>NC_086451.1:316351245-316669078 GCF_028390025.1 Pseudophryne corroboree | reverse complement strand
GTACTTAGCAGGGGCCTATCCTTCTCACCAAGCACTAAAATGGATCGGTTCCAACTAGAGAAGGATTTAAAGCTCTTTGAGCGTAAACTACTACTAAAAAAATTCTTTGCTACAAAAAAGACTGATCCCCCTATGACTACTGATGATGAGATTATACAGCAAGAGTGTGCCGCATTAGCTGCACTGGAAGATCTATACGAAGAATCTGAAGGTGGTGAGCAAACAGGGATGATTAGGGATAAAATATCTTGTAAGAAAAATCCACATTTTTTCCGTCTGAGACGATATGTCCTGAGGTAAAGGTTTTTACTAGCCTGGTCTCAAAAGAATTTGACCAGTTATATCAAAACCGGTCCCTCCATAAAATGAATAACAATCTCAGCTGGGACGAGAGGGAGTCCTTAAAAAACATCAAGAGCTGGAGTGATGTAGTGATAAAACCCTCGGACAAGGGCGGGAATGTAGTAATCTGGCCGAAGGAACAGTACATGAAGGAAGCATACAAACAACTTAACAACAAAGAATGCTATAAACTCATGCTGCTCAATCCTTCACAGTACATTAAATCTAAACTTAAATCTCTTTTGGATGAGGCTCTTGACAACAGAGTTATAACAAAACAAGAATATGAATATCTATGGACAGAAAACCCGAAAACACCAACCCTGTATTTGCTCCTAAAAATCCACAAGAACTCTAACACTCCCCCAGGCAGGCCGATTGTTTCAGGGATCAATGGCATATCTGAGAAACCTAGTCGATTTATTGATCTACACTTGAGAGATTTCATTTTGGGATTACCCTCATACATACAGGACACTAGGGATATCCTTAGGAAGATTCATGAGACGACCTTGGATAATGATCAACTGCTAGTTGGTCTTGATGTGGAAGCATTATATACCAGCATTGATCATGTGGCTGGTATATCTGCTATCAAATACTTCCTAAGTATGGGTGACCATGATGCTTTCCAAGACTTTTTGGTGGATTTACTGCACTTTGTTTTGAATAACAACTTTTTTACCTTTGATGAAAAATTCTATTTACAGGTAAGGGGGACTGCTATGGGGGCGGCTTGCGCTCCTACCTACGCAAATCTCTTTTTGGGATGGTGGGAGAGTGAGCACGACTTCTGTGATGGTAATGAACATTTCACCAGACACATATCAATGTGGTATCGCTACATAGACGATATTTTCATGGTATGGAATGCAGGATTGGATCTGCTAATGGAGTTCATTACGGTACTAAATACCAATAATTTCAATTTGAGGTTAACATCAGAGATTAGCAGTACGGAAATTTCCTTTTTGGATGTGAAGATATACAAAGGTTTACAGAACAAATTGGAAACAAAACTTTTCAAAAAAATACGGCCACAAACACATTATTACATCAGACTAGTCATCATTTCCCACCCACGGTGGAAAATATACCGAAGGGAGAATTTTTGAGACTTCGTAGGAATTGCTCTGAAAATGCTGTTTTTAAAGAACAAAGTGACGAACTAACTAACAGGCTTAGACAAAGAGGGTATAGTCATAGATCCATAAAAAGAGCAAAGAGCTCTTTAAGGGATATCAATAGGGAGGTACTAATTTTCAGTCAGAAGAAAAATATAAATCAAATAGATGACAAACTAAGATTTGTCATGAATTTCAATCATGATTGGGACCGGATCAAGAGATGTATTCAAAAACATTGGCACATTCTTCTGTCAGACTGTGATTTATCGAAACATATTGGCACGAATGTTTCAATGAGTTGGCGGCGTGCCCCAAACCTACGAGACCATCTAGTGAAGAGCCATTACACTCGTATAGCCCCCAAACCACCAACCCTAGCCGGGTCTTTTCCCTGTGGTGCCTGTAAGGCATGCCAACATATGCATAGAACTAAAGAAGTGGTGGATAAATATGGCACCAAAAACAAAATCAAGGATTACATTAACTGCCGAACAACAGGTGTGACCTACTGTATCTCATGTGATTGTGGGATGCGTTATGTTGGTATGACCACCAGGATGATGAAACAGCGTATCCTGGAACACGTGGGAACAATTAGAAATGCTGCCCTGGATCTGAGCAGGGGAAAACAAATAACCACGGTGGCTAGGCATTTTCATTTTGTACACAAAGGAGACCTTAGAAATTTCAAAGCCTTTGGTTTAGAAAAAATACATCTTGGCATTAGGGGAGGTGATTTGACGAACGAGCTTTTGAAATGAGAAAGTTTCTGGACCTTCAGACTGGGTGCATTGGCACCAGATGGTCTAAATGAATACATCAACTATAGTGCTTTTATTTAAATATGGCCCCCTTCTCCTACCAGCGTACACCATATGTATCATCAATCTAGACTCACTGTTATCCTACCAGCCTATACTGTGTGTATCATCAATCTTTATTCACCTTTGTCTTTATTGATAGCCACGGCAACCTCTTATTTCTCTAAAATGTATGTATATTGTCTATGTGTGGAAATTCTATATAAAATGTGTAATTTCTTCGCATATAGATAGTGTACATACAAACTCTACACCCTCTGAATTCCCCTATGGATTCTAATGCATCGAAAGTCCCCAAAAAACTGCTCAGTACTTTTGATTTAATATGTCAGAAATAAGAAATCAGTCAACTGATGTGGTTTTGGTGAAATTAGAGGTAGCAACCAATTTCAGCTGAAATTTCATATGATTAAAAGCTTATTGGAGTTTGATGAAATGCTTTAAATTATTTTATTATATATATATTTTATATTTTTCTCTTTTTTGAAAAAACGTTTTCTGTTTGGAAACTACCTCTTCCTATGGGGAGTCTGTTACTGTGATAAAATTACTGAAGAATTAATTTATGTCCTCTGTAACATATAATTTTCTACTCAGGGAATTTCCAGAGCAAGATATGACTGTACACAAACCGTTAGTACTCAGTTTATTATGTTTGGAGCAACAATACTGGTAACATAAAAGTTATATAAAGGGAATGTTTCTAACAACTACTTGAACTTAGCAGAATATTAAATGGTGCCTGGTAATTTAACTCCCACATATGTGTAAGCATATGACACAGAATGGGGGTATAAAATTTGTCCAAACAATCCTTGCTTTGGAAAGGGTAATCAGTGTTTGAAATATCCACAGGAGCTGACGATTAGGTCATGATTGAGTGAACACTGAAAGTTTAACATACATCCTGTTTTATTGGTTGGTACTGACGTCAATCACTCACACTAATCAATGATAGGATGAATAAGCCAATATAATGACTGCTAGTGAGAGTCTCTCTTTTGATGCCAGATAGTGCAGTAAAGTGAGCAAGCCTACGGGTGAAACGCGTTTTGGCACGGCTGGAATCAGCATGGCAATGTCGCCTTGTGAAAGTTAGAATCACTGGTCCTACAACCAACATACGCTGCTCCGTCCAGAAGTCCTGCTGCCTTTATAACGGTAATCTTCCTATTTTCAGCTAGCTCTCATCCACGGATTGCGGTGCAGCGTCCTTGCTCTGTCCTATGATATCAAGGCGCTGCAACCGCTCTAACGTGGAAAGCAGCACAGCTACTAATCCTTTTTCCGGCCAGTAATACCCGAAGCGCTGCTGTTTTCATATTTGCCGTTCGCTGCACCGGTCCTAGTGACCAGAGTACATGACGAAAAGAGATCTCAGCGGCTGGACTGGGTTTGCGGTCATAAAAACTTTTCATTCTAGCTGTGTTTGCTGCTACTTTTTAGCCCAACACATATTGTTCAGTGACCTATGGTCAAATGTTAGAGAAAATAATGAATTATGTTAAGTGAGCCTAACAATATTAGTATACCGATAAAGTATACCTGAAAATAAAATTGGGAAAGTACTTTGCTAATAGCCTGTGTGGAGAACGGCTTTTTTGGTAAATGCATTTCTATGTGAGAATGTGCACGGCACTGGTTTAACATTGAACCACTCCCTATCATCTCCCTGCAATTACCTGAAAATTAAACAGGCAGGAATTGTACTCAATTTCGGTTAACACTCATCCCTGGATTGCGGTGCAGTGTCCTGCAATGTCCTAGGATATCGAGACATTCCATCCGCTCTAACAGGGAAAGCAGTACGGCCACTTATCCTCTTTCTGGTCAGAAATTTCAAGGTCGCTGCCCTCTCATCCACCGGCCGCTGAGCTAACAAAAACCCTGAGCTCATGACGGTGAGACAGTAGAAGCAATGTACCATGGCATACTGATCATCTTTTTTACTCTTTCCTTTTTTCTCTTTATACCAACTATTTATGTCGGGCTACTAATGAGCGCATAAGATACCATATAAATATGATGGGCATTCTGCATCTCTCAACACTGTGTATATACCATTTGGGCAAATTTTGAATTTTTATAATTATACATGTGTTTGAGAATATAGGAGCTGACGTTCGGTAAATCAATACCTATTCATGATATGGTTGTTTAAACAGTGAGAGATCATAATTGGTTTAAAAAAAAAAAATCTGAATAAAAATAATAAAAACAAGCTCCTCGGTGAGCAATCAGTGTTCTCTGAACCAATAAGCTCCATAGTGAGCAATCAGTGTTCTTTGAACTCCTTGTGATAGACAAGTGATCCCAAGGTGTATATGATTAAACCTGTATGTGTGTTTATATATTTTTCCTTTTCAAATTCCTAATAATTTTAAAGATACAATTAAAGGTTATATTTTAATGATACCTAAGGGTATATCTGGCCCTATTTATATTTCAAAGAGTGCCCCCAAGATAGAGTCTTCTTTTCTCTTTCTAGAATATTTGGTTTTCTGACTCTGGGGAGCAACACCAACCCTGTATTATGGTGAATCTACCCGAGTAATCATAGGTATTTGGTTTTCTTTAAAGAATTAACCCCCCTCGTGTGTTCATTTTGTGTGTAACTGTGTCATCCAGGCACAAACAAGGGGGTATCTTGTTGCGGATCATCACAAATGTCGTCTACTGTCACTGCATATGATTCTCTCACCATTGAAAGAATGGTGGAGGATTATATGAGTGACCGCATCCAAGTAGGCACGTCAAACAGTCCGTACGTATACTGGCAGGAAAAAGAGGCAATTTGGAGGCCCTTGCAGAAACTGGCTTTATTCTACCTAAGTTGCCCTCCCTCCAGTGTGTACTCCGAAAAAGTGTTTAGTGCAGCCGCTCACCTTGTCAGCAATCGGCGTACGAGGTTACTTCCAGAAAATGTGGAGAAGATGATGTTCATTAAAATGAATTATAATCAATACCTCCGTGGAGACATTCACCAGCAGCAATTGCCTCCAGAAAGTACACGGGGACCTGAGATGGTGGATTCCAGTGGGGACGAATGAATAATCTGTGAGGAGGGGGATGTACACAGTGAAAGGGGTGATGAATCGGACGATGAGGAGGAGGTGGACATCTTGCCTCCGTAGAGCCAGTTTGTGCAAGGAGAGATTGATTGCTTCTTTTTTGGTGGGGGCCCAAACCAACCAGTCATTTCAGTCACAGTCGTGTGGCAGACCCTGTCCCTGAAATGATGGGTTTGTTAAAGTGTGCATGTCCTGTTTATACAACATAAGGGTGGGTGGGAGGGCCCAAGGACAATTCCATCTTGCACCTCTTTTTTCTTTCATTTTTCTTTGCATCATGTGCTGTTTGGGGAGTATTTTTTTGAAGGGCCATCCTGCGTGACACTGCAGTGCCACTCCTAGATGGGCCAGGTGTTTGTGTTGGCCATTAGGGTCGCTTAGCTTAGTCACACAGCTACCTCATTGCGCCTCTTTTTTTCTTTGCGTCATGTGCTGTTTGGGGAGTATTTTTTTGAAGGGCCATCCTGCGTGACACTGCAGTGCCACTCCTAGATGGGCCAGATGTTTGTGTCGGCCACTTGGGTCGCTTATCTTAGTCACACAGCTACCTCGTTGCGCCTCTTTTTTTCTTTGCATCATGTGCTGTTTGGGGACTATTTTTTTGAAGGGCCATCCTGCGTGACACTGCAGTGCCACTCCTAGATGGGCCAGATGTTTGTGTCGGCCACTTGGGTCGCTTATCTTAGTCACACAGCTACCTCATTGCGCCTCTTTTTTTCTTTGCATCATGTGCTGTTTGGGGACAATTTTTTTGAAGGGCCATCCTGTCTGACACTGCAGTGCCACTCCTAGATGGGCCAGGTGTTTGTGTCAGCCACTTGGGTCGCTTAGCTTAGCCATCCAGCGACCTCGGTGCAAATTTTAGGACTAAAAATAATATTGTGAGATGTGAGGTGTTCAGAATAGACTGAAAATGAGTGGAAATTATGGTTATTGAGGTTAATAATACTATGGGATCAAAATGACCCCCAAATTCTATGATTTAAGCTGTTTTTTAGGGTTTTTTGAAAAAAACACCCGAATCCAAAACACACCGGAATCCGACAAAAAAATTTCGGTGAGGTTTTGCCAAAACGCGTCCGAACCCAAAACACGGCCGCGGAACCGAACCCAAAGCCAAAACACAAAACCCGAAAAATTTCCGGTGCACATCACTAATATATATATATATATATATATATATAATTATTATTACTACCAGTTATTTATGTAGCGCACACATATTCTGCAGCACTTTACAGAGAATATTTTGACCATTCACATCAGTCCCTGCCCCAGTAGAGCTTACAGTCTATATTCCTTACCACATGTACACACATACACAATCACACTAGGGTTAATTTTGTTAGGAGCCAATTAATCTATCAGTATATTTTTGGAATGTGGGAGGAAACCAGAGTGCCCAGAGGAAACCCACACAAGTACGGGGAGAATATACAAACTCCGCACAGTTTTGGGCCATGGTGGGAATAGAACCCATGACCTCAGTGCTGTGAAGCAGTGAGGCTAACCACAACATCCGTACTTCCCATATTATATATACAGTATATATTTCCCACTTCTTGTCCTATTAAAAACACCATATTATATTTATAACAAACAACCACCTTTCTAAAGATATAAAATAAAGCACTCATATAATAATCAAATGAAGTTAAAAACATGAATTGCATATAGGTAGTATACAACCTTACATGTAATGGCTAAGTAATACTATTTTCAGTATTTTTACTCATCCTGTTCTTTGTACAGTATTTAGTGCTAAAAGACACATGAAAGCATGAGATTGATAATAGTGAAACTTATATTTTCAAATCACTCTTGACAGTATGTATGTATATATGTATGTATGTATGTATGTATGTATGTATGTATATATATATATATATATATATATTAACAGTTTCTTATATGCTGTAGCACAGCATATTCTTTTGCACTTTACAATTGGAACAACAGTAATAGAACAAAACTGGGCAACAACAGACAGGCATAGAGGTGGGAAGGCCCTGCTCACAAGCTTATAATATATAGGGAAGTAGGCATTGATACACAAGGATAGGTGCTACCTATTACATATTGGTTCTGCTAGCTTGCAAAGGTTCTTAATGGGCTGTATGAGATGGTCACTCAGCAAAGTCAGCCAAGGGTCAGGAGGATGTGAAAGTGTAGAAAGACAAAATATGTGAGGTTATGTACACTGCTCAAAAAAATAAAGTGAACACTTAAACAACAAAATGTAACTCCAAGTCATCACACTTCTATGAAATCAAACTGTCTACTTAGGAAGCAACACTGATTGACAATCAATTTCACATGCTGTTGTGCAAACGGAATAGACAACAGGTGGAAATTATAGGCAATTGGCAAGACTCCCCCAATAAAGGAGTTGTTCTGCAGGTGGTGACCACAGACCACATCAGCTCCTATGCTTTCTGGCTGATGTTTTGGTCACTTTTGAAAGCTGGCGGTGCTTTCACTCTAGTGGTAGCATGAGAAGGAGTCTACAACCCACACAAGTGGCTCAGGTAGTGCAGCTCATCCAGGATGGCACATCAATGCGAGCTGTGGCAAGAAGGTTTGCTGTGTGTGTCAGCGTAGTGTCCAGAGCATGGAGGCGCTACCAGGAGACAGGCCATTACATCAGGAGATGTGGAGGAGGCCGTAGGAGGGCAACAACCCAGCAACAGGACCGCTACCTCCGTCTTTGTGCAAGGAGGAACAGGAGGAGCACTGCCAGAGCCCTGCAAAATGACCACCAGCAAGCCACAAATGTGCATGTGTCTACTCAAACGATCAGAAACAGACTCCATGAGGGTGGTATGAGGGCCCGACGTCCACAGGTGGGGGTTGTGCTTACAGCCCAACACCGTGCAGGACGTTTGGCATTTGCCAGAGAACACCAAGATTGGCAAATTCGCCACTGGCGCCCTGTGCTCTTCACAGATGAAAGCAGGTTCTCACTGAGCACATGTGACAGATGTGACAGTCTGGAGACACCAAGGAGAACGTTCTGCTGCCTACAACATCCTCCAGCATGACCGGTTTGGCAGTGGGTCAGTAATGGTGTGGGGTGGCATTTCTTTGTGATCAAAACAGAGTATGTGTTGGAACTTACCCAGCTGTGTTGCTTTCACAATATTTTTGGCATTATCAATAATAACAAAACCTTAGGAAAGTCCAAGTGGGGTAAGCGATATAGCTATGGCATCACTTTTTTCTAAGAGATTGTCAGCATTATGCCTCTTATTGAATCTGATGATACACAAAATAGCCTGTCTCTAAATGAGCTGGTGTTGTCTGTTAGATACTGCTTCTGCTGCTGCTGAAGGCAATTCACCCACCCAGTGGACTGTCACAGTCAGTCAGTAGTTTGCCCACTACCGCTTGCCATATATCTGTGGTTAAGTGGACAGTGGGTACAATAGTATTTTGTAGGCCAAAAATGACATTTTCTAACGTCTTGTTACAGTTGAGGAATGGCTTTTCTGCTAAAATGGAATGGAGACTGAATTTGGTACCAGGAAAACAGGACCTCAATTAAAGGTAACTGAGTAAAACCCACTGCAGTAATGGTGGATATTAGATGCAGAGCTAATAGTAGCATAGCTGTGATGGCGTCAGTGATGCGCTGTGTGACTGGTGAGAGCTGTCATACTTGCTTCCCCTTGCAAAGGATTGTTTCACATTCAATTGATTGTTTACAATACTACTAGTAGACCATTAAAAGCAATAATGAATCACGTGCTCAAAGCTTAGTAATAAATAATTCCAATAAAATTTCAAACATATACTAAACAAATTGGTATTTAACGGTGAATATTTCCAGAGAAAATCCAGAAATGTAAATGTCACTATTTGTACTGTAGTATAATCCAATATTGCACCAACTATTAGGTTCCTGATGTGTGTTATTATTGAACAAACTTGTAGGCATAAACATTCAAAGCCATATTATACCACAACCTGCAGCATAACAGCCAACATTGTGCTCAACCTCCCCCACTGCTACACATAGCGTACTTAGGCTGGACCGGCATGCTCTTTCAAATTTCCTGCTTGGTGTGTGTGGGAGCAGTTACGTCCATCACTCACGGGGAGGGAGAACGCAGCTGTCTCTCTGCAGCAGGCAATGTGTGTGGTCTGGTGCATGGATCATTATGCGGACTCCGATTCTGATATTGTGTGTCAGCGATTTCTTCAGAAGGCACATATGTTGCTCAATGGTACAGGTAACTGCTTTTAAATGTCCATTTTGCAAATGAAGGCACTCCTCTTATTATTATCAGAGTAAGAACACCTGAAATATGCACCTGAACAATCCATTAACACAATCAGAAAGTTTAATGTAGAGTTATCCAAATAAAATAAAATAAAATGTCACTATTTTAGTTTAATTTAGCATATTTTAGTTTTTGTTTAGTTGACATCATTGAGAGATTGGTTCAAGATACACAAAATGATATTATGTGAACAATATAAACTACAAAAAGTATAATCATTAAGAATTAGTGTGTTTTTGTTTTGTTTTTCTATATTTATTTTTATTACACAGGACAGGAAGAACAAATCATGTTTTCACATGGCTTTATAAAGCATTATTAATACATCATGGAGATAGAAACAAATAGTAATTGGCATAATCTAATATGACCGTCTGTTTATCAATTTCAACTTCTCATGGAGCTACATGAGCCTAGTTGACTAATACACAAATCCATCAAACAGAGAAGCCTGGGTTTGATTCTGAGCAGGAGCAGAGGACCTGCGGAATTCCCATAATTAATTATATTTTATACATTTGTTAATGTTTATTAAATGTATATTTATAATATTCATTTACACAAAAATAGCAAGTAATATTACATGTGATCTTAACGAGTAATATTCCAAATAGCACATAATAATTTTAACACATAATTATTTTGCCTTTAATAATGAAAATACAGAATCATGGTACCACGATGGGCACCAGGTTTGCCCCATGGGAATGGTGAGTGCACTTGTAAACCCCATTCCAAGATATGGCGAGTGTGGTGGATTTTTGTATGTGTATATTCAGATTAATTTTTTATTAACCTATTTGTGATCACAACTTTATCATGCACCCATCGAAGCTCATTTACTTCAGTGACGTAACTACAGCCCCAGGATTCGCTGCAGAGGTTTTGAGACACAGTGCTACGGGGGTGCCACTGCTGATTCTGTGCAGATTCCCATGCAGACTAGCTGTCCACATGTCAATCTGCAAAATGTCCCTCCTAAAATGGCCACTGCCATGGAGGAGATAGGTTCTAGAGATCATACTTGACCTTTAGCATCTGACAGAGCCAGGAAAAGCTAGGACCCAGGAGCGCAGAGAACTGGGTAGCACTGGCAGCAGCCTTACACCCTTGGCAACAAGCATGACACCGACAACATGAAAGCACCTGGCAATGAGCATTACACACCCCTGGCAATAAGCTTGACACCCAGCACATAAAACCCCTGGCAACAAGCATTACTCCCTGGCAATGAGCATGACACCCAGTGCATGAAACCCTTGGCAACAAGTATTACCCCCTGGCAACAAGCATGACACCCAGTGCATTAAATCATGACAACGAGCATTACCCCATGGCAATAAGCATGACACCCAGCACATGAAACCCCTGGCAATGAGCATTGCACCCCTAGCAATGAGCATTACACACCTCTAGCTATGAGCATGACACCGACAACATGAAAATACCTGGCAATGAGCATTACACACCCCTTGCAATGAGCATGACACCCAGTGCATGAAACTCTTGCCAACGAGCATGACACCCAGAGCATGAGAAGCCCTGGCAATGATCATGGATTCAAGAGCATAAAACCCCTGGCAACAAGCAGGTTATTTAAAAGTAATTAGAAGCCTTACTGTGGGGCATAATGTGTAATGGGCATTGCAGTGTGTGGCATAATGTATCACAGACATTATGGTGTATGGCATAATGTATAATGGGCAGTGCTGTGTGTGGCATAATGTGTCACAGGCATTACGGTGTGTTGCTTACTGTCTCAAAGGCATTACATTATGTAGTATAATGTCTCAGGGATATTATGGTGTGTTTCATTATGTATCACAGGTATTAAAGTATGTGGCATAATGTATTGCGGGCTTTGCATTATGTACCACATGTATTATGGTGTGTATCATGGGCATTGTGGTGTCTGGCATAATATGTCACAGGCATTATGGTGTGTGGTATATTGTGTCAGGAGCATTATGGTGTTTGGCATATTGTGTAATGGGCATTACGGTGTGTGGCATCATGTTTAAGGGCCATTGCGGTGTGTGGCATAATGTGAGGGGCATTACTATGAGGAAATATCACAAATCATGTAAGGGGCATGAATCAGGATAATTCTTTTTCCTGTGGTGGCCATTGTCTAGGCATGCAGGTTGCACAACTGGGGTATAAGGTAGTCTTTTCCTGCAATGCTATGCCTATTTTAGCAAAGCCATGCCCCTTTTAGTGAGTCCACACCCTTTATTTGAGCACAGGCATATGGTGCACACAAATTTGTTACTTTTCTGATGGCAATTGGGGGGGAGGGGGACAATTTTTGGCTTTGGAGAAAAAAAATTCTAGTTACGCTACTGATTTATTTTAAACATGTGTTAGCTGCTTCCTATAAAGTCACTAATCCAATTATTTTAATGCCCAAACCAGCACTTCCACATTGTGTACTGACCACTTACTGAGAACAGCAGCCAGCCACTTGTCAAATGTGAAGATGCTGAATGCTTTTCCTCTATAACATTGGTACACTGTAAGGCGCCGGGGTCCGCTTGTCTGCACGGCCCGGCAACTAGCAACTAGAGACGCCGTGCGCGTACAGCCGCCGGCTCCCTAGCAACGCTAGACGCCGGGCGCGCTGAGCCGCACGGACCCTAGCAACGGGGACGCCACTGGCGGACCACGTTCCCCGTTGCTAGGCTTTAGGAAATTAAGATATTCACCTGCTCTCTGGCCGTGCAGCAAGGCAGCTGCACGGCATTTATTCTAATCAGCCTTTAAGCAGCTGATTGGAGGACTCCTTGTTAAATACACTCCCAGGGCTTCTCACAGACGCCGGTAATAGCTTCCTGCATGCTGCCTTTGTTTGCTGAGAGTCTGTTTCCAGTCCTGCTGTATCCGGTCATTCCAGTCCTCAGAAGTCCGGTATTCGGGAGTGGTCATCTAATCCCAGGAGGTCGTTTGGTTCCCATGAGTCCTGACTGATCACCGTTTTATATCCAGTGGTGTTCGTGAGTTGCGGCTATGCCGTGTGTTGCGGCTCAGCCGCTTTGCCTTTTATATTTTGTGTTTGGAGCATTTGCGGAGGGTTCCGCTTCCACAAGTCCTCTCTGGTACTCGGCGGTGCCGGGTAGGAGAATTGGACAAGTGGATATTTTGGTTGTCCTTTTCACTGGCGGTTTCTCCGCACATATTATAGTTTTGAGTTAGCTTAGCCCCTGGCCTGGTTGTTTAGTTAGAGGGCCTCTTGTTATCACCCTGTCTCGGATTTCCCTTTGTCTCTCATTAAGACCGGGGGGCATCGGAGTTGGGCAGACATAATCCGCCCTTCAAACGCGGCTGCCAAGGGCTCAAGAAACCATAGTCTCGCAGGGGATTTCTGACAACACGGGTGAGACAACAGAGTTAGGGCGCCAGGGGCTAATTTCCTGTCCTGCTCCCTTCCCCAGCATTCCGTTCCAGTGCTCCGGTCCTTGCCATAAGATCTCCTCTGACCAGAGTGCTGGAATCATAACATTATTACCGGCCATACCAAAACTTAAAATTAAACGGGGTTTAATTTTTTCTCATTCAGTTTTGTGAGAGTTTGTCGGCCTCATGAATCCGACAGGTTTAGGGCCAAATCCTGGTCAGCTCTTAGTCAGCCAGATTCAAGAACTTACTCAGATGGTTCAGGATCTTTCTCTTCGGGTGAAGTCGCAGGAAGATCTTTTGCGAGCTTCCCCAAGGGTAGTCCCTGAACCAAAAATGCTTTTGCCTGACTGTTTTTCTGGTGATAGAAAAGAGTTTTTTAATTTTAAAGAATCCTGTAAACTTTTTTTTCGTTTAAGACCGACTTCCTCGGGTACTGAATCTCAGCGGGTCGGGATTATTATTTCTTTGCTCCAGGGGGATCCTCAGACCTGGGCATTTGGTTTAAGAGCAGAGGATACTGCATTGTTGTCAGTTGACGCTTTTTTTGAGTCTTTAGGGCTCTTGTATGATGACCCTGATAGAGAGGCGTCCGCTGAAAGTCAGTTGCGCGCCCTCAGACAGGGTAGAAATCCTGCGGAGGTTTATTGTACGGAGTTTCGCCGTTGCTCGAACGACTGTGGCTGGAATGACCCAGCCCTGCGCAGTCAGTTTCGCCTCGGCTTATCAGAGTCTATAAAAGACAGTCTCCTTCAGTACCCCGCTCCTGAGACTCTCGATAAACTCATGGAGCTTTCTATTAAGATTGATCGTCGTCTCAGAGAGCGGAGGGCTGAAAGAGGAGCACCTGTAAGGTCAAGTCCGTGTGTATATTCCATTCCTGAAGACGTAGAGGAGCCCATGCAGATGGGTCTCTCCCGGCTGTCTCCTGAGGAAAGAGCCAGAAGGCAAAATTCTGGTCTTTGTCTGTACTGTGGGGGTAAGGGACATTTTGCTCGTAATTGTCCGAACAAGTCGGGAAACGCTTTGACCAGGTGAATTGTGAGGGGGTTCACCTAGGTCTGCAGCTTATCTCCTCAAATAACTCCCTTTTAGTCCCAGTTAAAGTTTCCTTTGGCAGCCTCAGTTCTTCGGTGTCGGCTTTTGTTGACAGTGGAGCTGCAGGAAACTTTATGGATTTAACTTGGGCTAAGGCCTTAGGCATTCCTCAGTTACCTTTGGGTAGGTGTGTCACCATGCATGGCTTAGATGGGAGTCCGCTGTCCAATGGGATTATTTCTCTCCGTACACCCCCTGTATTACTTACAGTAGGAGCTCTACATTCCGAGAAAATCGAGTTTTATCTTACCCATTGCCCAGCAGTTCCAGTTGTTCTGGGTCACCCTTGGCTGGCCTTTCATAATCCCACCATTGATTGGCGGTTGGGGGAGATTTCACAATGGGGTACTTTTTGTGATAAGGAATGTATCACGTTTCCAGTCAGAGTAGCAGCTATCATTCCAGAACTCATTCCGGTGGATTACCAGGAGTTTGCTGATGTTTTCTCCAAAGGCAATGCGGACATTCTGCCTCCCCATCAGCCTTATGATTGTGCTATTGAGTTAATTCCTGGTGCCGCATTGCCAAAGGGAAGATTATATGCATTATCCGGGCCAGAAACTGCGGCTATGAATGATTATGTAAAGGAGAGCCTTGAGAAAGGATTTATTAGACCATCAAAATCTCCTTTAAGTGCAGGCTTCTTCTTTGTGGAGAAAAAGGATGTCTCACTTAGACCTTGTATTGATTTTAGAGCCCTGAATAAGATCTCAGTTAAAAACACCTATCCTTTGCCGTTGATTTCTGTACTCTTTGATCAGTTACGTTCTGCTGTGATTTTTTCTAAAATTGACCTTAGAGGAGCGTACAACCTCATCCGAATTAAATCTGGAGATGAGTGGAAAACGGCCTTCAGTACTCAGTCGGGTCACTACGAATACCTGGTGATGCCGTTCGGCCTGTCCAATGCTCCAGCAGTTTTTCAAGACCTCATTAACGATGTGCTTCGTGACTTCCTAGGGAAATTCGTGGTCGTTTACTTAGACGACATCCTGATTTTTTCTGAATCAATGGAACAACATGTTACCCAGGTGCGTCTGGTTTTTCAAAAGTTACGTGAGAATCATTTATATGCCAAGCTGGAGAAGTGTGAGTTTCATGTCACGGAAGTATCTTTTTTAGGGTACATAATTTCCCCTCAGGGATTTTCCATGGAACCAAAGAAACTCCAGGCCATCCTTAGTTGGGCGCAACCCACCAATTTAAAAGCAATTCAGCGCTTTTTAGGGTTTGCGAATTATTATAGGAGGTTCATTCATTCTTTTTCTGACCTGGTTGCTCCCATTGTAGCTCTGACAAAGAAAGGAGCGGATCCTACCAACTGGTCGCGTGAAGCTGAGTTGTCCTTCCGGGCCTTGAAACAAGCCTTTGTCTCGGCTCCAGTCCTCAGACATCCTAATCCGGAATTGCCCTTTGTGGTGGAGGTTGATGCCTCGGAGGTTGGAGTGGGGGCTATCCTTTCTCAAAAGCATCCGGAGTCTCTGGAGTTACATCCTTGTGCCTTTATGTCCAGGAAATTCTCCTCCGCTGAATCCAACTATGACGTTGGTAATCGGGAGTTACTGGCGGTAAAGTGAGCTTTCGAGGAGTGGAGGCATTGGCTGGAGGGAGCAAAACATACTATTTCGGTATTGACTGACCATAAGAACCTGCAATACATTGAATCGGCTAAGCGGCTAAATGCCCGGCAGGCACGTTGGGCATTATTTTTTACGAGTTTCAAATTTATAATCACTTTCAGGCCTGGTTCCAAGAATATTAAGGCTGATGCCCTGTCACGTAGCTTTCTTCCGGTTCACAATAACCATCCTGTTACCCCCATACTTCCATCTTCGGTCATCTGGGCGGGCCTCACACAAGATTTATTTACCCAGTTAAAACAGCTTCAACACCAAGCTCCTAGAATTACTCCTGCTGGTCGTCTTTACGTCCCTGAGTTTTTGAGAGCTACTGTTTTAACGGAATTCCATGATAACAAAGTTTCAGGGCATCCAAGAGTCTCTAAGACATTGGAGTTAGTCTCTTGCTCAGTATGGTGGCCTGGTCTTTCTAAAGACGTCAAGGAATTTGTTTATTCATGTCAGGTTTGTGCACAGCATAAGGTTCCCCGTTCCTTGCCTATCGGGCAACTTATGCCCTTAAATGTTCCTCTCAGGCCATGGTCTCATATTTCCATGGATTTTGTGGTAGACCTTCCCCTTTCAGCCGGATTCCGAGTCATATGGGTGGTAGTGGACCGTTTTAGTAAAATGGCTCATTTTATTGCTCTTCCCCGATTGCCTTCTGCCCAAGGGTTGGCAGTTTTGTTTCTCCGCCATGTATTCCGGCTTTATGGGTTGCCTACTGATATTGTTTCTGATCGGGGTCCACAATTCATTGCACAATTCTGGAAATGTTTTTGTGCCTCATTGAAGATGAAATTGTCGTTAACATCCGGTTACCACCCACAATCCAACGAGCAAACCGAACGAGTTAACCAATCATTGAAACAATATTTGCGCTTGTATTCAGCCAAACTCCAGAATGATTGGTCCGAGTTTCTTCCGTTGGCTGAATTTGCTTACAATAATTCTTGTCATTCCTCCACTAAAGAGTCTCCATTCTTTTCAGTTTTTGGTTTTCACCCCAGAGCTAATTCTTTTTTTCATCATTCCTCAGTCTGCTCGCTAACCTTAACCTCCCATCTCAGAGCCATTTGGAAAAAAGTGCACCTTGCTCTCAGAAAAGCGGCCTTTCGAGAGAAGAAATTTTCTGACAGGCTCCGACGTCCTTGCACTTTTAAGGTGGGAGATAGGGTGTGGTTGTCGACTCGCAACATCAGGCTTCGACAATCCTCGGCTAGACTGGGACCCAAATTTATTGGGCCATTTCTTATTATTAAAAGAGTCAACCCAGTTGCCTTTCGGTTACGTTTACCAAGATCTCTCAGGATTGGAAATACGTTTCATTGTTCCCTGTTGAAACAATACGTTTCTTCCAGTAGATTTCCTCGGAATATCTCTCAGGGTAGATCTCCAGTGGATGTACAGGGACAACAGGAGTTCTTGGTAGAGAAGGTTCTCGATTCCAAATTGTCCCGGGGTCGGCTGTATTTTCTAGTTCACTGGAAAGGCTATGGTCCGGAGGAAAGGTCTTGAGTCCTGGATAAGGATCTTCATGCCCCGAGGTTCAAGAGGGCATTTTTTCGGGAATTTCCTCAGAAACCTGGCTTTAGGGGTTCCTTGACCCCTCCTCAAGGGGGGGGGGGTACTGTTAGGCGCCGGGGTCCGCTTGTCTGCGCGGCCCGGCGCCTAGCAACTAGAGACGCCGTGCGCGTACAGCCGCCGGCTCCCTAGCAACGCTAGACGCCGGGCGCGCTGAGCCGCACGGACCCTAGCAACGGGGACGCCACTGGCGGACCGCGTTCCCCGTTGCTAGGCTTTAGGAAATTAAGATATTCACCTGCTCTCTGGCCGTGCAGCAAGGCAGCTGCACGGCATTTATTCTAATCAGCCTTTAAGCAGCTGATTGGAGGACTCCTTGTTAAATACACTCCCAGGGCTTCTCACAGACGCCGGTAATAGCTTCCTGCATGCTGCCTTTGTTTGCTGAGAGTCTGTTTCCAGTCCTGCTGTATCCGGTCATTCCAGTCCTCAGAAGTCCGGTATTCGGGAGTTGTCATCTAATCCCAGGAGGTCGTTTAATTCCCAGGAGTCCTGACTGATCACCGTTTTATATCCAGTGGTGTTCGTGAGTTGCGGCTATGCCGTGTGTTGCGGCTCAGCCGCTTTGCCTTTTATATTTTGTGTTTGGAGCATTTGCGGAGGGTTCCGCTTCCACAAGTCCTCTCTGGTACTCGGCGGTGCCGGGTAGGAGAATTGGACAAGTGGATATTTTGGTTGTCCTTTTCACTGGCGGTTTCTCCGCACATATTATAGTTTTGAGTTAGCTTAGCCCCTGGCCTGGTTGTTTAGTTAGAGGGCCTCTTGTTATCACCCTGTCTCGGATTTCCCTTTGTCTCTCATTAAGACCGGGGGGCATCGGAGTTGGGCAGACATAATCCGCCCTTCAAACGCGGCTGCCAAGGGCTCAAGAAACCATAGTCTCGCAGGGGATTTCTGACAACACGGGTGAGACAACAGAGTTAGGGCGCCAGGGGCTAATTTCCTGTCCTGCTCCCTTCCCCAGCATTCCGTTCCAGTGCTCCGGTCCTTGCCATAAGATCTCCTCTGACCAGAGTGCTGGAATCATAACATACACTGAGATTATGGGGTTGCTGTATCAAGCAGTGAAAAAAGTGGAAAAGTGGGCAAGTTGCCCATAGCAACCAATCTGCATCTACCTACCATTTTCTAGAGTGTGCTTGGTAAATGCTTCTTCAAAGCTGATTAGTGGCTATCGGCAACTTATCCACTGGCCCACTTCTCCACTCTTTTTACTAATGATACCTATTTTATCTTATCAGAGATGCTTATTTTTATTTGTCACTGTTCTATTTCAAAATAAAAAAAATCAATTGATCAATTATAGGTAGTTTTTGTGCCATAGGCCCTCAATGAACCCTGGGGGTGAGGGAGGGAGTAAAAGGGAAGTACAGTAGGTATCACTTTTAGGGGCATGTGTTTTATTCAGGGATTTTTTCTTACTGCAGCTCCACCATGCAAGTCAGTCTCTCTCTTCAGGAAATAAGTCCTTGCAGCATTCACTAGGAGTGTACTTAATAACTTGCAGGAACACAGAAACACATTGAGAAGTAAAAAGCAATGGATCTGAGAGGAGGTAAAAGTACAGAAGATGCCAAATAACCAGACCTTTGCAGGGGTAGTGACAGACCAATAAACCGTAACCAAGCCTTCATGGCAGTGTACAACTTTGGTTTGTACATGAGGGAGTTGCACCTCCTCTGACTGTTATGAACCCCAGCACACAGGACCACTTAGAGTCTTGGTGCCCCTGGTAATAGAGACAAACAACCTGTTACATTTAATTAAACACATTGTGAGAAATGGTAACTAGCTACCATTAGCTCACCAGATACAGTATATCCTTATACCTCCCTTTACCGACAGGGGTCAATTGATCATTGTTTTTTTCCTTCCATTGTTGACTCTTGTTTGAGATTCAATGATGTTTTGGGCATTGATAGTGTTAAACTACTTGTTTCTAAAGGTAATGAGGAATATGGTAGGAAAAAAGCATAACAATTATGTACTTTGCAAAAAAATTGTTTATCAAAAATTTTCAGTAACTTTTGCAAACATGCACATAATGTTACAAAATACAATAACTTGTTTTCAAAACAAGAAGAAGCATCAAAGACGAACAACAACACTTTACTGTCCTCCTGGCTGTTCGGAATTCCCCTGACCATTCCAAGCAACAACAGGAGGGTTGTCAGCAGCGCTTTCCCAGCTATTCCTCTCAGAATCCGAGTTCTGAGGTACATAATTATTGTCACTACTCTCTTTATTGGATTTAGGTCCTAATTCAGGCCCGATCGCTGTAGCGGCCGTAGCCGGATGCCCTTTGGGGAGTGCGCTTGCGCAACGGGTGCACTGCGTGTGCGCACCCAGTAAGATGCAAAAGCATCTCACTGCTGCAATTGCCACTGCCTGATTGACAGGCAGAGACGGTCGTGGGGCGGGAGGGGACGTGCCAACGGTGTTAGAACGCCGTTGGTGGGGCTCGGTCCAGACAATGCAGGCATGTCAGGACCATTGCGGGGGCAGGCCGCCATGGCTGCATGATGTCACACGCAGCCACTGCAGCCCAGAACGCTACGGGCAGCTGCCTGCCAGCACTGCTAAGCTACACAGGTAGGGAGCTACTTGGCGGGTGCGAAAGCATCGCCGTCGTGTGATGCTTTTGCACCTGTGTGTGGGTGGGGGCAGGGCCTGACATGCGGGGCAGACTAGCCCTGTGCTGGGTGTCCCCCTCATGTCAGGGAAACTGATTGTAGATGTGCTAAATTTAGCACATCTACGATCAGGTCTGAATCACCCCCTTAAACTCCACCCTTCCAGACCGGGCAGGAGAAATGTCACACAGTGGTAACTTGCATGCAGCTGCACTCAGGGGTGCTTTAAGAGAGGAGGATGCACGTGTGCTGCCTCCTGCATACGGGCCCCCTCCTCTCTGCAGGAGCGCTGTAGAGTTTGAGCACTAGAGGGCTCAGACTCTGCTGCACATGTGCAGATCTCTGGGAAAATTGCACAGCAGCCATTTTCCCAGAGATTTCTCTACTGCGCCATTTTCATGGGGTTTTAACAGCGCCGGCGATGTCACCTCGGGACTCCGGAGAGGTAAGTATTAAAAAAATGGATGCAGAGTGTGCAGTGTGGGCCCCCTCTGGACTCAGGGGCCCGTGTGCCCCGCACACACTGCACCCATTATAGAAACACCAGTGGCTGCAATGTTGTGGCTCAGCTCAGCCCTGTCATCACAGTCTTTCACTAAGCACCTTCAGTGCAACTGAGTGGAAATTGCACTTTGTCAGCTCCACAGTGTTTTTTCGGAAGCTATAGAGTGAGCTATTCTCCTCCAGACATAATGTATGGAATTAGAAGCCAAAATATGTAGCACATGCAAGCAAGTCACTTCTTACGGTAATGTATAAATGTAGATAAATGCAGAGTAATTGCATATGGAAGGTCTTTTTTACCAAAACTATATGGTTTATCAGCATCAGACATGGTATTAGGTTAGAAAACAAACATCAACAAATTAAATAATCAAATTTTTCCATTGTTACTGCAACAAAACATGGAAGGAGCGGTCATATGACCACTTCTGGAAAAGAGAAATGAAAAGGCTAAATTTAGATTTTCTAAGGGTTTTCAAATAATAATTTTATAAATTTTTTATACATTCGCTCAAATTATTAAAAGACACAAAATTTTGTAGCTATAAGTACCTAAAAACCTGAGCAGGAGCACATCAAAATTTGTGTCAATTAACCACCCTCGGTAAACCTATTGTTAATACTAAATGATTAACTCTGTGACCAGTTAATAACAAATGATCCAGTACATCTCTATTATGGTAGGGGAAAAGGTTTAGAGTGATGTCACCGTAACATGAAACGTGGTAGTAAAGCATTAGAGAATGCTTGCATAATGATATAAGTTGAGCTTTGCAAAACAATGATGATATTTGAAAGCAATGCAATAATAAAAAAGTATCAATATTTGCAGATACATAACAAAATCATGCACAATATGGCAAAATATGCAGTATTTCATTCTAGGGTGGTTTAAGAGAGGAAAGGGCTCATGACATGTGCAGGATCAGTGCAGGCTCCCTCCTTTCTGTTTGTCTGGCAGTGATGTAGACTCTCAGAGCTGTCCCTAGGCATAAGCAAACTAAGCAGATGCCTAGGGCATTTGGAATGCCTAGGGGCACAAGCAGCTTCTGCTGATTACAATGATATGCAGCATGCGTATATTCTATGTGTGACTGCGACTCTATCTGCATGCGAAATGCATTACTAATGTGCAGCATTATGTGTATAAGCTGTATTATAATTATAAAACACTTAGATGCTGTAGCCTTGGATATTTCTTTCAGTTAGGAATTTATCTAATCCATTTTTGAACTTATTTAGTGAGTCTACCATTACTTCCTTCTCTGCTAGGGAATTCCAGATCTTTACTGTTCTTACTGTGAAGAACCCTTTCCTCCGTTATGTATGATTTTTTTTTTTTTTCTAACCTCAGGGGGTGGCCTCGTGTCCTGTGTAGCTTTTTTTGATAAACAGATCATCTGATAAGTTCTTGTATTGTCCCTTAATGTATTTATAAATATTAATAATGTCCCCTCTCAGCCTCCTCATTTCCAGTGTAAACATATCTAACCTTGTTAGTCTTTCTTCATAATTCAGTGCCTCTAACCCCCTTAACCAGTTTGGTGGCTCGCCTCTGAACCCTTTCGAGTTCCAAGATGTCTTTTTTATAGTGTGGTACCCAGAATTGTACACAATATTCCAGGTGTAACCGCACCAATGATTTATACAGTGGCAGGATTACACTCTCATCCCTTGCTGCATTTTGACACTACGTACTGCTACCAAGTCTTTTATCAATGAGCACACCCAAATCCTTTTCAACTACGGTTATCCCTACATTTTCCCCATTTAATTTATAGGCTGCCCTAAAGTGCATAACTTTACATTTTTCTATATTGAAACTCATTCCCCATTTGTCTGCCCAGACCTCGTCTGGATAAATCATTCCACAGAGACTCAACATCCTGTCTGAATTAATTACTCGACACAGTTTAGTGTCGTCTGCGAAAATTGACACTGTGCTTTCTAGGCCCACTTCCAGGTCATTAATGAATATGTTAAACAGCAATGGCCCAAGTACTGAACCCTGCGGTTTTCCACTAAGCACTGAGGCCCATTCAGAAAAAAATCCCATTTATCACCACTCGCTGTTTTCTGTTATACAGCCAATTACTTACCCAAGTACAAATAGTGTTTTTCACCCCAAGCTCTCTCAATTTGAAAATTAGTCTCTTATGTGTCACTGTGTCAAAGGCCTTAGCAAAGTTCAAAAAGACCACATCCACTGCTTTACCCTGATCAATATTGTCACTCACTTTCTCGTAGAAGCTTATTAAGTTAGTTTGGCAAGACCTGTCCTTCACAAAACCATGTTGGTGCCTATTAATAACCTTGGAGGTATCTAAGTACTTTAGTATACTATCCCTTAATATTCCTTCCAGTATTTTCCCCACTATTGATGTTAAACTTACCGGTCTATTGTTGCCGAGATGAGTTTTAATTCCCTTTTTAAATATTGGGACTACCTCTGCTGTACGCCAGTCCTTTGGTATCATTCCTGATGTAATTGACTCACTGAAAAACAAATATAGGGGCCACAATAGCTCTGAGTTAAGTTCCATAGGAATCCTGGGGTGTAATCCATCCGGCCCAGGAGATTTATTTATCTTAATTTTACTTAATCTCTCTCAGACCACTTTCTCATTTAACTAACTACTTAGCAAAGGGTCGCTATTAACGCTTATTTTGTGCACTTCTCCCATCATCCGTTCCTCTCTCGTGAATACTGATGAAAAGAATTTATTCAATAAATCTGCTTTTTCCCTATCGTCATTAATCAAGACATCTAGCTCATCCTTTAGTGGTCCAATATTCTCCTTTTTTAGCCTTTTACCATTTATATACTTAAAGATCTTTTTGGGGTTTGTTGTGATCTCCTTTGCTATTTGTTTTTTGTTTTCTATTTTGGCTGCTCTGATTTCTTTTTTGCATTTTTTGTTACATTCCCTGTAGAAACTGGAAAGATTCTGCCTTCTCATCAGACTTAAATGCTTTGAAAGCTCTCCTCTTTTTATCCATTTGTTCCTTGACGTTCTTATTAAGCCACATTGGCTTGAATTTATTACTCCTGTTTTTGTTAACCTTGGGAATGAACAAATGAGTGTACTTGTTGACCTCAGTTGTAAAAACACCCCACATTTCAGCCGTACTCTTACCTGAAACACAATTTCCCAATTTATGTCCTTCATTGCTTGTTTCAGCAAGTCAAAATTGGCTATTCTAATGTTTAAAGTCTTAGTTAGACCCTTATAGTGTTGTTTTTTTAAGCGGATATCGAATGTTATCATGTTATGATCACTATTTCCCAGGGTCTCCCCTACTTTAGTATTTGATATTATCTCCATATTATTAGTTAGTACTAGGTCCAGTATAGTCCTATGTCTAGTTGGTTCCTCGATCACCTGGGACAAGTAATGATCTTTAAGAGTGTTTCAGAACCTATTTCCCCTAGTTGTATTTGCAGTTTTCGTGTTCCAATTTATGTTCGGGTAATTAAAGTCCACTATGATACTAACCTCCCCCATTCCGGCTGCTTTTTCGATTTGCTGCAAGAGTTATAATTTATCAGGCACACTAATATCTGGTGGTTTGTAGCATGTCCCTATTAAAACCATTTTTGTATCTTCACCCCCATAATGACTCCACGTTATCTCCTGTACCCTCATAAATGAGCTCCTTTACATACGGTTTTAAGTATGGCTTAACATAAAGACGGGTGTAGTATGGCTGACCAGCGGTCAGGAGACTGCCGGTCAGCTTACCGATGCCGGGATCCCGGCAGCATACCGACGCCGGGATCCTGGCAGTGAGGGGCGAGTGCAGCAAGCACCTTGCAGGCTCGGTGGCGACCTGCTGTCGCCACGTGTTCTATTCCCACTTTATGGGTGTTGTGGACACCCACGAGTGGAAATAGTCCCTGTTGGTCGGCATGCCGACCATCGGGATAGTGAGGGGTCGGGATGGTGGAGGAGGTCATGTGACTGTCGGTCTCCCGACCGCCGGTCACATGAATACCACCCCATAAAGACAAACACCCCCTCCTTTTCTTATTATTCCTATCTCTCCTGAAGAGAGTGTACCCCTCCATGTTTGCTGTCGGGAGAATCATCCCACCATGTCTCTGTAATGCCTATGATATCATGTAGGTCCTTCAGTGCAATCGTTTGTAATTCCCCCATTTTACTTGTTAGATTTCGTGCATTTGCAAGCATATGCTTAAGCTTATTACTTCCCTTGACTGTAAATTAAGTTGTAGACGTTTCCTTAGGAAGTTGAGTTTTCCTTAATTTACCATTGCTGACTATTTTTCTCCTTCCCCCCTCTCCACCCCCATTATACATCCTTTTTTTCTACTCTCTCTAGTTGTCCCACTAATTCTTTCTTGTCCCTTTCCCCTGGCACCTGTATTTTAAAATCTCCTCCAACCTTCTAACCATCCATCCCCCCGACACCACTGCCCCCTCATCATTCAGGTGCAATCCATCATGACAAAAAAGATGGCACCTGACTGAGAAGTCCACCCAGTGTTCCAGGAACACAAATCCCTCTTTCCTACACCAGTTTTTAAGCCACACATTAACCTTCCTAATCTCTCTCTGTCTCCCTGGACTAGCGCGTTGCACAGGTAATATTTCAGAGAATATTACCTTAGATGTCCTTGCCTTTAGTTTGTGGCCTAGGTCCCTATAATCTTTCTTAAGGACATCTCACCTACCCTTAACTTTGTAGTTGGTGCCAACGTGCACCAAGACCGCCGGGTCTTTCCCAGCCCCTCCTAACTTTGTGGCATAACATATACAAAGGGCACTACTGTGTGGTCTAATGTGAATAAAGAATAAAGAGCAATATGGTGTGGTATAATGTGAATAAGGGGCACTACTGTGAGGAGTAACGTGGTACTACTGTGTGATGTACCGTGAATAAGAGACACAATTGCATGATATAATGTAAATAAAGTTGCAGGACTGGGTGGTGTAATTTCAACTGGGGGTATGCACACCGAATGTGCATACTGTTCCTATTAAAAATATAGGTGGTAGGAGCACCAAAATGATGACTGCTGTTGGTGAGAGGTGATGGTGCTGGGAAAGGGGTAAAGGGTCAGTGGCAGAACTAGCGTATATGCAAGGGGGCACCAGCCAAAGCCTTACCTAGAGCATCATATTGGTTAGGGCCAGCTTTGTAGACTCTGTCACAGTTCCAGGACTCTGGGGACAAGACATCCATGCCTTGCTCCAGAAATACTTTTTTACTGTGCATTTGTGAAATCACCAGGAAAATAGCCTGAACCTGCTGAGACAGATAATTCAATCATTCACAGCATCTCTACGCTATATACGACTTTCACATTGATCCCTTTGCTAAAGCTCCCTATTTAAACTGCTCTCTGCCACCTGTCCATTACCAGTACAACTAGCTTTCTAGGTCTCCTGTTCTCCTGTGACAGAAGCAGTTCCCAGTTCCTGAGTTTAAACATCTGTTCCAGTTATTCTCCGCTGTTCACCAGAGTGCTCCTTTTCTATTATTGGATTAAGCTTGTCTTCAGCATTCTGCAACAAAGGTTTACCATATGCACTCCCTGTTCTAATCAGTACTCATCTGACACCAGTGTGCTGTCTGCCACTTGCAGCTATATCATTGCATTCACCAGAGTCTGCTTATTACAAGCCTGGGACTAAGATATTCATATCCTTTCTGACTGTGCTTCTCTGAGGTGGGCCATCCTGTACCATGGCGAGGTCTGCACTTTTCTAAGCTGCATGGGTGCAAACATAATGGATTTGATCAGCTGATTGCTAACTTTCTGTCACTGCCTACTTGCTGCCCTCACATGATTGTCTCTCCAATACTTCTATTCACTTCAAGATCATGCCATTTAAAGCTTTACCTGTCACTAGGACACTGTCAGAACAGTGCTCCAAGCCTGCCTCTGGGTTCTCTGCTCATTGAATCATCAGTGTAACCATCTATGGTAGTTATTGTCCTGAAGGTCCTCGCATTGAGTATTGGGATTTGTGCTGAGTCTCCAGTGGAGTAGTGAACATTTGGTGCTGGGGTCTTGATACTGGATCTACAGTACATCCCTCTCAGAAAGTGTAGGCTCCAGACACCCAGTTGTGGTACAGGGGTTGCATTATCTTTAGCATATTCCATTCAATCACTTAGTTTCTGTGTTACAGTACCTCCTGTCCAACTCCTGAGTACTGAGGCATGAGCTGGCTGGAGGTTTCCAGTCGCTGACCTCTCTGATGACCTAAGATCACAATCCACATCAGACTCTAACCTAATCCACGAGTAAGCCTCTGATAAATTCCTCTAATTTCTTGTATTCCTTGTCAGCCCAGTCCATGGGTCCTCACTCTGATCTTACCCTCAAGTCTGTGACACTACTTAATGTAGACTGTCTGCTTCACTATCTGTAATCAGTTTTCAGAGCTGCTGCTGCTGACTGCATTCAGCTATACAGCTGCCATTGCAGACATATATGTCCTAGTGTGTTACTGACTGAGCCATTCTGTATTCATAACACTCATTTGTTCTAGTTTATATAGTATATCTGCCACAGCCAGGTAGCATACTTGTCTTCCCCTGTATCCATATTGGTGAATCTGACTGACGAGATATATCATTCACCCTCCTAGTTTCATTTACTCTAGTGCATTCCTTTCCTGCCATGCGGCCCTAGTTCCAGGTACACTACGAGCTCAGAATCTGACAACTTACAGTACTTGTCTGTTAGCTCCTTCAGGGTCCTTGACCAGTTAATATCTGACTATGTCAGACTTTCCTCTGGGATTGCTCTTCCCTCTGATAGTCTTGCAGCTAGATCAAACAAAAACAAACAAAAATTGCTGAAAGCTCCTCGTAATAAATTGTACTATATAAAAAAATTCCCCAATTTCAATGTGCTACTGTGTAGGCACTGTGTATTTGCCTAATTGAAGGAAACTAGATTGAAAAAAGAACTCAGCTGCGCAATGAAATTGGAAACATGAACAAAAGCTGACGTATGCTGAGATAAATTATAAAGAAAATTTAATATGACAATAAAATAAATTTCATACAATAAAACATATAGTCTGGACTTAAACCTTATAAGGAAAATAATAAAATACCCTGTACTGGATATCAGATAAAACAAGCACTTGTGGTGTGAGCAGTAACAATATGCAACATTTGTATCCAACAAGTAGAAAGAGTATCGTATCCTGGATATGAATGAATTGTTAGAATGTGGAGTAATTCATAAGTTTTAAACTGGTAACTGCAGTCCCATGAATGTATTAATGGAGCTCCTTTATGTAGAAATGCTCCGATGTCAGATAAAGTCAAAATTACCTCTCCCGTGGGCTGCTTTCTAACCGAGCATCCTCGGTTAGATTATCCTGCGTTGCCCACCACGTATTTGTCACTGGGAGGTAGAGTGCAAAGCTTGCACCGGGCGGAGTCCTACACGGAGACGCTGCTGGAGGTATAAAGGAGCCGCTATGGAGACTGAGTTGCCAATGCTGCTCGGCAGGCCTTGATGTCAGCTGCGGCGTGCAGAGAATAATATGCCACTGCAGGGGCTGCAAGGCCAATATCAGTCTCTTAGTATAGATGAAAGTGCTTGTCATGCAAAATGCTTGTTAGGCAGAGTGTAGAAGTCCAGTAGGTAAGAAAGAATTGAGGAGTCGTCACACTCCACGTGACTTTGTCAAAGGTCATGTGGAGCGTGACAAAACCGGTTAGGACTCCTCAATTTTAAATTTTCTTTATAATTTATCTCAGCATACGTCAGCTTTTGTTCATGTTTCCATTTTCATTGCGCAGCTGAGTTCTTTTTTAAAGCTAGATCAAACAACCTTGCAGATCTCCATAATAGAATGGCAGCTTTTGGTGTCCAGACTAACAACTTTGAAAGATCATTTCTGCACCTGCCGTGCTTGTGCACAGAAGTAGAAAAAGGGATGGGTGTTCAAATGGGTATTATCCTTACCCCACAATATACAA
This sequence comes from Pseudophryne corroboree, assembly GCF_028390025.1. Taxonomy (NCBI): domain Eukaryota; kingdom Metazoa; phylum Chordata; class Amphibia; order Anura; family Myobatrachidae; genus Pseudophryne; species Pseudophryne corroboree. Next base: position 316,640,629 of record NC_086451.1, on the reverse strand, counting down.
TAGCACTTTCACATATAGGACACCCTTCCCTTTGCGCTCCTTACAACAATTTCAACAGTGATTATAGATAATGGCTCTACATAGCTTAAAGCCGATGCTTCCAATCACTATAAAAAGGTCTTCACAAGAAATATGTCTTGCACATGAATGTTATAAAATATGTCCAGGTGGTGGTACATGTAAAAAAACACAAAGATGATCTAGTGCAATATGTTCACCAAATGTGTATCTCATATAGACATTTTCTATTATTCCAATAAGGAGAAATTGATCCAATGGACATAAAAACAAATAAATTTATAAAAGAAGCACAATAAAAAAAATGTCCATTTCTTCATGAAAGGACAATATACATTCTCTGATGTTACAATCCAAACTTATGAGGGTGGCTTCCTACCAGAATCCAGATTAATGAAGTGCACATAGGAGATTCTATAGATGTAACGTATCCCTGGGGAAGAATCCACTCCAAAGATGGGTACCCCGTTCCATGTGTGGCTGTGACCCTCCTAGCCGTTATATATGTGACTAAATTGGTTTTCTTGATACACTTAAGGTGTTTATAAATCAACATTCTCATTATTTCCCTTCTAAATTGTCATAATCCATGGTAACAACATTAGTTTGTCTAAATATGTAAAAATTGCTTTGTTTATATCAATAAAACATGACAAAAAGCTTAAAATAAAAGGATTTTGGACACAGGAAGTGACCTATGTCCTCTAATTCCGTCCCTGTTTTCCCCTATATTTTGGTTCCACATCACAAGATAGAGACAATTCCTTCCTAGTCTATCTGGTCATATGATCTCCCCAACCTGTGTCATCTAATTCCGTCCCTATTTTCCCCTGTATTTTGGTTCCACATCACAAGATAGAGACAATTCATTCCTAGTCTATCCAGTCACATGATCTCCCCGATCATGTGACCACAGCTCCAGCCCTCACACTCATTTACCCTAAACACAGCATAGCCCTCAGCCACCCTATCACATGATTATCTATCTCATCTAGTCACATGACCGTGTCCATTCCATAGCCATACTTGGTCAGTGCTCTTTCCCTATAACAAAATGCCTCAGCCGCCATATTGTATGAGGGCATAATACAATCCCTGCCAATACACAGATATTAATGCATATACATATTAAAAATAGATTAAAAACTGAAAATAGAGATACTGTCAGCCAAATGGACATCTTTTCAATCCTCAGATTTCATAGAGATTGCAGGGTTCATTTCTTTCTTCTTTTGATTACATGATGTTTCATAATAATTACTAATGTCCTGAAGCAGGATCTTTATTCAGTCACTGCGCAATTTCTCAGGACAAAAGAAACACACAGTCCCGTTTTGATTGCTGAAAATGGACCTTTTCTGACAAATATAAAACAAAACTATGAATATCATATTCCATTCATTTTTCTAGAACAAACATCCTAATAGATGCATTATCTGAGTGTACATCCTAGTCTAAAAACCACTTCACCTCGAAATCTTTATTCAGACCCTTTGGCACCAATGTTTTAAGAGAGTATATATACTGCATTTCTGTTCTTGCAAGTATTGTGGCTACATTATTACATCTCCAAATTCCCTTTATATGTTTCAGGGACCCAAATGATGTCAAACTTTTTATATTTTGACTGTGTACATTCTTAAAATGGGATGAAAGAGCGTGTCTCAACACCATTTCTTATGTTGCACAAATGTTCGGCAAACCTTACTTTTAAATTTCTACTAGTCCTTCCAATATAGAAGAGTCCACAGCTGCACCCAAGAAAATAAATGACATTACTCATGGTGCAAGTTATGAACTCGTCTATCCTGTTAGTCTGGCCATTTATGATGACTTCTGCACATTTATTGGCTCCACTCACATTTTTGCACATACAACATACCCCGCATCTATAAAACCCCTTAGGGAGGATGCAGATATTCAGTTTTGGTGGAGATAGGGCACTTTTCACTAGTTTATCCTTTATGTTTCTGGCTTTCCGATAAATTGTGGTCGCTCGGGTATTAAGTACTTTAGTAGAGGATCACCCCTCAATATTGACCAGTGATTTCTAAATATGCCCTCTATTTGTTTGTGTTGTACATTGAAGCCTGTAATAAATGCCATGGAGTAATCTTTCTTCTTACTTATGTTCTGTCCAACCTTATTAGGATTCAAAAGATTATCTCTCTCCAACTGGCCACTTGTTTGTTTTGCTTTTTCGATACTCCTAGTACTGTACCCACTCTTTTTAAATGTTTCTACCATAATCTCAGCCTGTTCTTCATAGACCTTAGTGTCTGTACAATTCCTTCTTAGTCTTTGTAGATAACTATTCGGTATCAAATCCAACCAATTGTCATGATGACAACTAGTGGTGTGAATGTATACTCCTGAGTCAGTTGGTTTAGTGTAATTGCGGGTTTTCATAATACCATCTTCCACATATATATTCAGGTCAAGGAAATTCCCACTGTGGTTGCTGATTTCAAATGGTAATACAATATTATTATCATTCTGATTGAGTTGGTCACAGAAATTGGACAGGGTGTCGCTATCACCCCTCCATATGAAGAGTATATCATTGATATACCATGACCAGGATACCAGGTTCACCCCAAATTGATTGTTCTGCCAAACATGTTGGGTTTCCCACATACCCATAACCATGTTTGCATAACTTGGGACGAACCTGGTACCCATTGCTGTTCCAATATTCTGCATATAGAACTGATCCTTGAAATGAAAGTAGTTATTATGTAAAATGAAATCTATACCCTTCACTAAAAAGTTACATAATCCCAACTCATAATTACTTTCCTCCAAGTATGAGAGGACCGCCTTCATTCCCATGTCATGGCTAATGATCGTATACAGCAAACTCGCGTCTGCTGTAACGATAAAACAATCATTGTCCCATTGTATGTTCCTAAGGACATTGAGAGCATCCCCAGTGTCCCTCAGGTGGGATCTGTTCTTTATAACCAAAGGTTGCAAATAGTACTCAATATACTCTGACATGTTGGCGGTAATAGAATTGATTCCAGAGACGATAGGTCGACTGGGAGGATTTTGTGCATTTTTGTGCACTTTTGGTAGAACATAGATGACCAGTATGCTGGGTTCCACTGGAACAAGAAACTTGCCCTCCGATTCCGTAATTGCACCATTCCCTATATATGTTTCCACCAAGTCCACAAATTTTGCCAAAATCCTTTTGGTGGGATCTCCCCTCAACTTCTTATACGTGATACCATCGTTCAGTTGTCTTAGTACCTCGCTTTCGTATTTGTCTAGCTATGTTCTGATAAGACATAACTATGAAACTGTGCTGGAATCAGTAACGCACAGTAATTAAACTAAGCTGTAACTGGTAATGCATTTGGAGTAAACAGGTTGAATTCAGTAATGCTAGCAGAGACACTGTTCCCAGAAAAGACTGAGTTCTGCTTGACCACAATGATGTCTGGTATCCATGAGGAAACCAGGTGTTATGTTCTCTGTACTTGGAACCCAGGAGATAAGGTGGCAGCAGAAGAGTTACAAGTACAGATGCGTGAAGATGCAACAGAACTGGGGTACGCAGCAATGCCTAATGGAAAACCCTGACTCCGTTGTTCTTCCCCAGTGATCGACTAACGCCTGTGAGACTATGTTTTCTTGGGCCCATGGCAGCTGTGTTTGAACGAGTGGATTAGGTCTGCCCAAACTCCGATGCCACCCGGTCTTAGTTGGTGACAAGGCGTTAACAGAGACAGAGAGAGAACAAGGGGAAATCTAACTAAGACAGACACAAGAGAGAAAGGGGAAACCACAGAAAATTATAAACTAACGAAACTGTGCTGGAATCGGTAATGCACAGTAATGAAAATAGGCTGTAACTGGTAATGCACTTGGAGTAAACAGGTTGGAACCACTAATGCTAGCAGAGACACTGTTCCTAGAAAAGAATGAGTTCTGCTTGACCACAATGATGTCTGGTATCCATGATGAAACCAGGTGTTATGTTCTCTGTACTTGGAAGCCAGGAGATAGGGTGGCAGCAGAAGAGTTCCAAGTACAGATACGTGAAGCTGCAACAGAAATGGGGTACGCAGCAATACCTAATGGAGAACCTTGACTCCGTTGTTCTTTGCCAGTGGTTGATTAACGCCTGCGAGACTATGGTTTCTTGGGCCCACGGCAGCCGCATTTTAATGGGCAGATTAGGTCTGCCCGAACTCCGATGCCGCCCGGTCTTAGTTGGTGGCAAGGCGTTAACCGAGATAGAGAGAGAACAAGGGGAAAGCTAAGACAGACACAAGAGAAAAAAGGTAAATCACAGAAAATTATAAACTAATTTATGTGCGGTGCGGCAGCCAAGAAAAACCGTAACCAAAGTAACGCTGCCCAAATGCCAAATATGAATCCATCGTAGTTTGGCAAGGACAACCATTCGGAAGCCTCTGCCAAAATTACTTAACCAAAAACAGATAACGAGAATACAGCTTCAGCCATAAGGTGCGGCAGAGCCGCTACTCACAACACCACATAAGGTGTGCGCAGGAAACGACCGGAACCCCGAGGCTTCAGACACCAGACTACTCCACTGGAAGACAAACTCAGAGGACAGCAGGAAATGATCCCTCAGACTGTACTCTGAAAACTGGACACAGAACACTGGAGTGCAGTAAAAAAAGCCTCCACTGGAAGCTGCTGACAGGGGCCAGGAACAAGCTTGCAGGAAGCTAACCAAGAACTGGAACATTCAGGTATCATAACAAACTTCTATCACCAGCTCTGGACTGCAGGGCTAGCTGGGTAATAAGGGAAGCATGCCCCAATCAGAATGGCTGGAAGCCAGGCACAAGGTAATTGCCAAAATACTGGCAGGTGAGGTTACACAGACAAGAGCCAGACTGCAGTACACAGACTCACCACATAGTGACCAATTATCTGACAGGTGAGGCTTAAAACAGAAAACAGGCTGCAGTTACACAGACTCACCACCGGCGGCCAACAAGAATCTTCTAAACAAGTACAAGAGAAATCCTGGCATGCAAACAAAACTACAGTATAACATAAAATTCATGAACAGAAAGCAAACAGGAATGAACCACTGCTTGTGGTTCATAACACCAGGCTGGGACTGGTTGTGTAATTAGCTAGGGCTCCAAAAAGGGTTTAAATTGAGGTGGTGGTTCCTGATTGGCTTCCAGAGTCAGCTGAGGCTGATAAACAATTTCACTGCAGGAGCCATGGTCAGCTGACTGAATCCAAAATGTTGCAACCGATACCTTGGAGCTAGCATGGACTTCAGTGAAGAAGACTTGTAGCATAGCACATAGGATGAGGCAGCAGATACCAGCAGGGTCTAGATGACTGCAGTAAGAGCCAGGATAAACATTGCTGAGGTAAGTAATGGAGCCTACAACCTCAGAGCATGACACATATATTCAAATTCAAGTTTTGAAAGACAAGAGCTATAGATGTGAGGGGAAGATGAGCCACAGGCAAAAGAAACAGACTCTATCACTTCAGAGATCTTATCCTACACTCTAAGGCAGGCATTCCCAACCACGGTCCTCAAGGCACACCAACAGTGCAGGTTTTAGTGATATCCAGGCTGCAGCACAGATGGTTAAATCAAAATAACTGAGCTACTAATTAAGTCACCTGTGCTGAAGCCTGGATATCACTAAAACCTGCACTGTTAGTGTGCCTTGAGGACCGTGGTTGGGAATGCCTGCTCTAAGGGTATCACTTGTAGATTTGGACACCATCTGATTAAACTCAAGATTCAGTAAAGCCAAACCTCCAGCTAATTTGGGTAGCACTAAATATTGTCTAGCTTACTGAGCCCTTCCCTTTTTCAACACAGGTTTTAAATAGAGTAAAATATGTTAAGCTACACTCCACAAAGTAATCTGGGGTTTGATCAAAGCAAATGTAACAGTTTGGGGAGAAACATCAACATAATGGCAGCAATTCTGCTCATCCATGAGACCTCATATACTATCTAGAACTTTGTAAATATTTCCATTTTTTGCAATAAGGGGAAGTAATAAGAGAGAAACAAATCATCCTCCCAAGCTGTTAACTGAACACCCAGAAAATAGGGGGAGGATTTCTGCCATACACAAGTACTTCGATTGCAGGGTCTGCATAGTAACTAGGGATAAGTCAATAGGGAGAACTTCAGTTTTAGGTGCATTTAAGTTGTAATAAGTGGCTCTAGAATAAGCATCAACATTTGAACGGATAATTGGAAGTAAAATTAGCAGAAAGGAAACTTTTGACAAAGACCCTGGCCGATGGAAAAGAGTAAAGCCGGTCATCATGGGAACAACAATTCCGATAGCATTTAGAATCAAATGAAGGGAGGCTCAATCTCAAAAGGACCTAGGGGTAGATTTGCTAAAGCTTCTAAAAATTAAAAGTGGAGTTGTTGCCCACAGCAACCAATCAGATTTTAGCTATCATTTCAATATTGCGTTCTAGAAAATGATAGAATCTGGTTGGTTGCTATGGACAACACTTCCATTTGTTTGTTTTAGAATGTTTAATAAATCTACCCCCTGGAGTTTCAACTTCAGGCTCTGGAAGATCAGCATAAACAAAGTCCTCACATCTCCTCGCCATTCAATAAAATATACAGGACCTTATTTTGTTTCTTAGCTCTCAAATAGGAGGAGATTTATCAAATATTGGAGAGAGATAAAGGAAATGAGGTGGATACAGTAGCTAATATGGTATTTCCAAATCTAGGATTATACCAACTTTCATGTGTATTGAACAAAATTTGAGATTGGCACACTGTTATTGGAGGCTGATATACTACCGTGTTTCCCCGATAATAAGCCCTACCCCGAAAATAAGCCCTACCCCTGCTTTTGGAAACTGGTCCAAAATAAGCCCTACCCCGAAAATAAGCCCTATCAAAATTCCCGTTCCCTGAGTCCGTGCACTAAATTCAATGCCCCCAGCTCCACCCCCGCTAACCCCCTTCACCGCCGCCCTGCTTGAGGGATGCTGTACAGTACGGTACTGTATCAGCCGTTGAAGACTCCAGCTCCCAGTCCCAGGGATGCATTGCGACCTGCGCATGATGTCACCGCGCACATCACGCGGCTTCTGTACACGGCGGGAGCGGAGCAGCGGTGCTGGCGGAAAGCAAGAAGAAGCAAGAAGAAGAAACGAACTGGAAAGTGCTGTAGGTGAGGAGCAGGACTGGGGGCATGGTGGCTGTAAAAGCAGGACTGGGGGCATGATGGCTGTAAAAGCAGGACTGGGGGCTGTAAAAGCAGGACTGGGGGCATGTGGCTGTAAAATAAGCCCTACCCCAAAAATAAGCCCTATTATTGTCGGGGAAACACGGTAGAAATCTTCCCTTTGAAAAACTTTTTGTTATCCTGGATGGTACCTATGACCTTTCAATGTCCACATCTAACTCAACACTGGCTAACCTCATAGCTTGGGATAAATTACCTACAGTAGTTTTTTTTTAATAGCTTCTCCTTCTCTTGGTCAATTGATGTGTGCTCACATGATCTCAGACGGATCTGGGACTCGGGGTGGACAGTGTCAGGTTGGTTGGTCTGATCTCAGACGGATCTGGGACTCGGGGTCGACATCTATTGGTCAACAGTGAGTAGGTTGACACTGGAAACAGGTTGACATGGCAATTAGGTCGATATGAATAAGGTGGACATGGAAAAAGGTCGACATGAGTTTTTTATGTTTTTTGTTGTAGTTTTCTGCGTAAAGTGACCAAGATCCCCAATTGCACTGTGTCCCCTCGCATGGCTCGATTTGCAACATTCAGATTGATTTTCTTATCTTTATTTCAATATTTTTTACAAGCAAACTTCAAGCAGCAGTCCAGGCATGCTGGCACTTCTGGTTCTCCAAGTGCCATCAGGCCAGTGCATGCTTGTGGGGACTTTTAAGGCCCATACACACTAGACGAGAAAGTGAAAGATCTCACACAAAAGTGCCAATCTGAGCAAGATCTTTCACAATCTCGTCCAGTGTGTACACTAAATGTCATTAATGATGCGCACTCCCGTGCATCGTTAACAACCCCCTTCCCTCATCTGAACTTGTACAGATGAGGAAGGTCCTTATTAACGACAGCCTTGCTGCAGATGCAGCATGGCCGTCGTTCCCCCCGCCGTCACTTCCTGTCCCGGCTGCATCAGCAAGTGTGTATGCACTTGGCGATGTTGACCCCCACTAGGTCCCTGCCGCCATTAATTTTGTCAGGGATTGGGTAGTTTGTATGGGGCTTTAGGCTGTCTGTGAAAAACAATATTATTAACACTTTAATAAAGCTGGGCATACACTATACAATTATCTGGCAGATAATCTGCGGATCTGGCTGGTTGGAATGAAAATCTGGTAATGGGTAAGAGTAAATGACAATCGACCACTTGCTCTCAAACTCTGGAAAATGGACAAAACTTGTCATTCAAATTGGTTAAATCACAGACTTGACAAATCTGTATAAATGACAGGTTTTGTCCATTTTCCAGTGTTTGGGAGCAAATGGTAAATTGTCATTTACTCTAACCCATTACCAGATTTTCATTCCAACCAGCCAGAATTGGCAAATTATCTGCCAGATAACTGTATAGTGTATGCCTTGCTTTATCTTAATCCCTACATTCACTGCAACCAGGGTGCGCAGGGAATAGCCCTGGGCTGTCAGACCCTTCGAAGGGGGGAAACCAATTTTTTGGGGGGTCCTGACCATCTGAGGCATTCCAGACCTCAGTAGATTAATTTTTTAGATGGTTAACATTATGGCAGTGGGAGCCCATGCTGTTGGTCTAGCTGCTATAGCATTATCCTCCCAACTGGTTCTGGTTATTGAAAAATAGGGAGAACTCCACTTGGTATTATCTCCCTATGTTCCAATACCAGACCCAGCGGTCCAATGCTGGTTATTGATTGAAAGGGAGACCTCATGCATTAAATAAAAGTTTAACTATTTCTATCTTTTTACAACAATAAAGGGGGGTACACATGTGGAGGTGTGTGCTGAGTGATCTATCACAGACCGCTCAGCACACTTCTCTCCCCCTGCTCAGCACACAGAGCGATGAGTGGAGTTGGGGGGAAGTGAGCGACCTGACTAGATTGTGCCTGCATACAGGCACAATCTAGAACCGGCGATAGCGACGCGCGGGACTGTGCATCGCTCTCGCTATTAGCATACACACGGAGAGATCCATGCCTAATTTCTAAGAAATCTAGTCAGATTGCTTAGAAATTAAGCACAAATCTCTCTATGTGTACCCCTCTTAATGCTTACAAAGATCATAGTGATATGTGCAGTGCTTGTCTAATATTTAGCTTCTATTCCACAGTGGTTTCAATTAGAGATGAGCGGGTTCGGTTTCTTTGAATCCGAACCCGCACGAACTTCACTTTTTTTTTCACGGGTCCGAGCGACTCGGATCTTCCCGCCTTGCTCGGTTAACCCGAGCGCGCCCGAACGTCATCATGACGCTGTCGGATTCTCGCGAGGCTCGGATTCTATCGCGAGACTCGGATTCTATATAAGGAGCCGCGCGTCGCCGCCATTTTCACACGTGCATTGAGATTGATAGGGAGAGGACGTGGCTGGCGTCCTCTCCATTTAGATTAGATTTAGAAGAGAGAGAGAGAGAGAGATTGCTGTGATACTGTAGTTTAGAAGAGAGTGCAGACAGAGTTTAGTGACTGACGACCACAGTGACCAGTGACCACCAGAGACAGTGCAGTTGTTTGTTTTATTTAATATATCCGTTCTCTGCCTGAAAAAAACGATACACAGTCACACAGTGACTCAGTCTGTGTGCACTGCTCAGCCCAGTGTGCTGCACATCAATGTATTGTATATAAAGCTTATAATTGTGGGGGAGACTGGGGAGCACTGCAGGTTGTTATAGCAGGAGCCAGGAGTACATGATAAATAATATTATATTAAAATTAAACAGTGCACACTTTTGCTGCAGGAGTGCCACTGCCAGTGTGACTAGTGGTGACCAGTGCCTGACCACCAGTATATTAGTAGTATTGTATACTATCTCTTTATCAACCAGTCTATATTAGCAGCAGACACAGTACAGTGCGGTAGTTCACGGCTGTGGCTACCTCTGTGTCGGCACTCGGCAGGCAGTCCGTCCATCCATAATTGTATTATAATATATACCACCTAACCGTGGTTTTTTTTTCATTCTTTATACCGTCGTCATACTAGTTGTTACGAGTATACTACTATCTCTTTATCAACCAGTGTACAGTGCGGTAGTTCACGGCTGTGGCTACCTCTGTGTCGGCACTCGGCAGGCAGTCCGTCCAACCATAATTGTATTATAATATATACCACCTAACCGTGGTTTTTTTTTCATTCTTTATACCGTCGTCATACTAGTTGTTACGAGTATACTACTATCTCTTTATCAACCAGTGTACAGTGCGGTAGTTCACGGCTGTGGCTACCTCTGTGTCGGCACTCGGCAGGCAGTCCGTCCATCCATAATTGTATTATAATATATACCACCTAACCGTGGTTTTTTTTTCATTCTTTATACCGTCGTCATACTAGTTGTTACGAGTATACTACTATCTCTTTATCAACCAGTGTACAGTGCGGTAGTTCACGGCTGTGGCTACCTCTGTGTCGGCACTCGGCAGGCAGTCCGTCCAACCATAATTGTATTATAATATATACCACCTAACCGTGGTTTTTTTTTCATTCTTTATACCGTCGTCATACTAGTTGTTACGAGTATACTACTATCTCTTTATCAACCAGTGTACAGTGCGGTAGTTCACGGCTGTGGCTACCTCTGTGTCGGCACTCGGCAGGCAGTCCGTCCAACCATAATTGTATTATAATATATACCACCTAACCGTGGTTTTTTTTTCATTCTTTATACCGTCGTCATACTAGTTGTTACGAGTATACTACTATCTCTTTATCAACCAGTGTACAGTGCGGTAGTTCACGGCTGTGGCTACCTCTGTGTCGGCACTCGGCAGGCAGTCCGTCCATCCATAATTGTATTATAATATATACCACCTAACCGTGGTTTTTTTTTCATTCTTTATACCGTCGTCATACTAGTTGTTACGAGTATACTACTATCTCTTTATCAACCAGTGTACAGTGCGGTAGTTCACGGCTGTGGCTACCTCTGTGTCGGCACTCGGCAGGCAGTCCGTCCAACCATAATTGTATTATAATATATACCACCTAACCGTGGTTTTTTTTTCATTCTTTATACCGTCGTCATACTAGTTGTTACGAGTATACTACTATCTCTTTATCAACCAGTGTACAGTGCGGTAGTTCACGGCTGTGGCTACCTCTGTGTCGGCACTCGGCAGGCAGTCCGTCCAACCATAATTGTATTATATACCACCTAACCGTGTTTTTTTTTTCATTCTTTATACCGTCGTCATACTAGTTGTTACGAGTATACTACTATCTCTTTATCAACCAGTGTACAGTGCGGTAGTTCACGGCTGTGGCTACCTCTGTGTCGGCACTCGGCAGGCAGTCCGTCCAACCATAATTGTATTATAATATATACCACCTAACCGTGGTTTTTTTTTCATTCTTTATACCGTCGTCATACTAGTTGTTACGAGTATACTACTATCTCTTTATCAACCAGTGTACAGTGCGGTAGTTCACGGCTGTGGCTACCTCTGTGTCGGCACTCGGCAGGCAGTCCGTCCATCCATAATTGTATTATAATATATACCACCTAACCGTGGTTTTTTTTTCATTCTTTATACCGTCGTCATACTAGTTGTTACGAGTATACTACTATCTCTTTATCAACCAGTGTACAGTGCGGTAGTTCATGGCTGTGGCTACCTCTGTGTCGGCACTCGGCAGGCAGTCCGTCCAACCATAATTGTATTATAATATATACCACCTAACCGTGGTTTTTTTTTCATTCTTTATACTGTCGTCATACTAGTTGTTACGAGTATACTACTATCTCTTTATCAACCAGTGTACAGTGCGGTAGTTCACGGCTGTGGCTACCTCTGTGTCGGCACTCGGCAGGCAGTCCGTCCAACCATAATTGTATTATATACCACCTAACCGTGGTTTTTTTTTCATTCTTTATACCGTCGTCATACTAGTTGTTACGAGTATACTACTATCTCTTTATCAACCAGTGTACAGTGCGGTAGTTCACGGCTGTGGCTACCTCTGTGTCGGCACTCGGCAGGCAGTCCGTCCAACCATAATTGTATTATAATATATACCACCTAACCGTGGTTTTTTTTTCATTCTTTATACCGTCGTCATACTAGTTGTTACGAGTATACTACTATCTCTTTATCAACCAGTGTACAGTGCGGTAGTTCACGGCTGTGGCTACCTCTGTGTCGGCACTCGGCAGGCAGTCCGTCCATCCATAATTGTATTATAATATATACCACCTAACCGTGGTTTTTTTTTCATTCTTTATACCGTCGTCATACTAGTTGTTACGAGTATACTACTATCTCTTTATCAACCAGTGTACAGTGCGGTAGTTCACGGCTGTGGCTACCTCTGTGTCGGCACTCGGCAGGCAGTCCGTCCATCCATAATTGTATTATAATATATACCACCTAACCGTGGTTTTTTTTTCATTCTTTATACCGTCGTCATACTAGTTGTTACGAGTATACTACTATCTCTTTATCAACCAGTGTACAGTGCGGTAGTTCACGGCTGTGGCTACCTCTGTGTCGGCACTCGGCAGGCAGTCCGTCCAACCATAATTGTATTATAATATATACCACCTAACCGTGGTTTTTTTTTCATTCTTTATACCGTCGTCATACTAGTTGTTACGAGTATACTACTATCTCTTTATCAACCAGTGTACAGTGCGGTAGTTCACGGCTGTGGCTACCTCTGTGTCGGCACTCGGCAGGCAGTCCGTCCAACCATAATTGTATTATAATATATACCACCTAACCGTGGTTTTTTTTTCATTCTTTATACCGTCGTCATACTAGTTGTTACGAGTATACTACTATCTCTTTATCAACCAGTGTACAGTGCGGTAGTTCACGGCTGTGGCTACCTCTGTGTCGGCACTCGGCAGGCAGTCCGTCCATCCATAATTGTATTATATACCACCTAACCGTGGTTTTTTTATACCACCTAACCGTGGCAGTCCGTCCATAATTGTATACTAGTATCCAATCCATCCATCTCCATTGTTTACCTGAGGTGCCTTTTAGTTCTGCCTATAAAATATGGAGAACAAAAAAGTTGAGGTTCCAAAATTAGGGAAAGATCAAGATCCACTTCCACCTCGTGCTGAAGCTGCTGCCACTAGTCATGGCCGAGACGATGAAATGCCAGCAACGTCGTCTGCCAAGGCCGATGCCCAATGTCATAGTACAGAGCATGTCAAATCCAAAACACCAAATATCAGAAAAAAAAGGACTCCAAAACCTAAAATAAAATTGTCGGAGGAGAAGCGTAAACTTGCCAATAAGCCATTTACCACACGGAGTGGCAAGGAACGGCTGAGGCCCTGGCCTATGTTCATGGCTAGTGGTTCAGCTTCACATGAGGATGGAAGCACTCAGCCTCTCGCTAGAAAACTGAAAAGACTCAAGCTGGCAAAAGCACCGCAAAGAACTGTGCGTTCTTTGAAATCCCAAATCCACAAGGAGAGTCCAATTGTGTCGGTTGCGATGCCTGACCTTCCCAACACTGGACGTGAAGAGCATGCGCCTTCCACCATTTGCACGCCCCCTGCAAGTGCTGGAAGGAGCACCCGCAGTCCAGTTCCTGATAGTCAGATTGAAGATGTCAGTGTTGAAGTACACCAGGATGAGGAGGATATGGGTGTTGCTGGCGCTGGGGAGGAAATTGACCAGGAGGATTCTGATGGTGAGGTGGTTTGTTTAAGTCAGGCACCCGGGGAGACACCTGTTGTCCGTGGGAGGAATATGGCCGTTGACATGCCAGGTGAAAATACCAAAAAAATCAGCTCTTCGGTGTGGAGGTATTTCACCAGAAATGCGGACAACAGGTGTCAAGCCGTGTGTTCCCTTTGTCAAGCTGTAATAAGTAGGGGTAAGGACGTTAACCACCTCGGAACATCCTCCCTTATACGTCACCTGCAGCGCATTCATAATAAGTCAGTGACAAGTTCAAAAACTTTGGGTGACAGCGGAAGCAGTCCACTGACCAGTAAATCCCTTCCTCTTGTAACCAAGCTCACGCAAACCACCCCACCAACTCCCTCAGTGTCAATTTCCTCCTTCCCCAGGAATGCCAATAGTCCTGCAGGCCATGTCACTGGCAAGTCTGACGAGTCCTCTCCTGCCTGGGATTCCTCCGATGCATCCTTGCGTGTAACGCCTACTGCTGCTGGCGCTGCTGTTGTTGCCGCTGGGAGTCGATGGTCATCCCAGAGGGGAAGTCGTAAGCCCACTTGTACTACTTCCAGTAAGCAATTGACTGTTCAACAGTCCTTTGCGAGGAAGATGAAATATCACAGCAGTCATCCTACTGCAAAGCGGATAACTGAGTCCTTGACAACTATGTTGGTGTTAGACGTGCGTCCGGTATCCGCCGTTAGTTCACAGGGAACTAGACAATTTATTGAGGCAGTGTGCCCCCGTTACCAAATACCATCTAGGTTCCACTTCTCTAGGCAGGCGATACCGAGAATGTACACGGACGTCAGAAAAAGACTCACCAGTCTCCTAAAAAATGCAGTTGTACCCAATGTCCACTTAACCACGGACATGTGGACAAGTGGAGCAGGGCAGGGTCAGGACTATATGACTGTGACAGCCCACTGGGTAGATGTATGGACTCCCGCCGCAAGAACAGCAGCGGCGGCACCAGTAGCAGCATCTCGCAAACGCCAACTCTTTCCTAGGCAGGCTACGCTTTGTATCACCGCTTTCCAGAATACGCACACAGCTGAAAACCTCTTACGGCAACTGAGGAAGATCATCGCGGAATGGCTTACCCCAATTGGACTCTCCTGTGGATTTGTGGCATCGGACAACGCCAGCAATATTGTGTGTGCATTAAATATGGGCAAATTCCAGCACGTCCCATGTTTTGCACATACCTTGAATTTGGTGGTGCAGAATTTTTTTAAAAACGACAGGGGCGTGCAAGAGATGCTGTCGGTGGCCAGAAAAATTGCGGGACACTTTCGGCGTACAGGCACCACGTACAGAAGACTGGAGCACCACCAAAAACTACTGAACCTGCCCTGCCATCAACTGAAGCAAGAAGTGGTAACGAGGTGGAATTCAACCCTCTATATGCTTCAGAGGTTGGAGGAGCAGTAAAAGGCCATTCAAGCCTATACAATTGAGCACGATATAGGAGATGGAATGCACCTGTCTCAAGTGCAGTGGAGAATGATTTCAACGTTGTGCAAGGTTCTGATGCCCTTTGAACTTGCCACACGTGAAGTCAGTTCAGACACTGCCAGCCTGAGTCAGGTCATTCCCCTCATCAGGCTTTTGCAGAAGAAGCTGGAGGCATTGAAGAAGGAGCTAACACGGAGCGATTCCGCTAGGCATGTGGGACTTGTGGATGCAGCCCTTAATTCGCTTAACAAGGATTCACGGGTGGTCAATCTGTTGAAATCAGAGCACTACATTTTGGCCACCGTGCTCGATCCTAGATTTAAAGCCTACCTTGGATCTCTCTTTCCGGCAGACACAGGTCTGCTGGGGTTGAAAGACCTGCTGGTGACAAAATTGTCAAGTCAAGCGGAACGCGACCTGTCAACATCTCCTCCTTCACATTCTCCTGCAACTGGGAGTGCGAGGAAAAGGCTCAGAATTCCGAGCCCACCCGCTGGCGGTGATGCAGGGCAGTCTGGAGCGACTGCTGATGCTGACATCTGGTCCGGACTGAAGGACCTGACAACGATTACGGACATGTCGTCTACTGTCACTGCATATGATTCTCTCAACATTGATAGAATGGTGGAGGATTATATGAGTGACCGCATCCAAGTAGGCACGTCACACAGTCCGTACTTATACTGGCAGGAAAAAGAGGCAATTTGGAGGCCCTTGCACAAACTGGCTTTATTCTACCTAAGTTGCCCTCCCACAAGTGTGTACTCCGAAAGAGTGTTTAGTGCCGCCGCTCACCTTGTCAGCAATCGGCGTACGAGGTTACATCCAGAAAATGTGGAGAAGATGATGTTCATTAAAATGAATTATAATCAATTCCTCCGCGGAGACATTGACCAGCAGCAATTGCCTCCACAAAGTACACAGGGAGCTGAGATGGTGGATTCCAGTGGGGACGAATTGATAATCTGTGAGGAGGGGGATGTACACGGTGATATATCGGAGGGTGAAGATGAGGTGGACATCTTGCCTCTGTAGAGCCAGTTTGTGCAAGGAGAGATTAATTGCTTCTTTTTTGGGGGGGGTCCAAACCAACCCGTCATATCAGTCACAGTCGTGTGGCAGACCCTGTCACTGAAATGATGGGTTGGTTAAAGTGTGCATGTCCTGTTTTGTTTATACAACATAAGGGTGGGTGGGAGGGCCCAAGGATAATTCCATCTTGCACCTCTTTTTTCTTTTCTTTTTCTTTGCATCATGTGCTGATTGGGGAGGGTTTTTTGGAAGGGACATCCTGCGTGACACTGCAGTGCCACTCCTAGATGGGCCCGGTGTTTGTGTCGGCCACTAGGGTCGCTAATCTTACTCACACAGCTACCTCATTGCGCCTCTTTTTTTCTTTGCGTCATGTGCTGTTTGGGGAGGGTTTTTTGGAAGGGACATCCTGCGTGACACTGCAGTGCCACTCCTAGATGTGCCCGGTGTTTGTGTCGGCCACTAGGGTCGCTAATCTTACTCACACAGCTACCTCATTGCGCCTCTTTTTTTCTTTGCGTCATGTGCTGTTTGGGGAGGGTTTTTTGGAAGGGACATCCTGCGTGACACTGCAGTGCCACTCCTAGATGTGCCCGGTGTTTGTGTCGGCCACTAGGGTCGCTAATCTTACTCACACAGTCAGCTACCTCATTGCGCCTCTTTTTTTCTTTGCGTCATGTGCTGTTTGGGGAGGGTTTTTTGGAAGGGCCATCCTGCGTGACACTGCAGTGCCACTCCTAGATGGGCCCGGTGTTTTTGTCGGCCACTAGGGTCGCTAATCTTACTCACACAGCTACCTCATTGCGCCTCTTTTTTTCTTTGCGTCATGTGCTGTTTGGGGAGGGTTTTTTGGAAGGGACATCCTGCGTGACACTGCAGTGCCACTCCTAGATGGGCCCGGTGTTTGTGTCGGCCACTAGGGTCGCTTATCTTACTCACACAGCGACCTCGGTGCAAATTTTAGGACTAAAAATAATATTGTGAGGTGTGAGGTATTCAGAATAGACTGAAAATGAGTGTAAATTATGGTTTTTGAGGTTAATAATACTTTGGGATCAAAATGACCCCCAAATTCTATGATTTAAGCTGTTTTTTAGTGTTTTTGGAAAAAAACACCCGAATCCAAAACACACCCGAATCCGACAAAAATAATTCGGTGAGGTTTTGCCAAAACGCGTTCGAACCCAAAACACGGCCGCGGAACCGAACCCAAAACCAAAACACAAAACCCGAAAAATTTCAGGCGCTCATCTCTAGTTTCAATAGAATGCGCTGTGGAATTAAACACGCATTGTCGGGTTGTCATTTAGAAACTGCGTGCGACTGACAAGGGTTTCAGTTTAGAAAACTGCTGTTTAGTAAATGATATTAATTATACTGCAATTTTCTGGCGATTTTTAAATGACACCAAGGGGTATATTCAATTGAAGATGAAAGCTGCCGTCTGTCGAAAAGACGGCAGTTTTCAACTTTTTTAGGTTGGAAGGGGTTCCGACCTATTCAATCTAGCCCAAAATTATTCGACAAGTCAAGGAATTCGACTTGTTGAAAAGCACGTGGATCGGCGGAATAGCTGCCGATCCGCATGCTTGTGTCGAAAACAAAGCCGCCGCTCACAGCAGCGTCCACCCGGCTCCAGCAAGCGAGACCTGTGGTGCGATGGATGGAGAGAGGAGGGACGGGAGAGGTAGAGAGATGGGGGGGAGACGGGGGAGAGCTGCTGGCAGATGGAGAAGAGCAGTGCTACAGCAGCGGCTATATAGCAGCTCCCCGTCTCCCCGCGGCTCTCCCCCATCTAAGCTCCCGCATCTCAATTTGGCTTTTTTAAAATCAAATTGACAATGCATTGAATAGCCCAGATTGGATCCATTCCGACAAATGAATGTCGGAATGGATCCGACTTCAATTGAATATACCCCCAAAACCGCTGCACAGTAAATTTTCCACATGACTTTTGCTTCATTTTAACTGATTGAAAATTTTATTTTTCTGTAGCCAATGAAATTACATTTAAACAAACTATACTTTCTATTCTAACAATAGTTCTTACCTCTCTAGTTGAAATGACAGATGCCTGTCTATTTAAAATTTACAATCAATTAAAATAGTTTAAGTAATATTGCTTGCTTTCTAACATTATTTAACCTTAAAAAATCGAATATTTTAGACTCAAAGGTATCTGTGGAAAGAAAATGATAACAACACCAGCAAAATAAGAACATTTGTCTCTTGACAAAATCCCAGATTGTAAATTAGTAGCACATAAAGTTGCAAGTTTCTTGCTGACAATTGTGTGTTGTTTGGGTCAATGAAAAATGTACAGCACTGTTTCTCAATTTCCTGTATATCACAGTACTCTACTGCTTGCTTCTAGTCTATCATAGTGAGCTGTCCTTCAACAAATTGGCACAGACCACAAGTGAGCTAACTAGGTATCTTTCATTCCTTGGTACTATTCCAACTTTTAATGGCCTGTCCAATTGTTCTGATGGATTTTATCAGGAGGTTAAAAAGTCCTGTTTTATTCCAACTAGCCTTTTCCCTTCCCATTAAATAATGATTTTGAATCTGTTCCTTCATACCATGTATTTCACAGACCATCTTGTCACTCTCAAGGGAAGAAAGTCCTGCTCTCAAAATCTTTCTTGCATAAGTTTTACAAACAAGCCAAGCAAAAAAGGAATGGCTACGTTCAGATGCCAAATATGATGCTAGCTGAAATAAAAATATTACTATAGATCCAAATCTCTGAAGTGATAGCTCAAAGTGTATAGTGTATGCTGCAGAATTCATTTCTAGAAACAGCAGGATGATATAAAGTGGCTTGGGGTTTCACCGTCCCTGTTGCTTCCTGTCTGTTTCAAGCTTTTGCTAACAGATTGTGGTTTTGATTCCTTGGAAAGTTAGAAAAAATACCAACATCTCTGTATTCATATGATAGCATAATCCTGGAGCATTTTTATTTTATTGTTTGCACTAAACAGCAAATTACACTTTAAACTGTGTTTAGAGGAAAATAAAGAATATAAATATTTTATGAAGAATTGCTCTATGCAGATATAGAAGCATAAGATAGAGATAAACTGTTAGCATTTAAGATTAATACCCTTTTTATAGAGCCAAGTTATTTAATAGCTGTGAAGCTATCATTCAAACACAGTCCTCTGCGTATTGTGTGTCTTGGGGACTGTAGAGCAGAATCTAATGACAGGCCACATTTTCAAAGTAAAACAAACAAACTGCTAAATGCACTGGTTTTATATTGATTGATGAAATGGCTGAATAGTAGAACAAAAGGTATGAAAACAATTAACAGTTTGTGAGCACGACTAAGCAAAATAATTAAAGTGAAATGTTCTTTCTACTAGAGATGAGCGGGTTCGGTTTCTCTGAATCCGAACCCGCCAGAACTTCATGTTTTTTTTCACGAGTCCGAGCGACTCGGATCTTCCCGCCTTGCTCGGTTAACCCGAGCGCGCCCGAACGTCATCATGACGCTGTCGGATTCTCGCGAGGCTCGGATTCTATCGCGAGACTCGGATTCTATATAAGGAGCCGCGCGTCGCCGCCATTTTCACACGTGCATTGAGATTGATAGGGAGAGGACGTGGCTGGCGTCCTCTCCGTTTAGACACTTGATTTACTAATTTTGGGGAGCATTAGGAGTACTCAGTAGTGTACAGTGCAGAGTTTTGCTGATAGTGACCAGTGACCACCACTTTTATTTATAATCCGTTCTCTGCCTGAAAAAAGCGATACACAGCACACAGTGACTCAGTCACATACATACCATATCTGTGTGCACTGCTCAGGCTCAGGCCAGTGTGCTGCATCATCTATATATATTATATATCTGTCTGACTGCTCAGTTCACACAGCTTATAATTGTGGGGGAGACTGGGGAGCACTACTGCAGTGCCAGTTATAGGTTATAGCAGGAGCCAGGAGTACATAATATTATATTAAAATTAAACAGTGCACACTTTTGCTGCAGGAGTGCCACTGCCAGTGTGACTAGTGACCAGTGACCTGACCACCAGTATATAATATTAGTAGTATACTATCTCTTTATCAACCAGTCTATATTAGCAGCAGACACAGTACAGTGCGGTAGTTCACGGCTGTGGCTACCTCTGTGTCGGCACTCGGCAGCCCGTCCATAATTGTATATACCAGTGACCTAACCGTGGTTTTTTTTTCTTTCTTTATACATACATACTAGTTACGAGTATACTATCTCTTTATCAACCAGTCTATATATTAGCAGCAGACACAGTACAGTGCGGTAGTTCACGGCTGTGGCTACCTCTGTGTCGGCACTCGGCAGCTCGTCCATAATTGTATATACCAGTGACCTAACCGTGGTTTTTTTTTCTTTCTTTATACATACATACTAGTTACGAGTATACTATCTCTTTATCAACCAGTCTATATATTAGCAGCAGACACAGTACAGTGCGGTAGTTCACGGCTGTGGCTACCTCTGTGTCGGCACTCGGCAGCCCGTCCATAATTGTATATACCAGTGACCTAACCGTGGTTTTTTTTTCTTTCTTTATACATACATACTAGTTACGAGTATACTATCTCTTTATCAACCAGTCTATATATTAGCAGCAGACACAGTACAGTGCGGTAGTTCACGGCTGTGGCTACCTCTGTGTCGGCACTCGGCAGCCCGTCCATAATTGTATATACCACCTAACCGTGGTTTTTTTTTCTTTCTTTATACATACATACTAGTTACGAGTATACTATCTCTTTATCAACCAGTCTATATATTAGCAGCAGACACAGTACAGTGCGGTAGTTCACGGCTGTGGCTACCTCTGTGTCGGCACTCGGCAGCCCGTCCATAATTGTATATACCAGTGACCTAACCGTGGTTTTTTTTTCTTTCTTTATACATACATACTAGTTACGAGTATACTATCTCTTTATCAACCAGTCTATATATTAGCAGCAGACACAGTACAGTGCGGTAGTTCACGGCTGTGGCTACCTCTGTGTCGGCACTCGGCAGCCCGTCCATAATTGTATATACCACCTAACCGTGGTTTTTTTTTCTTTCTTTATACATACATACTAGTTACGAGTATACTATCTCTTTATCAACCAGTCTATATATTAGCAGCAGACACAGTACAGTGCGGTAGTTCACGGCTGTGGCTACCTCTGTGTCGGCACTTGGCAGCCCGTCCATAATTGTATACTAGTATCCAATCCATCCATCTCCATTGTTTACCTGAGGTGCCTTTTAGTTGTGCCTATTAAAATATGGAGAACAAAAATGTTGAGGTTCCAAAATTAGGGAAAGATCAAGATCCACTTCCACCTCGTGCTGAAGCTGCTGCCACTAGTCATGGCCGAGACGATGAAATGCCAGCAACGTCGTCTGCCAAGGCCGATGCCCAATGGCATAGTACAGAGCATGTCAAAACCAAAACACCAAATATCAGTAAAAAAAGGACTCCAAAACCTAAAATAAAATTGTCGGAGGAGAAGCGTAAACTTGCCAATATGCCATTTACCACACGGAGTGGCAAGGAACGGCTGAGGCCCTGGCCTATGTTCATGGCTAGTGGTTCAGCTTCACATGAGGATGGAAGCACTCAGCCTCTCGCTAGAAAACTGAAAAGACTCAAGCTGGCAAAAGCACCGCAAAGAACTGTGCGTTCTTTGAAATCCCAAATCCACAAGGAGAGTCCAATTGTGTCGGTTGCGATGCCTGACCTTCCCAACACTGGACGTGAAGAGCATGCGCCTTCCACCATTTGCACGCCCCCTGCAAGTGCTGGAAGGAGCACCCGCAGTCCAGTTCCTGATAGTCAGATTGAAGATGTCAGTGTTGAAGTACACCAGGATGAGGAGGATATGGGTGTTGCTGGCGCTGGGGAGGAAATTGACCAGGAGGATTCTGATGGTGAGGTGGTTTGTTTAAGTCAGGCACCCGGCGAGACACCTGTTGTCCGTGGGAGGAATATGGCCGTTGACATGCCAGGTGAAAATACCAAAAAAATCAGCTCTTCGGTGTGGAGGTATTTCACCAGAAATGCGGACAACAGGTGTCAAGCCGTGTGTTCCCTTTGTCAAGCTGTAATAAGTAGGGGTAAGGACGTTAACCACCTCGGAACATCCTCCCTTATACGTCACCTGCAGCGCATTCATAATAAGTCAGTGACAAGTTCAAAAACTTTGGGTGACAGCGGAAGCAGTCCACTGACCAGTAAATCCCTTCCTCTTGTAACCAAGCTCACGCAAACCACCCCACCAACTCCCTCAGTGTCAATTTCCTCCTTCCCCAGGAATGCCAATAGTCCTGCAGGCCATGTCACTGGCAAGTCTGACGAGTCCTCTCCTGCCTGGGATTCCTCCGATGCATCCTTGCGTGTAACGCCTACTGCTGCTGGCGCTGCTGTTGTTGCCGCTGGGAGTCGATGGTCATCCCAGAGGGGAAGTCGTAAGCCCACTTGTACTACTTCCAGTAAGCAATTGACTGTTCAACAGTCCTTTGCGAGGAAGATGAAATATCACAGCAGTCATCCTACTGCAAAGCGGATAACTGAGTCCTTGACAACTATGTTGGTGTTAGACGTGCGTCCGGTATCCGCCGTTAGTTCACAGGGAACTAGACAATTTATTGAGGCAGTGTGCCCCCGTTACCAAATACCATCTAGGTTCCACTTCTCTAGGCAGGCGATACCGAGAATGTACACGGACGTCAGAAAAAGACTCACCAGTCTCCTAAAAAATGCAGTTGTACCCAATGTCCACTTAACCACGGACATGTGGACAAGTGGAGCAGGGCAGGGTCAGGACTATATGACTGTGACAGCCCACTGGGTAGATGTATGGACTCCCGCCGCAAGAACAGCAGCGGCGGCACCAGTAGCAGCATCTCGCAAACGCCAACTCTTTCCTAGGCAGGCTACGCTTTGTATCACCGCTTTCCAGAATACGCACACAGCTGAAAACCTCTTACGGCAACTGAGGAAGATCATCGCGGAATGGCTTACCCCAATTGGACTCTCCTGTGGATTTGTGGCATCGGACAACGCCAGCAATATTGTGTGTGCATTAAATATGGGCAAATTCCAGCACGTCCCATGTTTTGCACATACCTTGAATTTGGTGGTGCAGAATTTTTTTAAAAACGACAGGGGCGTGCAAGAGATGCTGTCGGTGGCCAGAAAAATTGCGGGACACTTTCGGCGTACAGGCACCACGTACAGAAGACTGGAGCACCACCAAAAACTACTGAACCTGCCCTGCCATCATCTGAAGCAAGAAGTGGTAACGAGGTGGAATTCAACCCTCTATATGCTTCAGAGGTTGGAGGAGCAGCAAAAGGCCATTCAAGCCTATACAATTGAGCACGATATAGGAGATGGAATGCACCTGTCTCAAGTGCAGTGGAGAATGATTTCAACGTTGTGCAAGGTTCTGATGCCCTTTGAACTTGCCACACGTGAAGTCAGTTCAGACACTGCCAGCCTGAGTCAGGTCATTCCCCTCATCAGGCTTTTGCAGAAGAAGCTGGAGGCATTGAAGAAGGAGCTAAAAGGGAGCGATTCCGCTAGGCATGTGGGACTTGTGGATGCAGCCCTTAATTCGCTTAACAAGGATTCACGGGTGGTCAATCTGTTGAAATCAGAGCACTACATTTTGGCCACCGTGCTCGATCCTAGATTTAAAGCCTACCTTGGATCTCTCTTTCCGGCAGACACAGGTCTGCTGGGGTTGAAAGACCTGCTGGTGACAAAATTGTCAAGTCAAGCGGAACGCGACCTGTCAACATCTCCTCCTTCACATTCTCCCGCAACTGGGGGTGCGAGGAAAAGGCTCAGAATTCCGAGCCCACCCGCTGGAGGTGATGCAGGGCAGTCTGGAGCGACTGCTGATGCTGACATCTGGTCCGGACTGAAGGACCTGACAACGATTACGGACATGTCGTCTACTGTCACTGCATATGATTCTCTCAACATTGATAGAATGGTGGAGGATTATATGAGTGACCGCATCCAAGTAGGCACGTCACACAGTCCGTACTTATACTGGCAGGAAAAAGAGGCAATTTGGAGGCCCTTGCACAAACTGGCTTTATTCTACCTAAGTTGCCCTCCCACAAGTGTGTACTCCGAAAGAGTGTTTAGTGCCGCCGCTCACCTTGTCAGCAATCGGCGTACGAGGTTACATCCAGAAAATGTGGAGAAGATGATGTTCATTAAAATGAATTATAATCAATTCCTCCGCGGAGACATTGACCAGCAGCAATTGCCTCCACAAAGTACACAGGGAGCTGAGATGGTGGATTCCAGTGGGGACGAATTGATAATCTGTGAGGAGGGGGATGTACACGGTGATATATCGGAGGGTGAAGATGAGGTGGACATCTTGCCTCTGTAGAGCCAGTTTGTGCAAGGAGAGATTAATTGCTTCTTTTTTGGGGGGGGTCCAAACCAACCCGTCATATCAGTCACAGTCGTGTGGCAGACCCTGTCACTGAAATGATGGGTTGGTTAAAGTGTGCATGTCCTGTTTTGTTTATACAACATAAGGGTGGGTGGGAGGGCCCAAGGATAATTCCATCTTGCACCTCTTTTTTCTTTTCTTTTTCTTTGCATCATGTGCTGATTGGGGAGGGTTTTTTGGAAGGGACATCCTGCGTGACACTGCAGTGCCACTCCTAGATGGGCCCGGTGTTTGTGTCGGCCACTAGGGTCGCTAATCTTACTCACACAGCTACCTCATTGCGCCTCTTTTTTTCTTTGCGTCATGTGCTGTTTGGGGAGGGTTTTTTGGAAGGGACATCCTGCGTGACACTGCAGTGCCACTCCTAGATGTGCCCGGTGTTTGTGTCGGCCACTAGGGTCGCTAATCTTACTCACACAGCTACCTCATTGCGCCTCTTTTTTTCTTTGCGTCATGTGCTGTTTGGGGAGGGTTTTTTGGAAGGGACATCCTGCGTGACACTGCAGTGCCACTCCTAGATGGGCCCGGTGTTTGTGTCGGCCACTAGGGTCGCTAATCTTACTCACACAGTCAGCTACCTCATTGCGCCTCTTTTTTTCTTTGCGTCATGTGCTGTTTGGGGAGGGTTTTTTGGAAGGGCCATCCTGCGTGACACTGCAGTGCCACTCCTAGATGGGCCCGGTGTTTGTGTCGGCCACTAGGGTCGCTAATCTTACTCACACAGCTACCTCATTGCGCCTCTTTTTTTCTTTGCGTCATGTGCTGTTTGGGGAGGGTTTTTTGGAAGGGCCATCCTGCGTGACACTGCAGTGCCACTCCTAGATGGGCCCGGTGTTTGTGTCGGCCACTAGGGTCGCTAATCTTACTCACACAGCTACCTCATTGCGCCTCTTTTTTTCTTTGCGTCATGTGCTGTTTGGGGAGGGTTTTTTGGAAGGGACATCCTGCGTGACACTGCAGTGCCACTCCTAGATGGGCCCGGTGTTTGTGTCGGCCACTAGGGTCGCTTATCTTACTCACACAGCGACCTCGGTGCAAATTTTAGGACTAAAAATAATATTGTGAGGTGTGAGGTATTCAGAATAGACTGAAAATGAGTGTAAATTATGGTTTTTGAGGTTAATAATACTTTGGGATCAAAATGACCCCCAAATTCTATGATTTAAGCTGTTTTTTAGTGTTTTTGGAAAAAAACACCCGAATCCAAAACACACCCGAATCCGACAAAAATAATTCGGTGAGGTTTTGCCAAAACGCGTTCGAACCCAAAACACGGCCGCGGAACCGAACCCAAAACCAAAACACAAAACCCGAAAAATTTCAGGCGCTCATCTCTACTTTCTACATGCAATTTTGACACACTTAAATAAAAATGTATTCATAATTGTAACCCTACCCTCAATACCTTGAACGAGAGCTGTCTATGTATTCCACAGGTTCTCAAACTCGGTCCTCAGGACCCCACACAGTGCATGTTTTGCAGGTCTCCTCACAGAATCACAAGTGAAATAATTATTTCCACCTGTGGACCTTTTAAAATGTGTCAGTGAGTAATTAATACACCTGTGCACCAGCTGGGTTACCTGCAAAACATGCACTGTGTGGGGTCCTGAGGACCGAGTTTGAGAACCACTGATGTATTCTATTATGGGATGGTTACCTAATAGTTGTTCCTCCACTCAAGCTATGTGTAGTATTTAACTACAGTTAAGGCTTGCGTGAGTAAGCCTTAACTGTAGGTAAATACTACACATAGTATTTAACTATCCTGAGGGTATGATTCCCTTATATCATAGGTTCTCAAGCTTGGTCCTCAGGACCCCACACAGTGCATGTTTTGCAGGTAACCCAGCAGGTGCACAGGTGAATTAATTACTCACTGACACATTTTAAAAGGTCCACAGGTGGAACTAATTATTTCACTTGTGATTCTGTGAGGAGACCTGCAAAACATGCACCGTGTGGGGTCCTGAGGACAGAGTTTGAGAACCTGTGCCTTATGTCATAGGTATATTATCTAATATACCTGTCTCTTTCTTCCAAGATCTTCAGATCAACTTCCAGACGGACCAGACACACATGGTAAGTATAACACTTTAATGACCAGTACCAAATGGATTAAGTATACATTAACATTTCATCAATTACACATTCCCCTTTAAGTCATTAGCCCCTGCTAACCCCCCATCAGTTAGGCCTATACACAGTACCTGCATGTAATACAACAAATCCCTTTTCAAGACACCCTTAGGTGTTAGAGTGACCCAGGTACTCTTAATATGAACTTCCTAAAAATAACAGCAGTTAGTACAGAATGTCTGACACTGTGTTTTAGTATCAACTATCAGTTCTCCCTTTAGTTAAAGAGAAAGATGTTTGGCTCAGTCTACTTATGGTAGCGATTACTTTCTCCTATAAGGTTACTTATAGTTCCTCATTAGCAGTTAACAGAAAGTATCTATTGTAGCTCATAGATAGCAACATCAGCAGTTGATTACCAAGGTATTTATATCCATTCCTCAGTAAAAATGTAACAGTAGTTGTCCAGTATTATTAAGCTAAACTCCTAAGAAGCTGGTATGATAAACCTTTGGTATGCTGCTTCCTTGTGTCCAATTGAAGTAGCTGATGCTTTCTATATTTCAGAGCATATATACAGTATCCTTTCAATTCCTGTATGGCTCAAATTATTGTTGTCTCTTAGGATGAGTCGATATTAAATATATCTGAAATAGGTGATTTCTCTTATCATAGTCACAGCGGGCTCAAATCCTTTAACTTTATAACTAATAGTCTCTTACGTGTCAGTTCCTTCTTATGGGTTCAGGAATATACATATAACACAGCTGTATAAAAGAGCCACAAGCTAGTCCTTGAATCAGGATGAAAGTCTAATCCTTTGTGGCTAAGAGGCTTTAACATCCATCCAATGTGACTGTGGTATGGCTACATTTAATGTCCATGACTCTAATTCTGCTAATTCGGGTGCATAAATACACACATTAGGTGGCAGCTTTAGGGGGTTACTTTCTATTTAGTGCTGCGGAAAAATGTCTCTGGCTCTCCTTTGACTAATGTGATGCTGGTATACAGGGACGGATTGGGAAACAAAAGTGGCCCTGGAAAAGTTTCTAGAAGTGGCCTCATGTGGGCGGCACCAAACCAACTGCAGGCGGAGCTCTCTTAGTCCATCTTCTGCGTACATCTCCTCCTCCATCTCAGTCCATCTCCTGCATGTTTCTCCCAGCCTCTCTTTTCTCATTTTCACACCTATATTATTCTCCCTTATGCATGTTTCCTTCTGTCTATTCACTGACCACCTTCTGCCTTTCTCCTTCTGCACAGTTTCTGCCTCTCTCCCCTTTTATCTGCCAAGCTTCGGCCAGTCACTTGAGGCTTCTGCGCCAATGGGACAGCCACAATTGGAAGCATGCAGCCACCCTGTTTAAATAGGGGGCACAGCTTCCTGCTGTACCACCTGACCCTACCTTTACTGCATTTCCACTGGGTGAACAATTCTGAGCAATTCGCTTCCCCATGCTTTGCCAATTGTTCCACTTTCTGCTGTCTGTTCCCTATCTGTGTGTATGCCTTCATCTATCAATCACCTGTCTGTCTTTCACCTTCTGTTTGCCTTCTTGTCTCCAGTTTCGTATGTGCAGTTTCTTCCCTATTCCCCTCCTCTTTGTGTGTTGTCTGTCCCTACCAGGGCTTAAAGTGGTTCTGGAGAGGTGGTGGAACTCATTTCCCCCGCCACCGATTCCCCTCCCATTGAGCAGAGGCAGGGGTGATGGTAGGGTGTTAGGCACCCCCCCCCCCGTAAACTACAAATTTGTGCCCTAACCCCCATACTGTCTAAAGGAACAGTGTATGCAGAAGGCGCATGTCACAAAAAAGGTGTGCGGCATCACATGGAAAGGGCGTGGCCGCACAATAGTACCCCCAATACAAATTATGCAACACAGTAGCACACTCTTAGGGGGATATTCAATTGTTTGAAAAGTCTGTTTTTTCCTATCTAATAGACACCCAAACGACTTTTCAAACATTTTAATTTCCCCCTTATTGTCATTACACTGTACATAGGCCCTCATTCCGAGTTGATAGCTCGCTAGCTAGTTTTAGCAGCCATGCAAACACATAGTCGCCGCCCACGGGGGAGTGTATTTTAGCATAGCAGGAGTGCGATCGCCTGTGCAGCAGAGCGCCTGCAAACACATTTTGTGCAAAACAAGACCAGTCCTTTAGTTACTTATTCTGTGCGATGATTGCTGTGACGAGTGACGTGGTATTGACGTCAGATACCCGCCCTGCAAACGCCTAACCACGCCTGCATTTTTCCAAACACTCCCAGAAAACGGTCAGTTGACACCCAGAAACTCCCACTTCCTCTCAATCTTCTTGCGACCGCCAGTGCGACTCAAAGCATCGCTAGATCCTGTGAAAAAGCACGTCGGCTGTTGTACCCGTATGACGCGCGTGCATATTGCGGTGCATGCACAGATCAGCCCCGTTTTGACATGATCGCTGCGCTGCGAAAATCCGTAGCGATCAACTTGGAATGACCCCATAGTGCCTCATGTTACACCACAGAGTAGAGCCCCATATTCACCCTATGCTACACCGTTGCACCCCTTATACACATGGCCACAGTATCAGTGCCGCTTATATACATAATAATGCCCAAGGTAACAGTGCCACTTATATACATAATAATGGGCACGGTATCAGTGCTGCTTACATACATAATAATACCCACGGTAACAGTGCCATTTGTACACATAATGCCAACGGTAGCAGTGCCGCTTAAACACATAATGGCCATGGTATCAGTGCTGCTTAAACACATAAATGGCACAGTATCAGTGCCGCTTATATACATAATAATGACCACAGTATCAGTGCTGCTTATACACATAATAATGGACACGGTATCAGTGCTACTTACATATTTAACAATACCCACGGTATCAGTGCCACTTATACACATAATAATGGACACGGTATCAGTGCTGCTTACATACATAATAATACCCACGGTATCAGTGCCGTTTGTACACATAATAATGCCAACTGTAGCATTGCCGCTTATACACATAATGGCCATGGTATCAGTGCTGCTTATATACATAATAATGACCACAGTATCAGTGCCGCTTATAAACACATAATGTCCACGGTAGCAGTGCCACTTAAACACATAATAATGCCCACAGTAACAGTGCCACTTATACACATAATGGGCACAGTATCAGTGGCGCTTATACACATAATTAGCACGGTATCAGTACCGCTTGTATACATAATGCCCACGGTAGCAGTGCTGCTTATACACATAATGCCCACGGTAGCAGTGCCGCTTATACACATAATAATGGCCATTGTAGCAGTGCTGCTTATACACATGTCCACGGAAGCAATGCCCCTTTTACACATAATAAATGTCACCCCCACCCCACTTTCCTCATCTCTCAGTGGTGTCTGCTCTCAGTGCGCCACCAGCTCCTTATTTCCTCCGCAGTCCAGCACCATTGGAGGGGGACTGGGGGAGGTGGGCTAAGGGTATAAGTCTAGCGCCGCCTGCCCACCATCCCTTTTATTTGTGTGGGTGCTGCTGCTACACTACAGCGCTGCACTAAAGAATTCTCATGGCTGGGCAAAGTGGGCTGGAGGAAATTGAACTGAGAGTATTCCTCTTCTGCATACTGTTACACCCCCCCCATCCAGATCTCCATGTTAAACTGGCACTACAGCTCTCAATCTTTAAAAAAAAATCCTACAAACTGCAGTACCTGAGATCTGTCTGACTGCTGCAATCAGGGCAGGCTCCATGTCACCATTTCTTCCAGCTTCTTCCCACCTCCCTGCAGACAGGCTGGCATTACAGTCTGGTGGTGGCTGGGAGCGCAGTGCAGGCAGAGGTCAGAGTAGACTTATACCAGTGGCGGATCTAGACTTTACTTATAGGGGCAGGGCCAGTGCTAGGGTGTTCGCCTCCCCCTGCAAACTATAAATTTGCGCCCTCCCTCCCATACTTCACAAAGGGACAGCGTGCTGGAGTTGACAGCCCATGCCAGGCATTGCTTCTGCATGGTGCCTGTGATGCAGGTTGACCCGCGTGGCGTGGAGGGGTGAGGCTCCGTCCTGTACAGACACAGAACACAGACAGGGGGGGTGACACAGTGACTGAACACAGAGGGGGGTGACAAAGTGACAGAACACTGGGGGGTGACAAAGTGACAGAACACTGGGGGAGGAGGCACAGTGACAGGGCCCTGGGGGGGAGACACAGTGACAGAACACTTTGGGGGTGACACTAACATAACAGGGGGGTGACACTTCACAGAACACTGGGGGGTGAAACACTTCTTCACAGAACACGGGGGTGACGCTTCACAGAACACTGGGGGGTGACGCTT
Source organism: Pseudophryne corroboree (assembly GCF_028390025.1). Taxonomy (NCBI): domain Eukaryota; kingdom Metazoa; phylum Chordata; class Amphibia; order Anura; family Myobatrachidae; genus Pseudophryne; species Pseudophryne corroboree. The sequence goes on along the minus strand of NC_086451.1, from coordinate 316,609,373 downwards.
CACAGAACACTGGGGGGTTGATGCTTCACAGAACACGGGGGGGACGGACGCTTCACAGAACAGTGGGGGGGGTGACAAAGTGACAGAACACTGGGGGGAGGCACAGTGACAGAACACTGGGAGGGAGGCACAGTAACAGAACACTGGGGGGGGGGCACAGTGACAGAACACTGGGGGGGTGACACAATGACAGAACACTGGGGAGGGGGGTGACACTTCACAGAACACTGGGGAGGGGGGTGACATTTTACAGAACACGGAACAGTAGGGGGGGTGACACTTCACGGAACACCGGGGGGGTGACACTTCGGAGAACACTGGAGGGGTGATACTTCAGAGAACACCAGGGGGGGTTAGACACTTCACAGGACACTGGGGGGGGGGCACATTTACACTTCACAGACACACACACAGCCTATTACATCCCAGTCACACACACACACACACAGCAAGTTACCCACCAAATTACCACACACACAGGGGGGTAACGCTTCACATAACACTGGGGGGTTGATGCTTCACATAACACGGGGGGGGGGGGGTGAAGCTTCACAGAACACTGGGGGGGTGACGCTTCACAGAACACTGGGAGGGGGGTGACACTTCACAGAACACTGGGGGGGGGTGACACTTCACAGAACACTGGGGGGTGACGCTTCACAGAACACTGGGAGGGGTGGTGACACTTCGCAGAACACTGGGAGGGGTGGTGACACTTCACAGAACACTGGGGGGGTGGTGACACTTCACAGAACACTGGGTGGGGGGGACACTTCACAGAACACTGGGGGAGTGACACTTCACAGAACACCGGGGGGGAGGTTAAACACTTCACAGGACACTGGGGGGGCACATTTACACTTCACAGACACACACACAGCCTATTACATCCCAGTCACACACACACACACACACACACACACACACACACACACAGCTTGTTACCCACCAAGTTACCACACACACATCCTGTTACATCCCATTCACCACACACACCCACCCACCCACCCCATTCCCTGGAGTCACCACCCTCCACACAAGCCCATATATATATGTATGTATGCATGCACACATATAAGTCAAATTTTACCTCCAGGTCCCCACAGCACAGAGGGAGGCAGGCTACGGGCCACACAGACGATCACTTGACACCAGGCAAAGTTGGGGGCATGGCCTAATCACGGACCCCCCGTGGCCACGCCCCCTTTTATAAATTCCCCCATAGCAAGCTGCAGGCACTACATTTACATCAATGTACATATATGTGAACTATATTATTTACCTCAAAACATGCATACAGTATTACAACATCCATTAACTTAATCTGAATAATATATATGCTTATACTCCATTTTTATCACCATATTTTAACTACCTCAGTATAAGTGTTGTTTAAACCCTACATCATGGTTACATAATAATCCAATGTACCTTTATTTGAGAGTAATCAGCTTCTAAACATGTCCTTCTGTTACCCATGCTCTTCTATAGCAATAGTTTTATTTTGTCTGGTCAAAAATGTTATCAATAATCAGTAAATGTTAAATTCGTAAATAACTTAAATGCTGATAGCAGGGGGAAATGTACTAAGCGGTGATAAAAGTGAAGAAGTGGGCCAGTGGAGAAATTGCGCATGGCAACCAGTCAGCATTGACGTAACATGTATAATTTGCATAATATAAAAGCATACAGAGCAGCTGATTGGTTGCCATGGGCCAATACTCCATTGGCTCACTTCTCCACTTTTATCACTGCTTAGCCTTAGTACATCTCCCCTGTCTATTTACTAAGCCTTGGATGGAGATAAAGTACCAGCCAATTGGCTCCTAACTGTCATTTTTCAAACCCAGCCTGTGACATGGCAGTTAGGAGCTGATTGGCTAGTCATTTATCTCTGTTCACTTTGGGGGTCATTCCGACCCGTTCGCATGCTGCGGTTCATCGCAACGGTACGAACGGGTTGGTTGTGCGCATGCGCGGGGGACGCAATGTGCAGATGCATCATTGCTCAGCGACGGTAGTCGCTGGACAACGACGCCGGGAATGAAGAAAGCGGTCGCAGCACGGATCGCAAGAAGATTGACTGCTGGGAGGCGGATCAGGGCATCTACTCACCGTTTTCCGGGATCCGAAAGCAGGCGCATCAAGGCGTTTGGAGGGCGAAATGTCTGACGTCAATTCCAGGACTTTCAACGCTGGATCCATCGCACAGGATAAGTAACTGCAGGGCTAGTCTTCTTTTACACAAAACTTTTTTAGCATAGCAGGGCTGCACAAGTGATCGCAGCCCTGCTATGCTAAAATACACTCCCCCATAGGTGGCGTCTAGTTGATCGCACGAGCAGCAAAAAGTTGCTATGTGCAATCAGCTCGGAATGACCCCCTTTATCTCCATCCAAGGCTTTGTAAATAGACCTAGCAACTATATGATATTTGGATATTATTTCATCTATTAAATCATTTTCTACAATAAACACTGCAGTGGTTGACTAGATAATATCAAAAAGCGCTCTGTTTATGTAATACCGAACAACTGAAGACACCATTTGACACTGGAAAATGCAATTTTATTTATGTAGAAATATAAAGGGAAATTAGGGTGGTGTGGTCAGCTCTCAGTTCTACCTTGGCTGTTGGGAGCGACTAAGTACTCGAGATGTTCAATCTTGTATAAATAGGATAGGAGGCAGGGTACAGTTGTATTTGGCACTCACATACAGTATGTCATGCTGGTGTGTGGTGTGAGTGACTGATCTGATTTATGTTGGGAAAATTGTGATAGATGTGGTGGATGCACAGGAAAAAAGAATATGAGGATCAGTTTCATCTAAAAAATGTATTTATGGTTAGTGTTTGCATCTGAGAGGCACAGTGCTCCAAACAATTCCAATAAATGTACGTGTAAATGACCTGCTGTCAGGTGCGGAAGCCTGGGAAGTAAGCTAGCTCCCTTAAGATGGCTCTTTCCGTAATGTACATTGTATATACATCTCCCTAAACACCTACTGTATGGTGTGACAACTCTGATGGTATTAGCAGTGATTACCTGTCATCAGACTTATATTAGTGTACCAGTAGATAGAAGATGCAGTTGTCAGGGAAGTCAGCACCTTGTGAATGCTACCTTCTGAACGCTATGTTGTAGATACAGTTCTCTTATAACACTTGTAGTCTGACAACTCTAGTGATGCAGTGGAGACCTGAGATGTCAGTGGGCCCTTGCTAGTGTAATACCCTGCACCAGTAAAGTTATTTCATATATAGTCACCCATATGTGTTAAAAAGTTATAGTAACAATTAAAGTTCATAGTGTTTCTTTCATAAAAATACCACTTAGTGATAAAAGTTGTTAAAATGTGTATAATACTCTCACAGAGGGTAAAGACTTTTGTGATCGGAATATCACCCCTACGGAAAGTGAATAGTTTGGGCGAAAACAGTTTGGAGCCCAGGACAAACTGCTGGGCTCGTGGCCCCAGGACTTGGCGACTGGCCAGATTGAGGGGGGTGCTGTGGCCACCACTAAGAATATAGGAGCGGCGCGTGAGGAGAGCGGGACTGATCCGGGAACCTAGGGGAAGCTGATAAAAGAAGAAACAGAGCGGACCATTGGAGACTCTCTGAGGTGAGGACAACAGAGTGGGACGCTGTGCTGTTTGAGCGGTGGGACGGGCAGCGACGGAGAATCGCTGACGAGAAGTGGAAAAGCCGGCAAGACTGACCTTAACTCCGGTGACTACTGAGTAAGGCTCCCGTGTCGCAGGCAGTGGAGTGCGGGTCGCGGAGGTGACGGAGGAGGAGCGCTGTCGAGGCGGCCGAGGTAACAGAATCCTTCCCCCCAAACACGCCCTGCGGGAGGCAACCGAGGTCAGATCAGCCAACAGGACGCTGGAGCAGTGAGTGTCCACAGAAGGGGAGAGTGTTAGGCGGTCCCGGCCATTCCATATAAGGTCAGGGGTGGACCCGTAAATAAGAGTGACAGAGAAAGGGCCTTCAACTGAAGGGAGTTTACCATTGACATATACTGAAGGTTGAACAGTCAGAGAAAGGGCCTTTTACTGAAGGGAATTTACTGAAAGACATTGTCACAGGATACTACAGACACTCAGCAGAAGAGCACACTTAAGGAATATTTTCAATTAACTAGTTGTCAGGCCTGACTAAATTTCACTGTATTTAAACTAAAAAGATCAGCCAGCAGAGTACAGTTGCTAAATTCCTGGCAGAGATATACTTACCACAGCTACAGTCCAACTACAGAGAGTGATGAACAGTGACGTCATTAATCCTGTCAGTGTGTCTGTTGGAGATAGTGTCAGAGAGCTCCTCTTCAAGTAAATAGCTAAAACAAATAAGAAAATAAATATCAGGTTTTTTTTTATAACGAAGATTATCACAGAACCATCTAGTGTAATTCACTTCAGCTAACTCAAAACCAACATATATATATATATTAAATTATAATTCCATTAGCCTTAGAGGATTCAAGACTTCACTACATAGTATCTACCGGGGAGTACAAAAATATTTAGTTCCCATCAGTTCGGCAAAAGGATAACCATAATAGCTTATACATTTCGTTTGGAGGATATTGACTATTATAGACTCCATGTGCACCAACGTGATGGCCATAAGACCCTGCGCAGTCTAGACTATTTATAAAATTATATTAGAGTCTAAGATAGTTTCTTTATTAAGAGAAATGCATTAGTAAGATACAGTGTTGCTAGATACAATATGGTGTCAATGGTATTGATTAATAGTAGACATATGCATATATTGGTTGTTTCATGTGAGTAATGCTGTTACAGATAATCTAAAATTTCATTTCTGCCAGCCGGAGTCAGCTGAGATCGTCGGTTGCAGTATAATAAAAAAATTTCTTATGTTTATTTGCTTTGGTGTACTGGTAATTACTGTTATAATACAGTGCTATTTGTATTGACATAGGCTTTGAAGTTACTATTGGCAAAAGTTCAATTAATGTATCTGTCAGTATGAACATCTAAAAAGGAAAAGAAAACACAATTGAAAGTAAATTGTACCAGTCGTAACCACGAGATATAAAACGTACTTCCAGCAATCGTCTCTCTCCAAAGAGCAAGAGGATCCCAGAAAAGGTATCGTCATTATAAAATAATATTACATCAAGGATAACGATCCAAACACAATAACTATCTGAGGTGTACAAAGCTTTGGCGTCCACTGAACAGGATACGAGTACCGATAGAACATGTCGACGGAAGAACAAGCAACAAGTTCACAGAGTTCTCAAACAACTACAGGTGGTGTGAATCCACAACCAGCCATGGCTAGTGTAAATCCGATTACTATGCCATATTATTTTGGAGCACCGTGGCTGCCCACATATTCGGGAGAGGCAAGTCAGAATGATGCTAATAAATTTATTCAGTTTAAAACTAAGATGCAATCAATGTTTAGACTGTATCCCTTAGGCAATCAACAACAAGTCGAAATCTTAATTGGGCAGCTGAAAGAGTCGGCGTTGAGAGAAGTGTTATCGTGGCCCTTGGAAGAGCGGCAAACAGTAGAACAGGTGTTCCAGAGATTAGCAACCACTTTTGACATTAGTACATTGTCGGAACTCAAGTCACGATTTTATTCTAGGAAACAACGGCCAGGAGAGTCGTTAAGAGACTTTGCGTTAAGTCTACAGGAAGCATTGAGAGATATTAAAGAGATAGATGAGGCAGAAGTGAGAGAGGTGGATGAAGTCCTGGTAAATCAATTCATAGATGGAACCAGCTGTGAGAATAGTAAATCTCAACTGAAACTCTTGAGGCTACAAAAAGGGGGTGCCTCCTTTTTAGATTTTAAGGAGGCAGCAATTAAACTGGTTGGTTCAAGCCAGCCAAAAGAGGTTTCTTTTCCTGAGATGCCAGGATACCAAGAATTTTCAGAAAATAGGATTGAGTCGAAAAAAACTGCTCATCAGAGTGTACAGGCTCCTAATCCTGATCCTGTACGATTATTAAAGGGGCAAATGGAAGAGCTTGCAATAGGAATGGCAGCCATGAATAGAGAATTACAAAAGCTCAATAAGCGCGCCCCACCTGAAAGGACAGAAACAAATTGGCGTACAGATCAAAGGAGACCCAGGAATGAGTGGTGGGGGTCGCCATCAGGAAGAGGTCGTAGGCCCACTGACCGGTTTGATCCGCAGGGACGCCCTATCTGTAGGAGATGTAATGTCAGTGGACATGTCGAACGAGTTTGCCAGCAAGAAGAGCCTTTAAACGCCAATACCCCGAGGCCGGAGACCAACCCTCGGGGGGAAACAACACAGTAGGTCCTACACCAGAAGAATGGTGCCCAAAATATGTTGGACAATGTCCTATGGTTAACATCCAAATTAATGAAGTACCAGTACAGGTTATGCTAGACACAGGTTCTCAAGTAACCACTATACAAATGAAGATCTTCCAGCAATGTTGGGGAGAAACTGGAATTATGCCATCCCCGCCAATTTGGCTCAGACTTTTTGCTAGTAATGGACTGAGTATATCATGCCAGGGATATTGTGAATTTGACTTTAAAATTGGGCAAGCCATTCTCCCGAAACAGGGATGTATTATTACTAACGTGGACGACCCAACCATTCCCTCTATAATTGTAGGGATGAATGTGCTACAGAATTGCCCTGAGGAACTAATTGCTGCATTACGACTGGAATTATCCAATACACCGTCAATCTTTCAACAAGCATTACATAAAAACATCAGAACCCTGCAAGGACAGCAACGGTTTGTTAATGCTTCAGGAGAAGTAGGAAAAGTGAAGATAGCAGACCAACGACCAGTGATTCTGCAACCCAACACGGAAACCATTGTGTGGGGAAAGGCTCGATGTGGACCCCAGGGAAATGATTATGATGCCATTGTGGAACCGTATAATGTGGTTCATCGTGATGACATTATAGTAGCGAAAGTTTTGGTTACCGTAAAAGGGGGGCGAGTGCCTCTACGTATTCTTAATCCTCATGACTATCCAGTTAGATTATTTCGAAATCAAACCCTGGCTAAGCTGTTGTGGGTGACTTTTCAGGACATTGTTGATGTGGTTTCAATGCCCATTCAGATAAGTGTTGATTCAACAGAGTATGATGAAAAGAAAGATATATCCCCTTGGTGGAAAGAAATACAGATAGGGGAAGAAGACACTGCAGAGGAACTCAAGCAAGGAGTCCTGAAAGTTGTACAAGAAAATTCTGCCACTTTCAGTAAACATTCAGCTGATTTTGGATTAGTGGCCCAGGTTCAACATTATATCCCGACAGGGAATGCACCACCTATTAAGGAGCGATACAGACCCTTGGCTCCAGCATTATATCAACCAGTGAAACAAATGTTAGAAGAAATGAGAAATTCGGGAGTGATAAGAGAAAGTCACAGCCCGTGGGCAGCCCCAATAGTGTTAGTAAAGAAGAGAGACGGAAACTTACGTTTCTGTGTAGATTACAGAAAACTTAATCAAATAACGCACAAAGACGCTTACCCATTACCAAGAGTTGAGGAGTCCCTGGCAGCATTACAATCAGCCACTTATTTCTCCACACTTGACTTAACCAGTGGCTACTGGCAAATTCAAATGGCGCCTGGTGACCGAGAGAAGACAGCGTTTACCACCCCCATGGGACTTTATGAATTTGAAAGAATGCCGTTCGGGCTTTGTAATGCGCCAGGAACATTCCAAAGAGTTATGGAACACTGCTTAGGGTACAAGAACTTTGATATGGTGCTTTTGTATTTGGACGACATCATAGTTTTCTCAAGAACATATCAAGAACACCTAACGCATCTACACGAAGTCTTCCAACGTTTAGCCGAGTATGGTCTAAAAGTCAAGCCCTCAAAATGCCATCTCCTGAAACACAGTGTACAATATTTGGGGCACATTGTAAGTGCTGAAGGAGTAACTCCTGATCCGGAGAAAATTGCTGCAGTACAAAATTGGCCTGCACCGACCACCTTTAAAGAAGTGAGGAAATTTTTAGGGTTTGTAGGATACTATAGGAGATTCGTGAAGAGATTCGCTCACATCGCAGCCCCATTACATGAATTACTCCGTGGAACCCCTAGGATCCAACAACATTGAAACACTCATATAGTCTGGACCACTGTTCAACAAGCTGCCTTTGACCAATTAAAGTTACTACTAACTCAAGCACCTATATTGGCATATCCTGACTACAGCCAACCCTTTCAACTCTATACTGACGCCAGTTACCATGGGTTAGGAGCTGTCCTGTCGCAAAACCAACAAGGAAAAGAGCGAGTGATCGCTTATGCGAGTCGGAGCTTGAGAAAAACAGAAAGAAACGATGCAAATTATAGCGCCTTTAAATTGGAATTGTTGGCATTAGTGTGGGCTGTTACGGAAAAATTTAAGAACTATCTAGCCGCCACTCCGTTCATCGCTTTTACTGACAACAATCCCCTCTCTCATTTGGCAACAGCTCATTTGGGGGCCATGGAACAGCGATGGTGCTCCCGGCTAGCTAATTACCAGTTTACTGTCAAGTATAGGAGCGGAAAGAGTATTGTTAATGCTGACGCCTTATCACGACTATCCGGTACGACTGAAAGAGTTGATGAGGAGGATGAGTGGGAAGATGTTGTAATGCCAAAATTTCATGACCTACTCGTTCAGCAACGGTTTGTGACCGCCAGTGCACAGTCAATGCAAGTACAAGACACCTCAAGTGTAACAGAAAGGGAACCTGAGGAGAAATGGCATCAAATACAGCAAGAAAGCTCAATATTAACCAAGTTGAAAACTCTGTTGCTTTCAGGAAAAATGTTAAATAAATTAGAGCGACAATTGATTGAACCAGAAGTGCTAAAGCTTTGGCGTCAACGTGATCGTTTAAGGATACAAAGAGGACTTCTTGTTCGTGGCGGGATTAATCCAAGAACACATTGCCCCGTCACGCAGATTGTATTACCTCATCAAGATAAAGACCGTTTACTCCAAGCATACCATGATCACTCAGGACATTTCGGAGCCCAAAAATTGGAGGCTCAACTATGGAAAAGATTCTTATGGATCGGGATGCGAGAGGATATAGCCGACTGGTGCGCTAATTGTTCGAATTGTGTCCTTCGCAAGCCAGCTCCCACTAATCAGAAAGCTCCTCTCCATCCTATAATGACTACCCATCCACTGGAACTGGTGTCCTTGGATCATATCAAATTAGAGCCTAGCCGAACTGGATATCAGTATGCTCTGACCATGATAGATCATTATTCGAAATTTGCTGTAGCTCTTCCAGTGCGCGATCTTTCCGCAAAAACCACTGCAGAACTACTCTGGAGAGCCTTCGTTCGTCCTTACGGGTATCCGGAAAACATACTAACTGATCAGGGGCCCGCTTTTGAATCGCTCTTGTTTCAAGAATTATGTACGTTATACGGATGCAAGAAGCTAAGAACTACGGCATATCACCCCCAGTGTAATGGGCTATGCGAAAGGATGAATCGATCGCTGATCAGTATGTTAAGGGCAATTCCCGCAGCGGAGCGTCAGGAGTGGCCAACGTTGCTGCCAGAAATTACCTTTTTATACAATAATACAGAGCACAGCTCCACTGGATACACTCCATTTTACCTGTTATTCGGTCGGGAGGGCAAATTACCTGCAGATGTGAGATTAGACGTGCCTCAGGAAATTGCACAGGAGAAAATTCCCCATACAGATTGGGTTAGAGAACATCAGAGACGTTTAAGAACCGCACAAACTATCGTCAATCAGAGAATGGATCAGGTGCGGAATGTCACAACTGAGGGTTTAGGCTGACGGGAGGAAGCCTCAGTTGTAGGGGCTGAGATGAAGTTAAACCTGGGAGGTTTAATCAGACCCCTGGACATGTAAGTGCAGATTGATTACCCGAAGGTGTGACCATGACAACCAGTTTAAAATTCAAAATAAAAGTTTATTTAACAGACTCCGTGAAATGACAAGCAGCATTCAAAGTAAATCAAAGACAGTGGCAAATAACACAGTTCCTGGAACACGTAACCGTAGAAGGTATTGCAGAGCACTGGTAGGTTTAGAACAGATGTTAAAGTCCTTTGATAGAAATCCTTACCAGGCCTGGTTGTAGTAGTGGAGATAGCCGAGGAACATGCCAGTAGTTGTAACAGGTGAATCTGGTAATTTGAGTAAGCTGCTGTATCAGCTGGATGGAACCAGCCAGGTGGTAAAACACGGAGTGGATGCTGAATGGAATCAGCCAGGTAATGAAACACAGAGTTGGTGCTGAATGGAATCAGCCAGGTACTAAAGTCACGGAGTGGGTGCTGGATGGAACCAGCCAGGTGATGGAATATAGATGCTAGTGAGCGTAGAAACAGAATAGCTGATAGTTGATTACCGGTGGTAGTGGATACTGCTGGTAAGATAGGATCCGCTGGATCAGCACCGGTGTTTGGTAGAAGCAGGAATCAGTTGAAAGCTGGCTGCTTGGAAGCAGATAGTAGATAGCTGCAAACTGGACAGCCACGGAAGGCTGCAGAGTCAGGATGCACTGCAAGATGGAAAGCAGGTGCGGGTCTCTTTGTGGATGCTGGAGACAGGAACTGGAACCTGGAGAAACAAGCCACAGGAGAGAGAGACTGGAACAAGGTATGACATTCAAAGCACTGACATCTATCTGGCCCAGACACAGGATACTTATACCTGCTGCTATGCAGGCATTGGCTGGGCAATTATGCAGATTCCAGAGACGGTGGATTGGAGGAATTGGAGCATGTGATCAAATCCAACATGGCTGCACCCATGCTGGAACCTGGAGGGAAAACTGGTTTGAAATTAAATGTGCAAACATAGTGATAATGGCGGCGGAGGACAGGAGACGCCAGATGACTGTTAAATGCTGAGACACTTGGAGGGCAGCAGAGGCTGCGGCAGGCATGATACATGATTCTGAGAACCTGCAGCAATAACACGGTAACGGCGGCGGAGGCCGCGAGACGCCATGTTGGATTCAAACATGGCGCCGCTGTGGTAGTGTCTCAGAATGACAGGAGGGATGTGCAGAGTGTTGACACAGATGAGATCCGGATTTGGAACGCTGGGCCAGTCTCAGAAGACACCTAAACGACAGGTAATGGTGTCCAGATACCCGGATCGTGACAGCACCCCACCCTTTAGGAGTGGCCCCAGGACACTTCTTAGGCTTTAAAGGAAACTTTGAGTGGAAATTTCGGACCAAGGCAGGAGCATGGACGTCTGAGGCATTGGTCCAAGAGCGTTCTTCAGGACCATAGCCCTTCCAGTAAATGAGATACTGTAACTGACCGTAACGGAAACGTGAGTCCAAAATCTTGGCCACCTCGTACTCGACTCCCCGTTGAGTCTGAACTTTGGGAGCTGGAGGAAGTGCGGAATGAAACCGATTCAGGATCAGCGGTTTCAACAAGGAAACATGAAATGTCCTGGGTATTTTCAAGAAGGGTGGTAACTGTAATCTGTAGGCAACAGGATTGATGACTTGTTCAATCTTGAAGGGACCGATGTAGCGAGGTGCAAATTTCATGCTGGGAACTCTCAACCTCAAATTCTTCGTGGACAACCACACACGATCACCCACCTTGAGAGCAGGAACCGCTCTACGCTTCCTATCGGCAAACTTCTTATACCTGGATGAGGCTTTAAGCAGGGCTGCGCGGACGTTCTTCCAGTTATTTGAAAACTGACGCAAGGTGACATCCACTGCTGGAACAGAAGTTGCGGGAAGCGGTTGAAATTCTGGGACTTTAGGGTGGAATCCATAATTAATGAAGAATGGTGTCGAAGAAGATGAGGAATGGTATTGATTGTTGTGGCTGAACTCGGCCCAAGGAAGGAGTTGAACCCAGTCATCTTGAGAGGAAGACACATATATACGGAGGAAGGCCTCCAAGTCCTGATTCACCCTCTCGGTTTGACCATTGGTCTGAGGATGGTAAGCTGTGGAAAACTTTAACTTGACTTGGAGGGCTTGACACAAACTTCGCCAAAATTTGGCTACAAATTGTACTCCACGATCCGAGATGATCTCTTCAGGAAGACCGTGAAGTCGGAAGATCTCTTGTATAAACACTTGAGCCAACTTGGAAGCTGACGGAAGACCGGTGAGAGGGATGAAATGTGCCATCTTGGTGAACCGGTCAACTACCACCCAGATGGTATTAAACTTGTTGCAGATAGGTAGATCGGTAACAAAGTCCATCGACAAATGGGTCCATGGTCGACGGGGAACAGATAATGGAACCAGTTGCCCCGCAGGCGACTGGCGGGAGACTTTGTGTTGGGCACACTTTGGGCAGGAGGCAATAAATTCCATAACGTCCTTCTTCAGAGTTGGCCACCAGTAGGACCTAGAGATAAACTCCAGGGTTTTCTGAATGCCTGTATGTCCAGCAAAGCGGGAAGCGTGGGCCCAATGCATGAGCTTCTTCCTTAGAACTGGCTTAACAAAACTTTTCCCTGGCGGGGGCGTAGAGTCCATCCCTACCGTGGAGAATGCCAACGGATTAATAATAGGATGCTTGTCTGCAGACTCAGGACTCATTTTCTTGCTCCCATGAGCGGGAAAGGGCATCGGCCTTACGATTCTGAGAACCCGGACAGAACTGGAGTTTAAAGTCAAACCTAGAGAAGAAAAGTGCCCATCTGGCCTGACGAGGGTTCAGACATTGTACGCCTTTGAGATATAAAAGATTTTTGTGGTCGGTAAGTATGGTGATTGAATGAGAAGCTCCCTCTAACAGGTATCTCCACTCCTCCAGAGCGAGCTTGATGGCTAGCAACTCCTGATCGCCAATGGCATAGTTGCGCTCAGCTGGGGAGAACTTCCGGGAGAAGAAACTGCAAGGATGTAGATGTCCATCTTTGGCCCTCTGGGATAACACCGCTCCTACTCCAACGGAGGAGGCATCTACCTCTAAGATAAAAGGAGAGTCGGTGTCGGGCTGTTTCAGAACTGGTGCAGAGATGAACCGTTGCTTCAGAAGGTGAAAGGCCTGCATAGCTTCTTCGGACCACTTGGACGGATTAGCACCTTTCTTGGTTAATGCAGTGATAGGCGCCACAATGGTGGAAAAGTCTCGTATAAACTTTCTATAATAATTGGCGAACCCTAAGAACCTCTGGACCCCTTTGAGGGTTAAGGGTATAGGCCAATTCTGGATTGTTTGGAGTTTCTCAGGATCCATCTCTAGTCCGGAACCGGACACAATGTAACCTAGAAACGGAATGGTTTTAACTTCAAACATACACTTCTCCAATTTACAATAGAGGTGGTTAACACGGAGACGGGAAAGAACCTCCTTTACCCAGAAACGATGATCTTCTAGATTATTAGCAAAGATGAGGATGTCATCTAGATAAACCACGACATGGCGGTATAAGATGTCCCTGAAGATCTCATTCACGAAGTGCTGGAAGACTGCTGGAGCGTTGCTCAATCCGAAGGGCATGACGAGGTACTCATAATGTCCGTCACGGGTGTTAAAGGCGGTCTTCCACTCGTCACCCTCACGGATCCGGATGAGATTGTAGGCACCCCTCAAGTCCAGCTTTGTAAAAATGGTTGCACCACTAACTCTATCGAAGAGTTCTGTAATCAGGGGTAAAGGGTATCGGTTCTTAACGGTAATGTCGTTCAGACCTCTGTAGTCGATACACGGACGCAGACCACCGTCTTTCTTCTTAACGAAGAAGAAGCCTGCGCCGGCTGGAGAAGAAGATGGTCGGATGAAACCCTTCGCCAGGTTCTCTTTGATGTACTCTTCCATGGAGTGTGTCTCAGGTAGAGACAACGGATAAGTTCGGCCTCGCGGTGGAACCTTCCCTGGAATGAGGTCGATTGGGCAGTCCCATTCTCTATGAGGAGGAAGGATATCAGCAGAGGCTTTACTGAACACGTCCGTGAAGTCTTGATATGGAGGAGGTGGAACATCAGATGACCTGGGGAAGGAAGAACAAACAGGAAGAACTTTGGCTAAACAAGTCTCAGCACAGGAGGGACCCCATGCCAGTATTTGCGTAGTCGTCCAGTCAATCGATGGGTTATGGAGACGGAGCCATGGAAGGCCTAAAACCACTGGATGTGTGGCTCTTGGAATCACTAGAAAAGAAATATACTCAGAATGAAGAACTCCCACTCTCAGACGAACTGGAAGAGTCCTTAAGGAAATGACTGCGTCAAAAATCTTGCTGCCATCCACGGCAGTCAAAGAGATGGACGAGGACAGTCTCTCGGTGGGTAGGGACCACCGTTTAACATAAGCTTCGGTTATGAAATTCCCAGCTGCTCCGGAATCAAGGAGGGCAATGACGTTCCTGTAACGTTGAGCAATTTGGAGCGACACTGGGAGGTTACAATCATGAGGAGATGGAGAGGAGATCATTACTCCTAGCCGGCCCTCTCCTTGGCGAGCTAGGATCTGGAGTTTCCCGAACGTTTGGGACAGGCGTTGATAGTGTGCGACGGAGCTGCACAGTAGAGACATAGAGACTCGGAGAGGCGTCTTCGGCGCTCAGCGGGAGATAGACGGGAACGACCAATTTGCATAGGCTCATCCTTGGATGGAGATGGTTGACGAGGAGGAGGAGCAGAAGATTTAGGAGCGGATGATCTTCCTCGCTCGGTTGCTCTCTCTCTGAACCGTAGATCAACCTTCGTGCATAGTGAAATTAGCTCATCCAACTTAGAAGGCAAGTCTCTGGTAGCTAACTCATCTTTAATGTGTTCTGACAAGCCATGCCAGAATGCAGCATACAGGGCCTCGTCGTTCCAAGCCAGTTCAGATGCCAGGATTTTGAACTGTATAAGATACTGTCCCACAGTACGTGTTCCCTGGCGTAGATGGAGAATCTCAGATGAAGCAGAGGAAACCCGGCCCGGCTCGTCGAAGATGCGCCTGAATGATGCTACAAAGTCAGTATAGGAGGACAGCAGGGGATCAGACTTCTCCCATAACGGTGATGCCCAATCAAGGGCTGAGCCACTGAGGAGAGAAATAATATAAGCACCTTTGGTACGGTCACTGGGGAAGTTGCCAGGTTGAAGCTCAAAATGGATTTCGCATTGGTTGAGAAATCCCCTGCAGAACCTTGGAGATCCGTCAAATTTTGCTGGCGTTGGAAGATGAAGACGTGGTATGGAAATGGGCAAGGTGGGTGGGGTTACAGCTGGAGTCACTGTGGTGGACGCACCAGACATGCCAGGTCCACGGAGGGACATCTGAATCCCATCCAGCCGAGTAGAGAGATCCTGGAGACAGCGGATGATGTGACCTTGTGCAGCCTCCTGATGTTCGAGTCTGGCTGCCAGTTCTTGCATAGGTCTAGCCGCTTGATCCTGGTCTCCGGCTGGATTCATTTGGTCAGTGCTTACTGTCACAACTGAGGGTTTAGGCTGACGGGAGGAAGCCTCAGTTGTAGGGACTGAGATGCAGTTAAACCTGGGAGGTTTAATCAGACCCCTGGACATGTAAGTGCAGATTGATTACCCGAAGGTGTGACCATGACAACCAGTTTAAAATTCAAAATAAAAGTTTATTTAACAGACTCCGTGAAATGACAAGCAGCATTCAAAGTAAATCAAAGACAGTAGCAAATAACACAGTTCCTGGAACACGTAACCGTAGAAGGTATTGCAGAGCACTGGTAGGTTTAGAACAGATGTTAAAGTCCTTTGATAGAAATCCTTACCAGGCCTGGTTGTAGTAGTGGAGATAGCCGAGGAACATGCCAGTAGTTGTAACAGGTGAATCTGGTAATTTGAGTAAGCTGCTGTATCAGCTGGATGGAACCAGCCAGGTGGTAAAACACGGAGTGGATTCTGAATGGAATCAGCCAGGTAATGAAACACAGAGTGGGTGCTGAATGGAATCAGCCAGGTACTAACGTCACGGAGTGGGTGCTGGATGGAACCAGCCAGGTGATGGAATATAGAATGGATGATGTGAGATGCTAGTGAGCGTAAAAACAGAATAGCTGATAGTTGATTACCGGTGGTAGTGGATACTGCTGGTAAGATAGGATCCGCTGGATCAGCACCGGTGTTTGGTAGAAGCAGGAATCAGTTGAAAGCTGGCTGCTTGGAAGCAGATAGTAGATAGCTGCAAACTGGACAGCCACGGAAGGCTGCAGAGTCAGGCTGCACTGCAAGATGGAAAGCAGGTGCGGGTCTCTTTGTGGATGCTGGAGACAGGAACTGGAACCTGGAGAAACAAGCCACAGGAGAGAGAGACTGGAACAAGGTATGACATTCAAAGCACTGACATCTATCTGGCCCAGACACAGGATACTTATACCTGCTGCTATGCAGGCATTGGCTGGGCAATTATGCAGATTCCAGAGACGGTGGATTGGAGGAATTGGAGCATGTGATCAAATCCAACATGGCTGCGCCCATGCTGGAACCTGGAGGGAAAACTGGTTTGAAATTAAATGTGCAAACATAGTGATAATGGCGGCGGAGGACAGGAGACGCCAGATGACTGTTAAATGCTGAGACACTTGGAGGGCAGCAGAGGCTGCAGCAGGCATGATACATGATTCTGAGAACCTGCAGCAATAACACGGTAACGGCGGCGGAGGCCGCGAGACGCCATGTTGGATTCAAACATGGCGCCGCTGTGGTAGTGTCTCAGAATGACAGGAGGGATGTGCAGAGTGTTGACACAGATGAGATCCGGATTTGGAACGCTGGGCCAGTCTCAGAAGACACCTAAACGGCAGGTAATGGCGTCCAGATACCCGGATCGTGACACGGAAGCAACAGTCCGAACACTACAACGAGAATGCTTTGGCTGAGTCCCTGAATATAGGTGATTGGGTTTTAAAGAAAAACAACCATCGACGAAGCAAGCTGGACAGCTATTGGGAAGCAATACCTTACCGAATAACAGAGATTCCACGGCCTGAGGTAGCTGTCTATCGGATAGCCAAAGATGATGGACATTACTCCTTAGTGGTACATCGCAATTAATTAAAACAATACAAAACCCCGACTGCTCAAAAGGAAAGCGTTGGGAACAAAGGAGCAGAGAGAGTGAGCCCGGTTACCGAATCCTTGCCCGATGACTCCTCAGAGGATATGATAGGACTGTTCTGGCCAGTATTAGTTCCTACTCATCCGGGATCGGTTATGGCAGCTGAGGAACACTTGTCTTGTGATATTGAGAAGGAAGGCTATAATGTACCTGATCTTGGGTTAATGTTGCCTCATGTAACCGAATATAGCAAATCTGATACGAATAGTGAAAAATTAATTCCTTTGCTGAGAAGGTCAGAGAGAAGTACGCAGGGAATCCTGCCTTCTCGGTACAGAAGTTAAACGTTCATAAATATTCCTGTATATAATCCTCATGTAGTGATGTTCTAATTGTCAGATATTAATAATTTGCAGTTATGCGTGAGGACACGCATAGTTAAAGCCGGGATGTATGTAATACCCTGCACCAGTAAAGTTATTTCATATATAGTCACCCATATGTGTTAAAAAGTTATAGTAACAATTAAAGTTCATAGTGTTTCTTTCATAAAAATACCACTTAGTGATAAAAGTTGTTAAAATGTGTATAATACTCTCACAGAGGGTAAAGACTTTTGTGATCGGAATATCACCCCTACGGAAAGTGAATAGTTTGGGCGAAAACAGTTTGGAGCCCAGGACAAACTGCTGGGCTCGTGGCGCCAGGACTTGGCGACTGGCCAGATTGAGGGGGGTGCTGTGGCCACCACTAAGAATATAGGAGCGGCGCGTGAGGAGAGCGGGACTGATCCGGGAACCTAGGGGAAGCTGATAAAAGAAGAAACAGAGCGGACCGTTGGAGACTCTCTGAGGTGAGGACAACAGAGTGGGACGCTGTGCTGTTTGAGCGGCGGGACGGGCAGCGACGGAGAATCGCTGACGAGAAGTGGAAAAGCCGGCAAGACTGACCTTAACTCCGGTGACTACTGAGTAAGGCTCCCGTGTCGCAGGCAGTGGAGTTCGGGTCGCGGAGGTGACGGAGGAGGAGCGCTGTCGAGGCGGCCGAGGTAACAGAATCCTTCCCCCCAAACACGCCCTGCGGGAGGCAACCGAGGTCAGATCAGCCAACAGGACGCTGGAGCAGTGAGTGTCCACAGAAGGGGAGAGTGTTAGGCGGTCCCGGCCATTCCATATAAGGTCAGGGGTGGACCCGTAAATAAGAGTGACAGAGAAAGGGCCTTCAACTGAAGGGAGTTTACCATTGACATATACTGAAGGTTGAACAGTCAGAGAAAGGGCCTTTTACTGAAGGGAATTTACTGAAAGACATTGTCACAGGATACTACAGACACTCAGCAGAAGAGGACACTTAAGGAATATTTTCAATTAACTAGTTGTCAGGCCTGACTAAATTTCACTGTATTTAAACTAAAAAGATCAGCCAGCAGAGTACAGTTGCTAAATTCCTGGCAGAGATATACTTACCACAGCTACAGTCCAACTACAGAGAGTGATGAACAGTGACGTCATTAATCCTGTCAGTGTGTCTGTTGGAGATAGTGTCAGAGAGCTCCTCTTCAAGTAAATAGCTAAAACAAATAAGAAAATAAATATCAGGTTTTTTTTTATAACGAAGATTATCACAGAACCATCTAGTGTAATTCACTTCAGCTAACTCAAAACCAACATATATATATATATTAAATTATAATTCCATTAGCCTTGGAGGATTCAAGACTTCACTACATAGTATCTACCGGGGAGTACAAAAATATTTAGTTCCCATCAGTTCGGCAAAAGGATAACCATAATAGCTTATACATTTCGTTTGGAGGATATTGACTATTATAGACTCCATGTGCACCAACGTGATGGCCATAAGACCCTGCGCAGTCTAGACTATTTATAAAATTATATTAGAGTCTAAGATAGTTTCTTTATTAAGAGAAATGCATTAGTAAGATACAGTGTTGCTAGATACAAAATGGTGTCAATGGTATTGATTAATAGTAGACATATGCATATATTGGTTGTTTCATGTGAGTAATGCTGTTACAGATAATCTAAAATTTCATTTCTGCCAGCCGGAGTCAGCTGAGATCGTCGGTTGCAGTATAATAAAAAAATTTCTTATGTTTATTTGCTTTGGTGTACTGGTAATTACTGTTATAATACAGTGCTATTTGTATTGACATAGGCTTTGAAGTTACTATTGGCAAAAGTTCAATTAATGTATCTGTCAGTATGAACATCTAAAAAGGAAAAGAAAACACAATTGAAAGTAAATTGTTCCAGTCGTAACCACGAGATATAAAACGTACTTCCAGCAATCGTCTCTCTCCAAAGAGCAAGAGGATCCCAGAAAAGGTATCGTCATTATAAAATAATATTACATCAAGGATAACGATCCAAACGCAATAACTATCTGAGGTGTACACTAGGGGCCCCTAACCATATTATGCTCAAGATCACATTGGCAGGATGTCGGCCCAGAGAGTTCCTCCAGTGTCTGCAGAGGTCTGGAGAGCATCCGCTCCTCCCTCAGTGGTGCTTCCTTGGTTTGTACTCAGTTGTGGTCTTAAGAGGTGATATGGGATCCCCCTGTGCCCGTAGGGACTCCTTGCTTCTATAGATGTTTGTTACAGTGATGGAGTGGTGATTGTCTCCAAGCAGCATTACACTTCCTAATCACCACTGCCACTCTGAGACAAGTACCACTCTGTCACTACTGAATGACAAATATCCATAGATGCAAGGGGTCTCCACAGGCTTGCAGGCATCCCACTTCACCACTTAAGACCACCACTGAGTACTTAGTAAGGATGCTCCAGTCATGGCTCAACCAGTTTGTTCATCTGACT
Organism: Pseudophryne corroboree; assembly: GCF_028390025.1. Lineage (NCBI taxonomy): Eukaryota > Metazoa > Chordata > Amphibia > Anura > Myobatrachidae > Pseudophryne > Pseudophryne corroboree. Next base: position 316,589,525 of record NC_086451.1, on the reverse strand, counting down.
CATTTGAGAGGGTGGTATTCATGTGATGGGCAGTCAGGAGACCGACGGTCACACGACCTCCCCCAACATCCCACCCCCTCATGGAATTAGACCTATGGAAAAAAGTAGCACAGAGGAAACTCACTGTTAAAACCCATCCACTATACAGTACTGTAGTTGCAAGAATGCTCTGTGGCTACATCCAGTTGTACAATTATGTTATTAAATTTGGGATTTGGTGTTGTTTGCTACATACTTTACAGAAACCACTTTTTATGGAAATATTATTATTGTTTATATAGTGCCACCAATTATGCAGTGCTGTACCAAAAATATATGTCAGTCCCTGTGAGGGGATAATTAGGGTTCATGGCGCCCATGGCAAATCAAAAAATGGTGCTCCCAAAAAATAGTTCTAAGTGGATAGATGTCAACTGCCTGTCTACCCCCTATACCTAGATTGTGATATCTTTGGAGCATCCTCTTCCCTCCTGTTCGAACTACCCTCTTCTTTCACACTTCAATCTCCTTCTCAGCGACTGTCTATACCCGCATCTCCTCTCGATCATTACTGTTTATCTCTTCCGATGACTGCCTGCCCCTAGTATTATGCCGATTATTCCTTTGCTTCTTTATATCTTAGCTGTATTGTGTAATGAGAATAGTGGTGTTAAGTGTTACCTGTGCTCTGTTTTAGTTTTTATGTTTCTTTAATGTTAAGTTCTGTGTTCCCTGTATTGTTCTGTGCTGCAAAACACTTGTGGAGCATTATCAATAAAATGTAATAATAATAATCATAGTGCCCACCAATTAATAGTATGCCACATCGTAGTTCCCCCAATTCATAATATGACAAACATACTGTAGTGCCCCTAAATTCATAGTGTGGCACAATATAGCGCCCACCAATTCATTGTATGTCCCTACAGTGCCCTGAGTTGATAGTATGAAATACCAAAGAGTCCCAAACACATAGTATGCAACAAGGTAGTACCCCCCAATTCAACATGTGATATCATAATCCAAACAGCATAACAGCAAAGTGATCGGTGAAATTAAAAATATAAAATAAATAAAAAGACAACCAAATGTGAATAACATACATATTTACAGCACATACAACATAACAAATGTTGCAAGAAAACATACTGTAAAAGATATATTAATGCAGAAAACATGTATTCACTGGAAATTTATAATGCAAGCATTTATAAGATCAAACCCCATTGATGTATGTCACAACTACTGCAGCCCTGATTATAACAAGCAAACAGAATTCTGGACACAGAAGTAAAAATAACACACATGATAACTATTTTATAGTAAGTTCAATTGTTACTTTGCGTATTATGGGGGTCATTCCGAGTTGTTCGCTCTTTGCCGGTTTTTGCTATGCTGCAATTTGTTGCTAATTGCGCATGCGCAAGGCACGCAGGGCGCATGCACTTAGTTATTTAACTAAAAACTTAGCAGTTTTGTTGTGGATCCTGCGGCGCTTTTCAGTCGCTCTGCTGATCGGTGAATAATTGACAGGAAAGGGGCGTTTCTGGGAGGAAACTGAACGTTTTCCGGGAGTGTGCTAAAAAACGCAGGCGTGTTAAGGAAAAACGCGGAAGTGTCTGGAGAAATGGGGGAGTGGCTGGCTGAACGCAGGGCATGTTTGTGACGTCAAACCAGGAACTAAACGGACTGAGCTGATCGCAATCTGTGAGTAGGTCTGAAGCTACTCAGAAACTGCAAACAATTATTTAGTAGCAGTTCTGCTAATCTTTCGTTAGCTATTCTGCTAAGCTAAGATACACTCCCAGAGGGTGGCGGCCTAGCGTGTGCAATGCTGCTAAAAGCAGCTAGCGAGTGAACAACTCGGAATGAGGACCAATGAACCTCTAATATGTAGCAAGTAGGCGTTAGATGCGAAAGATAAAAAGAATTGGCAAAAAAATAGCAGAAAACTGCGAAGGTTGCCTCCCGTTTTCACAGAGGGATAACCTAAAACTATATCTACCTGACCACATCTGTCTGTACTAGACACAATTCATTGAGGTTCATGGCTAAAATTATGTTTATGGTTTTGTGACTTGCAGAGGTTTCAACTTTCCTCATATTTGTGTAGCCTTAATGAACAATTCCAGTCAAGGGGAAAGGTGGCAGGCACATAGAGTGAGGGTAAGGGGGTAGAATAGGGGTGAAATGGCAGGCACAGAAGGGGAGGGTATGGAGACAGCAAAGAAGTGAGGTGACAGGCACACAGGGTGAGTGGCAGGCACACAGGGTGAGGGTAAGGGGGCAGCAAACAAGTGAGGTGACAGGCACACAGGGTGAGTGGCAGGCACACAGGGTGAGGGTAAGGGGGCAGCAAAGAAGTGAGGTGACAGGCACACTGGGTGAGTGGTAGGCACACAGGGTGAGGGTAAGGTGGCAGCAAAGGGGTAAACTGACAGGCACACAGGGTTAGGGTAAAGGGGCAGTACAGGAGTGAGGTGGAAAGCACACAGGGTAAGTACACTGCACAGGGATGATGTGCATGAGCCCTACACCCAGTGCCAGATTAAGGTCCACATGGGCCTGGAGCTGAAATTTAGGAAGGGCCTATGGTGTGCCTCGGCAGGAGGTGTGACAAGCGCTGCAGTGGTGTGATTAGTGATGTGGGTGTGTGACCAGTGTAGTGTGGGTGTGGTCTAAATAGGGGGTGTGGCTATCCCGATGGAGGTCAAAGCTAGTGCCTACCTTCAACCACTTAATAGTGGCGCTATAACAAGAAAACGTTTGTAACCAGTAACCACCATATGATACAGAGAATCAGTAACCACCATATAATACAGAGAATCAGTAACCACCATATAATACAGAGAATCAGTAACCACCATATAATACAGAGAATCAGTAACCACCATATGATACAGAGAATCAGTAACCACCATATGATACAGAGAATCAGTAACCACCATATAATACAGAGAATCAGTAACTACCATATGATACAGAGAATCAGTAACCACCATATGATACAGAGAATCAGTAACCACCGTATGATACAGAGAATCAGTAACCACCATATAATACAGAGAATCAGTAACCACCATATGATAGAGAATCAGTAACCACCATATGATACAGAGAATCAATAACCACCATATAATACAGAGAATCAGTAACTACCATATGATACAGAGAATCAGTAACCACCATATGATACAGAGAATCAGTAACCACCGTATGATACAGAGAATCAGTAACCACCATATAATACAGAGAATCAGTAACCACCATATGATAGAGAATCAGTAACCACCATATGATACAGAGAATCAATAACCACCATATAATACAGAGAATCAGTAACTACCATATGATACAGAGAATCAGTAACCACCATATGATACAGAGAATCAGTAACCACCGTATGATAGAGAATCAGTAACCACCATATAATACAGAGAATCAGTAACCACCATATAATACAGAGAATCAGTAACCACCACATGATACAGAGAATCAATAACCACCATATAATACAGAGAATCAGTAACCACCAATACTGAGAGCATCTAAGTGACCAGCATCTAACACAGAGAGCATAGCAGTGACCGCCATATGATACAGAGAGTTGTATCAACATGCAAAGAAGATGGAAAGGGGAGAAACGATGGGGCAAAACAGAGCAAGTGTAGAAAGATTAGAAAAGAGGGGGGCAATACAGAGGAGATAGGGAAAGGGGAGCAGAGATAGGGGCAAAACAGAGCAAACAGGGAACTGAGGGCTCATGGGACACAGTTACTGATACAGATACTTATTGACACAGACACCACTTACCGACACAGGCACACTTGCAGACAGACACCGCTTACCAACAGACACCACTTACTGACACAAATACAGATATAAACTGAAGACCTTACTGACACACAGACCACCTACTGACACAGACTTACTGATACTTACCACTTACTGACACCTACACAGACACCTCTTACTGACACAGACACTGCTTACTGACAGATATCACTTATGGACACAGGCACCCCTTACTGACATATTCCACTTACTGACACACCTTACTAACGCAAACATTTATTGACACACACCACTTACTGACAGATGGCACTTACGGACACAGACACCACTTATTGGCACATAAATACTTAATAACAGACACCCCTTACTGACAAAGATACAACTTAGTGATAGGGATGCTATCAGATATTGTGGGGCCTGGGACAGAAAAAATAGGTAACCCCCCCTGAACCACATGGTCTCATACATGCATATGCTGCCCCATAGCCATATTTCCCTCTGTCTCTGTTACACCCCCCACATTACCCTCTGCCTCAGTGACATGGCCACATTGACCTGTCTCTCAGTGTGTCCCCCTCGCCACATTCCCCTGTCTCTCAGTGACTGCTCCCACATTCCTCCTTGTGTCAGTGACACCCCATTTTCCAGTCTCTCAGCGACCCTCCTCCCCACATTCACCTGTCTCTCAGTGACCCCCCCAAACATTCCCCTCTGTCTCTCAGTGACCACCACACACGCACTCACATTCCCCTCTGTTTCTCAGTGACATTCTCCCTCACACACTCACATTCCCCTCTGAGCAGCAACATTAATACAAAGATGCTGGCCGCTGAGCACTGTCCTGGCCCAGGGACATCTCAGGCATCCACAGATTACACATGGTACACTGCCAGGCTGTCTGGGAGTACAAGAGAGGGTGGTTACTGGCCCACATCTAAGCTGGAAGATAAGCTCTGCGGGGCAGGGCCAGAGCTTAAGTGCAGTGTCAGCCCTACTAATGGAGCCAGAGGAAGCCCCCTTTCTACCCATGCCAGGTACTCCTGTCCGGCAGTCCCCCATCACCCCTGATGGCGGCCCTGAACATGGATATCCCTTACCTGACAGATACCACTTACTGATACAGACATCTCTAATGGACACAAATAGCCCTTACGGACACAGAAACCTCTTACTGACATAGACACCCCTTACTGACAGACACACTTACTGACACAAACACACTGATATACACTTACTGACACGCCTTACTGACACACACACTTACATACAGACACTCCTTAATGATACAAACATTTAGTGACAGATACCACTTAATAACACAGACAACCCTTACTGACAAAGACGCCACTTACTGACACAGATGCCACATATTGGAACATACAAAATTACTGACAGGCACGCCTTACTGACACAGATACATCTTACTGACACAGACCACTTACTGAGACACCACATACTGTCACATACACACTTACTGAGACACCCCTTACTGACACAGACACTACTTACTGACAGATAACACTTACTGGCACATACATACATACTTACTAACACACACCCCTTACTGACACAGATACAACTTACTGATACAAATACCCCTTACAGACACACATGACACAGATACCGCTTACTAACACAGATAAACTAACTGCCTCAGACACCACTTACTGACAGACACTACTGAAACACACAACACAAACTTACTGACACAGTCACCACTTACTGATAGACATTACTTACTGACATACACGCACAACAGACACTACTTACTGACACACACAGATACAACACAGTACTTACTGACACATACACCACTTACTGACAGACACTACTTTCTGACACACACACACACACACACACACACACACACACACACACACACACACACACAACATAAAACTTACTGACACACACCACTTACTGACACCAGTGGCGTAAGTTCATACCAAGTACCCCCCACGCCCTCCACAGCATTGGTGACCCCCATATGCTACTGATAACATCGTCTCCTCCATATTGTAACAACAGCATCGGTGACCCACAGGTACTACAGACAGCATTAATGGTCACCACATACTATATCCCTCAATCTAATAAAAAAAATCTTACAACAGTTTGGATTTATCTTGGGAGTATCAAGCCAAGCAAAGTGCGTAGAAGAAAGGGCATGGAAAAATGCAATAAAAAAAACTATTTAACCCCTTCACAGGGTGAAGGGTGCAGGGTGACATACACACAAAGGTAGCAAGTACAGGGGGGTCACACACCAGGGTGAAGGGAGGTACAGGTGGTTACACACACACACATACAATGGAAGGGGTACAGGGCAGTAACAAACAGGAATGGGGGAGGGTAGCTGGGTACAGGACTACCTGGTCACTCACTGCACTGTGTCCAATCCCAACCTTGCAAGTGGTGAGCTGCATGGTGTCATAGGGAGGCCCACGGATCCAGGTGCAGGTCGAAGAGGAGGCCAGCGGCAGGAGGATCCACGATGGACACGGAGCTCACCAAGCGCCAGCTGCTATGCTGTCCTATGGTGCCGCCCGGCCGCTAGTGTGAGGAGGAGTTTAGGACACTGGAACAGTGTTTGCTATGGAGAGGCCGACCTCTGCTTCACCGCAGCTGCTGGAGGAGGGAGAAAGCCGGGCCTGCTCGGGAGGAGGGCAGCAGCTTAGTGATCTGTCCTGCCGGTGGCCACCCGAACGGAGCGGCGTGTTTACATTTGCCAGCCAGCCGAGCCTCGCTCGGCACATGCACTCCCTCCCACCGCAGACTCAGAGCTGCCCTACCTACCAAACCACCATCACTCTAAGGGCCGGCTCTGAGACAGCGGCGGCACAACGGCGGTGACGAGATCCCGGAACTCTGCTCTGACAGCAGCAGCAACGGCAGGTGTGCTACCACTCAGCGCTCACTGCTGAAGTGGTCAGCGGCGCGCCAGTTACACACACAGCAGTTATAGATGGATTCATCTATAACAGGGGTGGGCAGTTATTTCAGCTGGGGGGCCGCTTAACACTTCCAGTGAATAGTCGAGGGCCACACACAAAATATCTTGTAAAATCGGGTCTGAACTGCGCATGCACCGCAATGTGCAGGCGCGTCGGTCTGCAGCCTCGGGATGGTACGAACAAAGCGATCGCACAGTGATTGACAGGAAGAGGACGTTTGTGGGTGGCAATTGGCCGTTTTAGAGGCATGTCCGCAAAAATGAAGGAGGGACCAGGCGTTTGGAGGGAGGGTTTCTGACGTCAGCTCCGGTCCCGATCATCGCACTGGAAGAGTAAGTCCTGAGCTGTGCAGAAACTGCACAAACTTCTGTTTGTGCAGCTCTCTGCAGATGTGATCACACCCCTGCACAGCGATTACCCCCACCCCCTGTAGGCGGCGACTACCTGATCGCAGCAGTGCAAAAATTGCCTGCTAGCGATCAGGTCTGAATTAGGCCCATAGTTATGTATATAACTATAAAAACATAGTGTATATATATATATATATATATATATATATAAAAAACATACACCACAATATACATTACATACGTAGCTTTTTTACAGGCAAATACAAAATGTCTAAAAAAACACATATAATAAATAAATAAATAAAAAACAGTGCTGAAAACAAACAGCTTCCAGTGTAATGCTGGTATTCACAGCTCCTGTCTCTCCCTGGGCACAGTTACTAGCTTCCCCCCCCCGACCCATATAGCAGTCTCTACCCCCCCCCCGACCCATATAGCAGTCCCAACACCTCTTCACCCCCCTCCCCTAAACCCGTATAGCAGTCCCTAATCTCCCTCCCTCTCCTCTCTCCCCCCCCCCCCCGAACCAATAAAGCAGTCTTTTAAAGTTATCCACAGATCTCTTTACCTTTTTTACACAGTGGCTGATCCGCTGCCCAGATGATCCGCTGCCTGCTGCCAGATTCTTGCTGCCCGCTGTGCCGCACCGAGTCGCTGCGGCTGCTGCCAGCTGCCCACTCCTGCCATGGCCCCGCCCCCCGTGCCGCCCAGCGCCTGACGTCACAGTGGAAATCCCGGTCAGCAGACCCTGTGACGTGACCGGGATTTCCTCTGCGGCGCCGCGTCTGGGAGCTATGTAACGCAATGACGAGCGGCTCAGCCAGTCGGGCCGCTTGCCATTGCACACTGGTGTGAGACAGCGGGGCCAGGTAGAATCAGTTCGCGGGCCGCCGCACGTTGCCCACCCCTAATCTATAACCTCAGTGCCTGCTCTTTTGTGCCCCTCTGATGGCTAACGCCCGGCGGCAAATGTCTCCATTGCCTCCGGGAGTTACGCCACTGACTGACACAGACACACAACACTTACTGACACAGATAGCACATACTGACAGACACTACTTATTGACACATACAACACAAAACTTACTGACACACACCACTTACTGACACAGATAGCAAATACTGACAGACACTATTTACTGACTGACACACACAACACAAAACTTACTGACACAAACCACTTACTGACAGACACTACTTACTGACACACACATGCAACACTTACTGACATAGACACCACTTTCAGAGGAGACCTCAGGGCCTGGTGTGGAAGACAACTCTCGTAAGACAGCAGCCCCTCCCCCTCTTTCATGAGGCATTTTCCTGTTGGGAAGCTGCAGCGGGGATAAGCAAAGCATGTATTTTGGATTGGCAGGGGGCGGAGCCTCGGATGAATGGGGCGGAGCTACAGGCGGACCCAGGGGCGGAGCCTCAGATAGATACAGGAAAGGAAAGCCACTGGCACTGGCTGCGGTAGGTTAGTTACTAGTCAGTGCCGTGGTGGGGGTGAATGAGCAGCCGGAGGTGAGTGCGCTGCTGTGTGTGGTGACAGGAAATATATTTTTTCCTGTCACCACTGGCTTCAGTGCACTGCAGGGATCTCTGTGGGCCTATTTTCAATGGGAGGCTTGGAGCTGCAGCTCCATCCGCCCCATTGTTAATCCGGCCCTGCCTACACCAGCATTGCCTGCACCACACAATCAAAGAACGGTGAGCTCTTTATGCCCAGTACCTGTTATCTTATGGTCTGTGGGCATCTCTCCTGCAAGAATATGGTACAAGCAGGTTCACTTAGCGGTTTATTGTGGATTCTAGCAGCCAGAGAGCGGGTACACTATAAACTTGGTACCAGGCATAAAGAGCTCACTGTCCTTTGACGGATAATAACTGAAGAAAATATAATTTAAAACCTGTCCTCTATTATACAATATACCACCAAGATTCTATTCCTGACCCTTTTTCACTTTATTGTAGTAAAAAACAATGTTAATAAATATGCCCCTTAATTATAAATGTTGCCATCATAAACCAAACACAATCAATAAAACAAAGAATACTTGCTGTTTAAACCAAATCAATTACATATGTACAGTGGATTGTAATAAAAAAATGGAAAGGTGGCTTAAATATGTATTTAAGAAAAAGTACAGTATACTGTACTTTCCTTTTCAAACAGCACTCATAAAATTATTGACTTTAGTTCTTAATCCCGCCACTCAGTCTCGTTACCAATTCACAGCCCATTTTGTCCCTATTCAAAATGTATTATTCTACATTAAACTCCCCTCAGCCAATTGACACAGACCAATAGAGATTTTTGTTAGTTGAAGCATGTTGCCTAACTCGCTCAAGATCAATGTGATATCCTAGACTCGGAAATCACTGACCAATAACTTTGAGACAATCTTAAGACTTTTTCAGCACATAAAGCTCCTGGTTCAGATGGTAGTCTGGAGAGTATTACAAAATTCTTCAAGATCATCTTTCCCTGCTTTTAGATTTATTTTGATACGTAAATTTATTTTGAAACTCAAATCCTTCTCGGTGGCTGCTGCCATTGCAATCTTTTGCTGTATACAATTATGATTATGTGCTAATATGGGCAGAAGCTAACCTGCATAGGGTGGACCACTGCTATTGCATCATTTCCATCTGACATCGTATAATTGCTGATACTGTACATCAGTACCTTCATTGCAAATCGAGTTATGCGTCTGAGTGCCTATTAAGATGCAAAGGCTGATCTGCTCTTCCAGGATGCAGAAAGCTTTCCATTAACAATTGCTAATTTATGCATGCCCAGAAAATGCTGTCTAAATGGCTATAACACGCCTGCATTTGGCTGAGCACTCCCTGTTACTACCTCCAAACGCTGACTTCCTGTCATTCACCCTGTGACTAATTTCTTTTCTCAATTGCTATAGCAAATAGCTCATACGTATGTGCTGTAAGAAACATTGACCAATGTGTGTACAATAGCTGCTTTGCAAATGCACCTGAATGAGCCTCATACACTGTAACTCTCTTCTCTCTTTTAACTCCTCTCATATGATTCTTTTACCTATGCTGGAGAAGGACCCCCTCCTGCTTGATTTATACCGCCCCATCACGCTGCTGAACATAGGCCCTCATTCCGAGTTGATCGCTCACTAGCTGCTTTTAGCAGCAGTGCAAACGCTAGGCCGCCGGCCTCTGGGAGTGTATCTTAGCTTAGCAGAAGTGCGAACGAAAGATTAGCAGAACAGTGCTGAAATTTTTTCAAGCAGGTTTTAAAGTAGCTGCAGACCTACTCCTTCCTTAGAAACATAGAAACATAGAATTTGTGGGCAGATAAGAACCACTTGGCCCATCTAGTCTGCCCCTTTTTTTTTATATATTATTTTTATCTCTAACCTTATTTGATCCTTATTTCTTTGTAAGGATATCCTTATGTCTACCCCATGCATGTTTAAATTGCTCTACTGTCTTAGCCTCTACCACCTCTGATGGGAGGCTATTCCACTTGTCCACTACCCTTTCTGTGAAATAATTTTTCCGCAAATTTCCCCTGAACCTCCCCCCCTCCAGTCTCAGTGCATGTCCTCGTGTCCTATTGCTTCTCTTCATTTGGAGAATGTTTCCCTCCTGGACTTTGTTAAAACCCTTGATATATTTGAAAGTTTCTATCATGTCCCCCCTTTCCCTTCTCTGCTCCAAACTATACATATTGAGATTTCTTAGTCTTTCTGGGTATGTTTTGTGATGTAGGCCATGCACCATTTTAGTTGCCCTCCTTTGTACAGTTTCTAATGTATTAATATCCTTTTGAAGATATGGCCTCCAGAACTGAATACAGTATTCTAGATGAGGCCGTACCAATAACCTATACAGTGGCATTATTACTTCTTTCTTTCTGCTGCTGATTCCTCTCCCAATGCAGCCAAGCATCTGACTAGCCTTCCTCATTGCCTTGTTACATTGCTTACCTGCCTTTAAGTCATCTGAAATAGTGACTCCTAGATCCCTTTCCTCCTCAGTAGTTTCCAGTATAGTGCCATTAATACTGTATTTAGCTTTAGGATTTTTGAGACCCAAGTGCATGATTTTGCATTTTTTGGCATTAAACTGTAATTGCCAGACTCTTGACCATTCCTCTAATCTACCTAGATCCTCAATCATTTGTTTTACCCCACCTGGTGTGTCTACCCTGTTGCATACCTTTGTGTCATCTGCAAAAAGGCATACTTTCCCTTTAATGCCATTTGCAATGTCACCAATAAAGATATTAAAAAGCACTGGTCCAAGTACAGATCCCTGGGGTACTCCACTGGTAACATTTCCCTCCTGTGAATGCACTCCATTTACCACAACTCTCTGTTTTCTATCCTTCAACCAAGATCTTATCCATTCAATAATCCTAATATCCAATCCCAAACTTTCAAGTTTATTTAGCAGTCTGCGGTGTGGAACTGTGTCAAAAGCCTTACTAAAGTCTAGATAAGCTATATCCATGGCTCCACCTTTATCCATCACTTTAGTCACACAATCAAAAAAGTCAATAAGATTTGTTTGACATGATCTCCCCCCAGTGAATCCATGCTGTTTGGGATCCTGTAAATTGCCGGATTTGAGATAATCTACAACTCTTTCTTTTAAGAGTGTTTCCATCAATTTCCCTACTACTGATGTAAGACTCACTGGTCTGTAGTTGTTTGCCTCTTCCTTGCTTCCACTTTTGTGCAGTGGGACTACGTTTGCTCTTTTTCAGTCCCCTGGAATTACTCCTGTAGCTAATGACTGGTTGAATAATTCTGTCAATGGTGCTACCAGCACCTCTTTAAGTTCTTTTAGTATCCTTGGATGTATCCCATCTGGCCCCATAGATTTGTCCACTTTCAGCTTTGAGAGAGTTCTGTTAGGACCTTCTTCTCTGTAAATGTACTTGTTTTATTTTCCTGAATATCCCTGCAACTTAACTGTGGCCCCTTCCCCTCTCTTTCAGTAGTAAATACTGAGCAAAAATAATCATTAAGATGATCTGCTATTAAATTGTCTCCTTCAACAAGACTCCCAGTGTCCGTCTTTAGTTTTATAATTCCGCCTTTTGTTTTTCTCCTTTCGCTTATATACCTAAAAAAAAGTTTTGCCTCCTTTACCCACTGACTGGGCCATTTTCTCCTCAGCTTGTACCTTTGCACATCTGATTACCTTCTCTGTCTCCTTCTGTCTAACAAGATATATCTTTTTGTCTTCATTATTTTGTGTCTGCTTATATTTCCTAAAAGCCATTTTTTTTGCTCTCACAATATTTGCTACTTCTTTTGCAAACCACACTGGCTTCCTTTTCCATGGCCCTCATTCCGAGTTGATCGGTCGCAAGGCGAATTTAGCAGAGTTACACACGCTAAGCCTCCGCCTACTGGGAGTGTATCTTAGTTTCTTAAAATTGCGACCGATGTATTCGCAATATTGCGATTACTAACTACTTAGCAGTTTCAGAGTAGCTCCAGACTTACTCTGCCTGTGCGATCATTTCAGTGCTTGTCGTTCCTGGTTGACGTCACAAACACACCCAGCGTTCGCCCAGGCACTCCCACCGTTTCTCCGGCCACTCCTGCGTTTTTTCCGGAAACGGTAGCGTTTTCAGCCACACGCCCCTGAAACGCCGTGTTTCCGCCCAGTAACACCCATTTCCTGTCAATCACATTACGATCGCCGGAGCGAAGAAAAAGCCGTGAGTAAAAATACTTTCTTCATAGTAAAGTTACTTGGCGCAGTCGCAGTGCGAACATTGCGCATGCGTACTAAGCTGATTTTCACTGCGATGCGATGAAAAATACCGAGCGAACAACTCGGAATGAGGGCCCATGTGTTTTTCCTAACAGTTTTGATACAAAGGTCTGTTGCCTTCAATATTGCACATTATAATGTTTCCCATCTCTCCTGCACTGTTTCCAAGTTCCTCCACTCTGCCAAAGAATCGCTTACACATTTTCCCATCCCTACAAAATCAGCCTTCCTAAAATCCAACACCTTTGTTTTTGTATGGGACGAGTCAGTCTCTGTCTTAATGCTGAACCATACTGCTTGATGATCACTGGATCCCAGGTTTTTACCCACTTTTACGTCCGATAATCTGTCTCCATTTGTAAGTATTAAGTCTAATATTGCGTCTTTCCGAGTGGGCTCCCTCACCAATTGGTGGAGGGATGCTCCCTGAAGGGAATTTAAAATGTTCCTACTTCTAGTGGAACTAGCAACAGACACCTCCCAGTTTATATCAGGAATATTAAAGTCTCCCATGATTATTACCTCTCCTTTTAATGCCATTTTAGTTATGTCCTGCAATAGGTTCTTGTCAAGTTCCTCTTCCTGACCTGGTTGCCTGTATATCACGCCAATACGAATAATCAACTTTTCCCCTGTTTCTATGGTCACCCAAAGGGCCTTAGTGATCCTTGTGATCACTTCAGTCTGTTTAGTTCCTGTTTTGATGTCACAAACACGCCCTGTGTTCGGCCAGCCACTCCCCCATTTCCCTCGGCACGCCTGCGTTTTTACCTGACATGCCTGCATTTTTTAGTACACTCCCGGAAAATGGTTAGTTACCTCCCAGAAACACCCACTTCCAGTCAATCACTCACCGATCAGCAGAGCGACTGAAAAGCGTTGCTTGACCTTGTGTGAAACTGCATCGTTTTTTGTGAAAGTACATCGCGCGTGCACACTGTGGCCCGTACGTATGCACAGAAATGCTGATTTTTAGCCTGATCGCTACACTGCGAACAACGGCAGCTAGCGATCAACTCAGAATGACCCCCATAGCCTTTCAAATTCTTGCTAAAACTGTGGCCACTCACTTGCAGTAAATTTTACCTACTCTCTTAACTAAGGATCAATTGGGATTTGTGAAAGGTAGGCATTAGGTTAAAGTCATCCGTACTGCTTTAGCCGTGATAATTGCTTCCATTAATGACCCCATACTTGGATGGGTACGGGACTCAGTGTCGACAGTGTCTAGGTCTACACAGGAAATATGGCAACACCGACATTAGGTCGACATGAACAAGGTCGCCATGGAAAAGTGTTGACATGAGATTTTTATGTTTCTTTGGTGTCGTTTTCTTAGTAAAGTGATGGGTGTGAGACTCTGAAATGGATATCCTGTTAACTTGGATTTATGGGGATATATGTGGCTATATAGGGATCATCACCCACATACTGGAGACAACCTGGGTGAGACACCTACATTTTTCCTAAAGGATCCCTCACTTCTCACTAGCCGGCACAGTGCAGCTGAAAGGGTTAACAGCTTGCCCTTGCTTGACGGGTGACGTCAGCAGAACTGGTGAGCAAACGAGCAGTGGGACCCATAAAAGCAGAGCTACAGCCTCCCTGAGCAGGAAGGCTTACTGAGTGCGGATTAGACAATTCTAGGTGGGAGTAGGAGGAGGCAGGGTTCGCACTCTCTGTGGGAGAGAGAGGTCCACGGCTGAGAGAACAGAAGCAGGAGGCTGAGCTTCGACGCCAGCATGAGCCTGCACCTGAGGGGATCGGTGGGAGAGACACCCGAGCTGCCTGCTGTAATGAGAGTGGCTGAAGCTATGACACCACCACCCACCACGCCATACGAAGCAGAGAGTGTGTGATGCGCTAAAGAGAGCCGTGCTGATGGGGAGCTAAGTGTAGGCTGCTGCTGACCGAGAGATCGGGCTCTAGGTAAAGCAGCAATGTATAGTGACCGGAAGAGCAGGAGTGGGCGTCCCCCCACAGTGATTGGTGGCGTGGAATGACACTTGTTTTCATTAACTTAAGTCAAATGCCGCTTATCCCTACCAGTGTGTTTTCCCCCTTGCCATAGCTCAGTCTAACGCTAGTGACAAGGTGGGATTCAGGACAGGTGGAGAGTCTCACATAAGGACAGTTAAATAGTGACTCTCACTATCAAGGGGTCACATAAGTGTATATATTTCAGTCTTCTCACAGACTGTGCACTAAATTTAGGGCACCTTGTCCAGGAACCTCAGTGAGGGTACAAGTGAGCTCAGATCAGAGAGAGAGAGAGAGAGAGAGAGAGAGAAAGACTATTCTTATCCTGTGCTGTAGCACAGCTAATAAGGGACAGAGTAAGGAAGAGACCCTTGCAGATTCCCAGGGATTTGCCATAACTTGCATTGTTAGCTTGGCTTTACACCATTTGTCCAGCTTGAAACTGTTCTCCCTTGCATGCCTCCCAGCTTGGCATAGACTGGTTTTCCTTTACAACTCCTAAACTGCAGGTATCTCTTGCCATTGCTTGGGCTATTATCTCTGCTATTAATGGAACTGCAACACACAGTTTATTCATAGACCTAGTCATTGACTGTATGATATCGTTCAGTGAACTTTCAGGTTACCAGCTTGCACGTCTCTCAGGGAAACTAACTGAACTTCATGCTATGCTTTATTAAATGCATGCAACTTGTTATTGGCCTCCTCTTGAACTGCCCGCTATACAGTGTGATCTGTACTAAATTCTGCTTCTAACTGTGCCATATGCTCTGCTATTGTCTTTCAACTATCAGCTTTATTTGTTACCTCTGAGGCTGCAATTTGTAAAGTTTGCACACTGAAAAGAGACTAAAGGGACTCCTTAGCTATTTAGAGTAGCTACAAACTGAGTACTTTATTTTCAAAGTAGAGACTGAGAAAGAGCAGAGGTTATACCACTAACGTGTGCCCAAACTAGGGTATTTCAGGTGACCAGTGCAGTTACTGAGTATATGGAAGTAATATACTGTACCAATATATTGTGATTGTACCTTTAAGCTTTGCCATTTTATTATACGTTCTTGTTTACACTGTTTTTGAATCAGTGAAATTGTGTTTGCCTATTAACTTATTGACTCCATAGCGGTGACCTGCTTTTCCTGAATAATAAATATTTCTGTCAACTAACGTGTGGTGGCTATTGTGTTGGATCCTCGGGGGTTGGGGTTCCTTGCTCTCTGCCTTTGGTTCCAGAACTGAGATCTGGTCCAAGAGGTAATTCCGGTTAAAGAATCCAGGTATGTCCACCGACACCTGCACCTGCACAGACACAATCACCGTACTAACCTATTACAACTTGGTGTACAAGAACAGGATGTTGGAACCACAGGAACCTCAGATGCTCGCATCAACTACAGTCTGAAGGAGGCTACCCACTTCACCAGGCCAGTCACCACCAGCTGCATCATCACAGGCTGCACCGAAAATTATGCCTTATTATTTTGGGGCCCCATGGCTTCCCATATATTTGGGAGATACCAAGTACCTGGCACGAGTTCCTTTAAAGACTTTAAGGAAAAATAAGAACTATGTTCAGGCTGTACCTCCTTAATGAGGAACAAAGAGCGGAGCTTGGCATTGGACAATTAAAAGGTGCAGTATTAAGGGAAGTAAGATCCAGCTCTGATGAGGAGCGAACAACAGCTGACGGCATCTTGAAAAAGTTGGCCAGTATCTTCAACTTACAAACAATTGAAAAGTTAAAGGGACATTTGTATGCCCGAAAGCAACAACCGCATGAGTCCTTATAGGAGTTTACAATGGGACTACAAGAAGCCATGCAGGCGATACAGACCAGAGAGCCAAAAGAGACTGAGGAAGCAGATGAGACCATGATAAACTTGCTTATAGAAGGAGCTAGAGGGGAAGCAACAAGAGCCAAATTGCGTATGTGGAGGTGTCAAAACCCTATTTGTACCTTTTCAGAGTTTAAGGAGGCTATGATGGACATTTTAGGCCTTAATCAAAATACAGATGTCGAGTATGGAACTGTGTCTGGGCCACTTGAGAGTGGAGTGCATGGAGACTCACAACTAAGTCCGATGGCTAAATCCTTTGTCTCAAGAGGAACCACCATGCAACAGTTACAAGTTGGTTAAGACCAAGTGGGGGTGCTCATCATCCATGAGATGATGAAAGAACTAAAATAAATATGGGTAGAACTGGCTGAAGCTAAACACAAGAGATGGCACCGGGACCAAGGCAGAAAAGGACAACAGTGGTGGGATGTGCCACATGAATAGGGGTGATGCCCCACGGATCAATTTGATGCCCAAGGAAGACCTGTATGTAGGCAGTGCAAACAGAGTGGCCATATTGATAGACAGTGTCCCAATGAGTCTTTAAATGACCCGACCCCGAGGCAAGGGACCGACCCTCAGGAAGAGATGCATTAGTTGGTCCATCGAAGCCGGGGTGGTGGCCTCAGTATGTCGGAGAGTGTCCCCACCTTAAGATTCAAGTTAACAGGGTGGAGGTATCTGCTCTTCTGGACACAGGCCCACAGGTGATGATGATCCAACTTGCAGAGTTTCAGAGACAATGGGACAAATCTGAAATAGTAAGCACACCAAATTCCTGGTTACACCTATTGGCCAGTAATGGACAGCAAATCAAGTTCAGTGGCTATTGAGAAGCTGACCTAACTATCGGTAAGGCTTATATGGAGTGACAAGGGTGTCTGGTCACTACTACGTACAATGAATATTTACCTCCAGTCATCTTTAGGATGAACGTGTTAAAGAGCTGTCCGGATGCATTGTTGGAGGCTCTTAAACTGGAAATGCAGTCTGCGGCCCTGACAGAGAGGAAAATTCAACAGCAGACAGTCAGGTTGCTTGAGGTAAAAAGGAGATTCACCAATGCAAGAGGAAAAGTTGGGAAGGCAAAAATCCCCAATCACCAACACGTCATCCTGCGACCAAATTCTGAGCATGTGGTGTGGTGCAAGCCAAGATCGGCCCTGGGGGGTGAGATTATGAGGCAATCCTGGAACCCTGCGACTTTGATGGACAGCAACCGTTCGCGGTGGCACAAACACTGGCTAAAGTGACATGTGGTAGAGTACCTGTCCGGATATTAAATCCACATACAGTAGCTATCCAGTCCGATTGTTTCGACACTGTCCGGTGGCTATAGTGATTCTGGTAGACTTTCAGAACAGTATGACCACTGAGGAAGCTCCATGGTGATGTGAAGTACACATTGGCGGTCCGGATACTTCAGAGAGTCAGCATGATGGCGTACTTCAGGTTGTGTGGAGGAATGCCGAAGCCTTTAGTCAGCACCCGTCAGACTTTGGAAAGGCTGAGGAAGTCCAGCATCACAACCCTACTAGGACTGATCCACCAGTTAAAGAAAGACACAGACCTCTACCACCGGCCATGTACCAGCCGGTAAGAAATATGATACATGAGATGAAGGAAGCTGGTGTGAAACGTGAAATCCATAGTCCATGGGCAGCACCATTAGTTATTATGCAGAAGAAGTATGGAAGCCTCAGATTCTGCATTGACTATCGAAAGCTGAACTCGGTAATGCACAAGGATGCTTATCCACTGCCCCAGATAGAGGAATCATTGACAGTGCTAAAGATAGCTCAGTACTTCTCAGCTCTTGACCTGACGAGCGGATACTGGCAGATCCCAATGGTTCCAGAAATTGGGAAAAGACCGTGTTTATGACTCCCATGGGTCTATTTGAGTTTGACTGCATGCCATTTGGGCTTTGCAATGCTCTTGCCACTTACAACAAGTTATAGAGCACTGTTTGGGGCACAGGAACTTTGATATGGTCCTGTTGTATCTTGACGATATCATCATATTCTCAAAGTCCTTTGATGACCACTTGAAACATCTTGAGGAGGTCTTCGTCCAATTGACCAAATGTGGTCTAAAGTTAAAGCCGTCCAAGTGCCATTTTCTAAATCCAAGTGTGCAATATTTGGGCCACATTGTTAGCTCTGAAGGGGTGAAGCCTGACCCATAGAAGATACAGGTGGTGCGGGACTGGCCTGTATCCTGTGCAGTGAAAAACGTCCGCAGCTTTCTCGGCTTAATCGGATATAATCGACACTTTATCCAACATTTCGCTAATGTGGCAGCACCGCTTCATGAGTTACTATGAGGCAAGTCAGGTCAAGAGAGGTGGAGTACAGCCCTGGTCGCATTGGCAGAAGAGCAACAGAACACTTTTGAACAGTTGAAGTCATCAATAATGGAAGCCCCACTACTTGCATATCCAGACTATGAGAAACCTTTCCAGGTCTTTACGGATGCCAGCCACTGGGGACTGGGAGCTGTCCTCTCCCAAATACAAGATAGACATGAGAGGGTAATAGCGTACACCAGCAGAGGTCTTAGGAAGACTGAAAGAAACATCAAAAATTACAGTACCTTTAAGCTGGAACTCCTTACCCTCATCTGGGCTCTCAACAAAAAGTAAAAAAATTATCTGACCGCCACGCCCTTCGTGATCATCACAGACAATAATCCACTGGCGCATTTGTCCTCCGCCCGTCTTGGAGTGCTAGAGCAGTGGTGGATGGCAAATCTTGCCAACTTCAGATATACAGTGTCTTACTGAGTGGCGAGTCCAATAGAAACACCAAAGCCTTGTCTCGCCTACCAATCACCAACATCACAAAAGTAGAAAGGGATTGGTCTGAAGATATTGAGACCTCTGTGTTCAAGCCTCCCAGGAAAAGGAAGCCGGTAGTTACTTCTGATCCTGTTACCACCACTGCAGACCTCACACCTTATGATGCTCCACTGGACAATCTTGAGTTTGACTGGAAGAAAGTACAGGAAGTAAGTCCTGTATTACAAGACTTGATGGGTCTCATTCGCAGCAAGTGTCATCTTACCAAGTCCCAGAGAGCAGTCACTGATCCTGAACTGATCAATTTGTTGTGCTACAGAGACCGAATCAAACTCCGACAGGGCCTTGTCATCCAAATCAGCCTTTATCCCAGTACCCACCAGCCCATCTTTCAAATTGTAGTACCTAGATAGCAAGCCGACATGTTGGTTAACGCCTGTCACAGCCAGTCGGGGCACTTGAGGACCCAGAAGACGGAGGCGGTACTCCGCTAGAGATTCTTTTGGGTCGGGTTGTGATCTGATATCGACAAGTGGTGTCGGGATTGCAAAATATGTAATCTGAAAAGACCAGCTGATTCATCCCAGATAAACCCTCTACATCCGATACAAAGTTCCCGTCCACTCAAACTTGTTGCATAAGATCATGTGAAACTTGAACATAGCTCCGTAATGATCTGTAATGATCAGTATGATCATTACAGATACTGACAGTATGATCAGTATGCTCTGATCATTACAGATTACTACAGCAAATTCTTGGTGGTGGTGCCAGTACGTGACTTGACAGCAAAAATAATGGCTGAGCTATTCCTTAAGCACTTTGTATGCCCTTACGGCAGTCTTTTTCAACCAGTGTGCCGTGGCACACTAGTGTGCCGCGACCAGTTGCAAGGTGTGCCGCGGAGCCAGAGCAGCTTCCTGCACCTTCAGAGTGAACTGTTGGCCCGGGATCTTCTTAGAGGATCAGTCATGCTCCGGCCATGACCTATGCCTTGGTGACGCGGCGGTGTGATATCATAGGTCACGGCCACCACGTCTCATCACTCAGCCAGCCCACCCGCCTGCATACACAACTTCCAGTTCCCGCCTGCATCCACAGCTTTCCTTGCCAACCCACATCCACACCTGCCCGACCGCCCGCTGCTCAGTATTTGCAGCACTCCACTGTGAACAATCCCCCACCACTGAGGGACAGGGAGGAGGAAAGCTGACCGGTAATTGTATTTTCTGTGTAGGCCAATGTATGTGTGGATTTTTTTATTTTTTTTACTGTGAGTGCCAATGTGTGTTTTTTTTTCTCCCTGTGGGTGAACTGATGGTGTGCCTTGGCAATTTTAAAATATTGTTCGGTGTGCCACAAGTAAAAAAAGGTTGAAAATCACTGCCTTACGGTTACCCCAACAAAGTTCTGACTGATCAGAGCCCTGCGTTTGAGTCCCAGTTGTACCAGGAACTCTGTTCTCTCTACGGCTGCAAGAAACTGCGGCATATGGCTTATCACCCGCAGGGGAATGGCCTATGTGAGAGAGCAAACCAGATTGTAATTAGAATGCTCCAGAGCCTCTCAGCAGAGAAACTTACCCAGTGGCCTAACCTCCTTCCGGAACTGACTTACCTTTATAACAATACAGAGCACTTCTCCACGGGATTCACCCCGTTTAACTTGATGTTTGGAGACAGGGCAAACTCCCAAAATATTTAGAGCTGACACCAATGGTGGATGAACCTGACACCGTGCGGACCGACTGGGTGCAATAACATCAGTACCAGATAGAAACTGCTCGGCAACTAGTTGAACAATGGATGGAAATGGTTCATCACCATCAGGGGAAAAACTTTAACTCCGATATCCAGCCAACGCCTTTCAAGATCGTAGATAAAGTCTGGAAAAGGAAGAATCACCGGTCCAGTAAACTGGATGCCATGTGGAAAGATGAGCCCTATGTTATTGTATGAGTTCCAGATGATGGACTATATACCTACCAAATCCAAGGACCTGATGGAAATCTGAGTACCATACCTCATAACCAAGTGAAGCTCCACACCATTGAAGTCCCAGCAGTAGAGAAAGACTCATCTCTGGCAGAGGGGTGGGGACCCCCTGGGGGCATTCCATTCCAAAACCCCATAGAGCTCTTACTTTTTATGGGTAGCACAACTCCCAGCTCAATTAACCCAGTAGCCCCAAGACCCAGGGAAGAGATATTTATTGAATGTGATGACACGCTTTGTACTGTACCTGAACAGGCCGAAGGGGTGCTTACCCCAATTCCTAAAAGCCATACAAGAGGTACGCTACCTATAAGGTACCGTGATTAAAATGTTCTGATACATTGTGTTTCCTTAACCACTGTTTCTATATATAGATCAATGGAAATGGAAATAACGTATGTGTAATTGCTTTGAGTATGCTGCTTATGCTCAATGTTGCGCTGCCACACCCAAGACTTCAGTGTATATTTGCTGAACGGTTTCTCAGAATTCTTGCCTTTGAAAATCTTGCGTGAGGAAATGCATGTTTTTAGTGGAGGAATATGGGACACTCTGAAATGGATATCCTGTTAACTTGGATTTATGGGGATATATGTGGCTATATAGGGATCATCACCCACATACTGGAAAAAACCTGGGTGAGACACCTAAATTTTCCTTAAAGGAACCCTCACTTCTGACTAGCCGGTACAGTGCAGCTGAAAGGGTTAACGGTTTGCCCTTGCTTGACGGGTGACATCAGCAGTACTGGTGAGCAGGCGAGCCATGGGACCCAGAAAAGCAGAGCCGCAGCCTCCCTGAGCGGGAAGGCTTACTGAGTGCTGATTGGACAGTTCATGGCGGGAGTTGGAGGAGACAGGGTTTGCACTCTCTGAGGGAGAGAGAGGTCCACGGCTGAGGGAACGGAAGTGGGAGTCCCAGCTTTGACGCCAGCACGAACCTGCACCTGAATGGATCTGTGGGAGAGAGACCCGAGCCACCTGCTGCAGTGAGAGGGGCCGAAGCTTCAACACCGCCACCCCCCATGCCACACGAAGCAGAGAGTGTGTGAGACACTGAAGAGAGCCATGCTGATGGGGAGCTGGGTGGAGGCTGCTGCTGACCGGGAGATCAGGCTCAAGGCAGACCAGTGATGTAAAGTGACCGGAACAGCCAGAGCGGGAGTCCCCCCACAGTGATTGGTGGTGCAGAATGCAGAGACACGTTGTGCTGCCCTTACCGTCTAGAAGGAGCTGGAGAGGGAGTTGCTGCAAGTGAGCCAACAGATGACAGGTACCAACACCCCTCCACACATCACCGGCTTGTTTTCATTTACTTTAGTCAGATGCCACTTATCCCTACCAGTGTGTTTTCCCCCTTGCCATAGCCTGCTTAGTCTAACGCTAGTGACCGGGTGGGATTCAGGACTGGTGGAGAGTCTCCCATAAGAACAGTTAAATAGTGACTCTCACTATCAAGGGGTCACATAAGTATATATGTTTTAGTCTTCTCACAGACTGTGCACTAAATTTAGGGTACCATGTACAGGAACCTCAGTGAGGGTACAAGCGAGCTCAGATCAGAGAGAGAGAGAGAGAGAAAGACTATTCTTATCCTGTGGTGTAGACACAGCTAACAATGGACAGAGTAAGGAAGAGACCCTTGCAGATTCCCAGGTATTTGCCACAACTTGCATTGTTAGCTTGGCTTCAAACCTTTTGTCCAGCTTGAAACTGTTCTCCCTTGCATGCCTCCCAGCTTGACATACTGTAGACTGGTTTTCCTTTAAAACTCCTGAACTGTATGTATCTTTTGCCATTACTTGGGCTAATATTTCTGCTATTAATGGAACTGCAACACACAGTTTATTCATAGACCTAGTCATTGACTGTATGATATCGTTCAGTGACCTTTCATGCTTCCAGCTTGCACGTATCTCAGGGAAAGTAACTGACCTGCACGCTACGCTGTGTTAAATGCATGCAACTTGTTATTGGCCTCCTCTTGAACTGCCCACTATACAGTGTTATGGATCTGTACTAATTTCTGTATCTAACTATGCCATATGCTCTGCTATTGTCTTTCAAATATCAGCTTTACTTTTTATCTCTGAGGCTGCAATTTGTAAAAAAGAAACAAATATATGGCGCTGCTGTATCAAGGTGAAAGTATTTATCACAACACTAAGAATGTCCTTTCTTAAAAAACATTTATTAAACATACATATTACACACGGCCGGTGTTTCAATTAATTAAAAGAATGCAATATACATAGACACTCCTATACATCTGCAACAGTACGCAGTATGGACTAATGTGCAAAAATCCGTATTAAGCAACTCTAAAAATCTTCTATTAAGTAGAACTGTTCCTTCTGTTAAATAGTATCAGTTCAGAATAGTCCTATTTAGACTCCTAGTTGATTATATAATCCATGATCCAGAGTATTGGACGTAAATTCTTTCAGTGAGTCCACTCTCCGGTACAGAACTTTTTAAAAACACTGCTTAAGCTGTAAGATGGCATCCGCTCTATCCCTCAATCAGCATAAGTTTTTATTATTTAAATGCGGTCCACCTGCAATCTTTAGACAGACCGCTCTCCAGTGCAAGATTTTAAATGCTACTTGTGCTATAAACTGACATTCACTTTGGTCAGCATAGATTTTAATTGTAGGTAAGGTGAATACAAATGTCCCACACGAGTACTCCAAAACGTATGGAGATTTGAACAGGGCAGACGCCGATATTCTCTCACCCAATGTAGATCGTGCACGGTGACAGGTCCCCACACTCCACTGGTAGCCACTCGTTCCTGGGATCACACTATGCTGCAAATAACAAACCTCCAGAAGAACCTCTTAACGCGTTTCTCCGCTTAGCAAGTACTCAGCGGCTTCATCAGAAGAATGATGAAGCCGCTGAGTACTTGCTAAGCGGAGAAATGCGTTAAGAGGTACTTCCAGAGGTTTGGTATCTGCAGCATAGTGTGATCCCAGGAACGAGTGGCCACCAGTGGAGTGTGGGGACCCGTCACCGTGCACGATCTACATTGGGTGAGAGAATATCAGCATCTGCCCTGTTCAAATCTCCATACGTTTTGGAGTACTCGTGTGGGACATTCGTATGCACCTTACCGACAATTAAATTCTATGCTGACCAAAGTGAGTGTCAGTTTTCAACACAAGTAGCATTTAAAATCTTGCACTGGAGAGTAGTCTGTCTAAAGATTGCAGGTGGACCGCATTGAAATAATAAAAACCTATGCTGATTGAGGGATAGAACGGATGCCAGTTTACAGCTTAAGCAGTGTTTTTAAAAAGTTCTGTACCTGAGAGTGGACTCACTGAAAGAATTTACGTCCAATACTCTGGATCATGGATTATATAATCAACTAGGAGTCTAAATGGGACTATTCTGAACTGATACTATTTAACAGAAGGAACAGTTCTACTTAATAGAAGATTTTTAGAGTTGCTTAATACATATTTTTGCACATTAGTCCATACTGCGTACTGTTGCAGATGTATAGGAGTGTCTATGTATATTGCATTCTTTTAATTAATTGAAACACCGGCCATGTGTAATATGTATGTTTAATAAATGTTTTTTAAGAAAGGACATTCTTAGTGTTGTGATAAATACTTTCACCTTGATACAGCAGCGCCATATATTTGTTTCTTTTTTGCTCCTTGGTTTTGGGGATTAAGTGGTCTCCTCATATGGCAGCAGCTGTTACAGGGTGAAAATTGTATGATTACGGTGTCTCTTGTTAATTAGCGGCCAGCGCCTGGTGGCTTGTCCATCTGGATCAGTCACGAATATATTGTTGTTTTTTGCTTGCAATTTGTTAAGTTTGCACACTCAAAAGAGACTGAAGGGACTCCTTAGCTATTTAGAGTAGCTACGAAATGAGTACTCACTTTATTTTCAAAGTAGAGACTGAGAAAGAGCAGAGAAAAGAGGATATTTCAGGTGACCAGTGCAGTTACCGAGTATAAGGAAGTAATATACTGTACCAATAGAAAACAGTAAATGGAGGAAAGATCAAAGGCGCTACTTTACAAAAGCTTGTATATAAAGAAAAAAGTATACATCACTTGAATTCTTCGCAGTCCTTTGTTAGTTTCTTTATATTGTTCCAGTAATTGCCGGGTATTTACATGCAAAAACAAGAAATGAATACAGAATGTGTAGTACTGTTTGTTATATAACCAATTTCTGTGAATTCTCTGGCGAAAGGAGCCCTATATTGTGTGGGTTTCTTGATAGTAGATAGGGATAGTTCCTCACCACCACTTCATAAGCACAAGTAAACGTACCAAAACTCACTTAGAATTTTATATCACCATACATGTAAAGGTATCCATTACACTTCTGATCATGACACGTGAGACAAGCTCTGTTCAATAAAACGTACCACACTCACTTTTCAGCAGATGGTATTCCACATATAGCGGTTTCTTTAGACAGATGAAGCACTCTTCTCTCCAAAAAAATGATTTATTTTCACATGATAAAATTGTAAACAATTTAAATAAAATCTCCACATTCAATTCCAAAAATGGTTTAAATAGAAAAAATGTGTGTCAGATGGAATAAGACAATCACAAGTAAATTCCGGACTTATACTCGTGAACACAAGTGCTATTTTACCTTGGAATGATGCGAGTGGAGAAGAATAAAAAAACACTGGCTGGTAGCACCATTTTTGGAATTGAATGTGGAGATTTTATTTGATTGTTTACAATTTTATCATGTGAAAATAAATCATTTTTTGGAGAGAAGAGTGCTTCATCTGTCTAAAGAAACCGCTATATGTGGAATACCATCTGCTGAAAAGTGAGTGTGGTACGTTTTATTGAACAGAGCTTGTCTCACGTGTCATGATCACAAGTGTAAAAGATACCGTTACATGTATGGTGATATAAAATTCTAAGTGAGTTTTGGTACGTTTACTTGTGCTTATGAAGTGGTGGTGAGGAACTATCCCTATCTACTATCAAGAAACCCACACAATATAGGGCTCCTTTCGCCGGAGAATTCACAGAAATTGGTTATATAACAAACAGTACTACACATTCTGTGTTCATTTCTTGTTTTTGCATGTAAATACCCGGCAATTACTGGAACGATATAAAGAAACTAACAAAGGACTGCGAAGAATTAAAGTGATGTATACTTTTTTCTTTATATACAAGTTTTTGTAAAGTAGCGCCTTTGATCTTTCCTCCATTTACTGTTTTCTATTTGTTCTTTGTGTGATCTGGATTTGGGCAGATCATAGGAGGGTTAGGATTGGGCTGATAACTGTATTGCGCCAGAATCCACACATTCTTTATTTTTATTGCAATATACTGTACCAATATATTGTGATTGTACATTTAGGTTTTGCCATTTTATTATACATTCTTGTTTGCACTGTTTTTGCATGGGTGAAATTGTGTTTGTCTTTTAACTCATTGACTCCATATCGGTGACCTGCTGTTCTTAGATAATAAATCTTTCTGTCACCATCCTAACGTGTGATGGTAATTGTGTTGCTCACCATTCTCTCTCCAGAATAGATTACATCCTATTATCTCAGTCTCTATTACCGCAGATATCAGATGCCCAAATTGAAGCAATAACACTCTTTAAACATGCTTTAGTCTCAGTGACCCTTCACTTTCCAGACACCTCCTCCTCCACTATGTTGTGGAGATTCCCCTCATATCTTGCAAAATCATTGAAATTCCAACAACGATTGGAGTCTTCTTGGGAGACTTTTAAGATTAATAATGCATCCCACCTGGAGGATAATCCAATTTTATGCTGGATGACTGCAAAGTTGGTTCTCCGAGGTGACATTATTTCCTATGTTTCTGCTGCTAATAAGAAATATACCTCCCAGTACCTGGAATCCCAGAGATCCTTATATGAAACCTATCAGCAGTAAAAAGCCCATCCAAATCCCCATAACAGTCTTTTATATACTGACGCAAAAACACACTTTGATGAATTTATGTCCTCAATGGGCACTAGATATTTTTTCTCAGTGAATTACAGATACTATAAATTTGGTAATAGAACTGGGAAATTGTTGAAAAACCTGCTTTATGGTTCACTCCCTCCCATGGTCACTCGTCCACTGCGCACCCCTTTAGACTCATTAACTACCAGTAATTTAGAGATTTCCAATTTAATTAAGTCATTTTACTAAGATCTGTATTCAGCTGCTCCGCACTCATCTTCTACCTCTAGACCCAGTGACTCAATTTGGCTCGCATCTTTCTGGGATAACCGTCCCACTCCTCAGCTCCAGCCCTCTATAGTCCAGGTGCTCCTTAGCCCTGTCTCACAGGAAGAAGTTCAACATGTTATCAGTCAATTGGGTAGAGATAAAGTGCCTGGTCCGGATGGCTTTAGTGCTGATTTTTATAAGATTCCTCTCCCTCGCCTGGGTGACACTCTTGTACAAGTCTTGAACACAATATTAACTCCCGATGCTCTCCCTCTCCAATTTAACACAGCTATACTTAAAGTCCTCCCCAAGCCCGGTATAGATCTCTCCCTCCCGGGATCTTACCGCCCGATTTCCCTTTTAAAGCTTGACTATAAATTTCTCAAATTATTGTTTCCCCATATTATACACAAATATCAGACTGGCTTCATATGGGGGTGACACCCTGAAATTAATGTGTGACAGGTACTGTTTGCTACAGTATATATACTTTCAACTCCCTGCCCTCCTCCGACCTCCTTGTCATCCTTTCTCTAGATGCTAAAAAAGCATTCAACATGGTTGAACGGGATCATCTGTTTCATTCCCTTTCACAATTCAGTTTCCCTTATACCTTCATTATTTCTTGAAGCTCCTATACTCCGGCCCACAGACTCAAATATCCTGTGACGGGATTCTTTCGGCTCCCTTCACGATTCATTGAGGCTGCCCATTATCGCCTTTGCTCTTCACAATTGCCTTAGAGCACTTAGCAATAGCATTGAGAAAGTCAGAAAAATTTAAGGGGATCAGGGTCGGTGGTGTTGATCTGCATCTTACCCTCTTCGCTGATGATATGTTATTATTTGTTTCTGACCCAGATTCCTCCATCCCTGAAACTCTTAGTTTGATTGGAGCATTTGGAGATAGGGCAGGATACAAGATCATCATCACCAAGTCAGAACTTCTCCCTTTAGGGTCCTCTTCTAGCACTCTCCCCCAACTCCTCTCGTCTCTCTGATTCAAAATTGCCCACACAAAAATTACCTACTTAGCGATTCAGATTCCCGCTAATCTCACTAGATTATATGAGGAAAATTTAACTCCAATGCTGGCACACATAACCACGTTACTGGATACTTGGAAATTATTACCCCTATCTCTTTTAGGAAGAGAGGCAGTCATACAAAGTATTGTGTTTCCAAAATTATTCTATTTAATGCAGATGCTCCCCATTAGTCTTACTAAATGTGATATTAACTATTTATGTAACATCATGTCCAAGTTTTTGTGGAAGGGGAAGAAATCGTTCATAGCTGTAGACAAACTTATGGCCCCTATATCGGTGGGGGATAGGTGTTCCGGACTATGCATCCTATTTACTGGCCACTTTATTCAGGTGTGTTGCTGACTGGTTGTTTGATAGGGAACTTTTTACTGACTCTGCATTGGTTGAGGCCCTCTTTTATCCTTGTTCTCCGGGGGCATTCTTATTATCCAAACCTTCCTCTATTCCAGCTCACATACTACATAACCCCCTTTCTCATGATATTCATTATGCCTGGCTTTCCTTAAACAAAAACATTTAAATGCAGCTCTATGGTTTCCCCATGTTTTCCACTGTGGGGTAAACCCTGCTTTTCCACCATCACTCATTAACTCCAATTACCTGGTCTGGAAAGAGAAGGGCCTGACGAATTCCTCCAAAGTGTTTGACGCGGGGGGTTCGTTGCTTCTATTTTCAGTTTTACAAGAGAAATTTGGCCTTTCACACTCTCATTTTTTCATGTACTTGCAGGCCCGACATTAAGTAGAATCAGCCAATCGATCTCAAAGTACATCACAAGTAGCCTCACTCTCCCCTAATCCATTGATGGGGTCACTCAATGTTCATAGGTCTGGTCTGACATGCATTAGACAGATTTATTCAATCCTGACGTCTGCATTGACGGATGTCAGATGGGATAGACTTCTCACTCAATGGCACAAAGATTTATCCCATTTCGTAAGGCACCAACAACTTAGTGATCACTATGTCTCCACAATGAAACTCTTGGCCTCCCCATACCTGCAGGAGGTCCACCTCCATACCCTACAGAGAGCTTACGTCTCCCGAACACAACATGCTAGATTTAAAACCGCAGAATCTGGGGAATGCCCCAAATGTCATGTATGTATAGCTTCTTTTTATCATATGTTTTGGGAGTGTGGTCTCATCCGGCGATTCTGGCATAAAGTTGATAATGTCGATTATCTTACAGGAAAGAAAGCTATACCTTAAACACACCTTAAATACACTTTAAACCTTTAGCCGTTGCGGCCGCTATACTTAATACACACGCTACGTACTTTATACACTGTTTGCGTACGGAGTCCCGTATCACTGTACGGACTTAGCGTACAAACGCCGCGCTGGGGGTACAAAGTACACACAGCGCGCACACACCCAGAGATACACTTTAAACCTTATAAAGCAATGCGATGCGTTACTAATACACTCTTAAACCTTAGCAGGAAAAGGAAGACACCACACCGATTTGTAGTTAAACCACTGGGTTCCGACACCACAGTGTAATATTTGCTGAAAGGGGGTTTACAATACAAATCATACACTACAATACAAGACAATATAACAGAATAATGGCTACAGTCAATGTACATACGTGATTGGAATCACTTGCGCAACCCGGCCGGTCCCCGGTCATCTGATAGATAACTTTGTGAGTCTTGTGCCAGGCCAGGCTGCAGCAGGCTTTATTTATACAATTCTTCCAAAAGCAATACAATGGATACTGTAATCCCTTTGTCCATTGGACACAGGAATGCACTTTTACAGTACAGGAGAGGTCATAGGTCGATTTGAAAAGGTAGGCGATGTCTTTCCCAAATGCTCTTGTGGGTGGTCTCCTCTGGATTCCCGCCGCATACATAATATACAGTAAATACAGTTTATATCTATATTCTGCTTCTGTACATAACTATCCGCAGGAACATGCGATCTTCCGCAGACCAACACCGGAATGTTACCCTTAAAATACCCTACAGCTGGATACCAAACACCACCTTATAACCTTAGTCTGTCCCCTCTTATCCTGTAAAGGTGAATCCCTTTGTTCTGGAATCATTTAAACTGTTGTTACTTTCTGATGTGGTGCAGGGGGACTATGTGTACAATGTGCACTATTTGGATTAAATATGTAATGTGTTTTGATAGCTCTCCATGCGATCACAAACTCTACCATAAATACCCATACCATGCGCTTATGTGCACGACCGCGGGAGCGACCATACGCAAATTGCGAATATGTGCACGCACAGCAGAACAAGTACATGCGCGGAGGCCATCTGTGTGTTGTTTGTACGTGATGTGTGTACTGCAATATTTTTCGACTTTGACAGTCCACCCTTTGGCAGTCACCAATAACTGCCACTATCTAATCACTAAACAGAAAAATATCAATACAATATCTACAGACGATTGGATGGTCGGAGGAGAGGTGTAGGTAGGAAAGGTATGACCTAGTGGGATAGTAAAAAGCATGTATGTATGAATCCATGTCTGAGGGGCATTTATCATCGTGCCGTTTATGTTCTAAATAAGCTTCGAGGTATTGCGAAGTATACATTAAATCCTTCTCATCCCGTATTAAGGGTCTGTAAGTGGGCCAACAAACACTACCGAGCTCTTTTCGGCTTCTTGTTCCAACAAATGGGGTGCACATTTAGTTGATGATACATGGAGGGGGAACATATGTGAGTGCTAGTATATGTGGATATCACCTGCCGTCTATGTGTGTCATTAACTGAAGGTTGTAGAGATGAAGATAAGACACATATCTAAAATACATTCACATAACATTTTCATAAACATTCTTGGGTAGGGCTGATGTCTTTTATGGATGGGTGTATCTGGGCAGAGGGGGAGACAAAGGAAAAACGGGTGAAATAAATAGGCCATGGAATTCATTTGCAATCCTTATCATAACACTGTCTCTATGGATGGTTCGTAAATTAAATCTGCTGCTATAACAATGCCCTCGCTCCTTAGACTCATCAAATTTGTGCCGTGCTTGCGCCTCGTCAGAATTCAAACACACCTAAATATCAGGCCAATAATTATGACAACTCCCAGGATACAAAGGAGAAACTTCCCTACACTCATAATAACATTTTGAGCCCACTCTCCTAATCCTGAGAACCAATTTCGTGGGTTCAACCATGAGACCCAGCCGGTCAGCTCATTACCCACAGCCGTCAGGGTAAGGTTGTGTCTCCTTCGGAACTCCCACTTCAACTGCAAGATATCGTCCATCTTTTGATTGATGATCTCCGTGGGGTCGTCAGTGCTGTTCGTGATATATGTACAGCACTTCACACCATATTGAGTTGCCAGAGTAACACAGTACCCACCCATCACGGCTGTGATATAATTTAGGACCATCCTGTGCTGAATTAGTTCCTTCTTGTAAGCTTGTAACTCCCTTCCCGTATATCTGAAGGTGTCGTCATACATCTCAGTGATATTATCTATCAAGTGCGCTAGCGCATGGATATACCTATAATTTATAATTCCTCTGGCAGTACGGGAGATGTCTACTGCGAGAAGGAATTGAATCCCAGTGGATTCGTGGATCAAATCAGAGGCTACGTGCTCTGTCCTCTCTATGAGGTGTCTCTTGACGATGTGTTCATAGTGAGTATGAGTGTAAGGAGCCTGAGCACTGCAGTGAACATCTTTCATCTTATCATGGGTTATGGTCATGACCTCTGGCAACACTCTTCCAATATAACACAATCCCTCTGAGCTCGGGGCAAGCCACTTTTACGCCTTCCTCCCACATATGAAATAGGCATCATCGGGGAGAACATAGGGGACAGAATATGACATTACCATATTACAAACTTTCCAAGTGAAAAACCCAATCCTTTGTTCTCCCATCTGCTCAGTACAAGTATCGGGCTGGATGATATGAGCACAGTACCCTGGTGATACTTTTCCAACCCACACGGTCTTGCTTCCTCGAGTATACCTATACCGGAAATACCTCCCACTGTTGGCTATTTGGCGTACAAGTTCAGAGTCTATGGGTATCCTATCAGCTCTGTGCAAAAAGGTCATTGTCTGGTTATTCCACATCACTTCCCAATTTCCCGGTTTTCGGTAATTGGAAATATTGAAACATAATAAGGATCTATCTACATGATACTGGTGGAGCTTCAAGCTAGTGGGCCTAGAAATATTGAATTTCTTGTCCACCGGTCTCCCACCCCGTAATTCGAGTACCTCATCTATTGCTAAAGGGTACGGTACTAATCCTGACTTGCTCTGACCTTGAGGTACTTGTGAGCACACCCAGCATTCTGTCTGGTTTAAGACCTTACTCACTAGTGAGTGGTAATCACTCAATGGATGACGGCCCATGTCGATATTAAGGCTGGACTGACATCTCTGGATGCACCCATCCTCGACTATGTTCTCACAATTCCTACAAATGCAATTTTCCTCAGACAATAACCCTTCACAGTGCCTCCGAGCTCCCTGACTACCAGAGCGCTTTCTGATACTCGCCTTTGCTCGAGTGATGTGTTGCTCTTGAGATTCTACAAATCCATCCTCGCCATCAGAACCCATTCCAGATCCTTTCTCGACCTCTCTGGGACCCTCACTGAAACAGACTTTCCTGGTCAACAACAGGATTAACAGGAAAACCCGGAACGCAGTCTCTTGGGGTAAGTCCATCTTGTTAAGGGAAGAGAAGGGAAACAAGAAGGGGGAGAAAGAGAAGGAGAGGAGGGTAGTGGGAGATGGAGAAAATAAAAAAAACTAGTGCGACAACCGCCTCTGGTCTTGTTGTTCTCCGCGCTCAGGTGCCGTCTCAACAGTCCTGCCTCTCAACCTTCCCGGAACAGACACTCCAGTGATACGATGTTCTCTGCACTCTGATCTTTGTCACGGGTTCTCTCCGGGTCAGCGACTTTCTTACAGTGGGATGAGTGGACCCAAGTCTCTCTTTCGGCATCCTTTAATGCTGTCGTGCTGGTTAGCAAGACTTGGTATGGTCCTTCCCACCTGTCAATGAGGCAACCTGAGCGTAGAAAATTTCGAATCATTACATAATCCCCAGGTTCAATGTCATGACAATTACTGTTCGGTAGGTCAGGAATCACCAGCTTTAGATTTCTATTTTGATTCCTCAGCTGCTGGCTCATCCTAATCAAATATTTTACAGTCACTTCGTTATTGCATTTCAAATCATCCTGGGGGTCTATCATTACATGAGGTTGTCGGCCAAAAAGAATCTCAAAGGGTGATAGGTTAAGGGGGGACCTGGGAGTGGTTCTGATGCTGTACAATACTAGTGGCAAAGCTTCTGGCCACAACAATCCAGTCTCAGCCATCACTTTGCTCAGCTTGTTCTTAATAGTGCTGTTCATTCTCTCCACCTTCGCACTCGCCTGTGGTCGGTACGGAGTATGCAGCTTGCTATTAATTCCCATCAGTTTGCACATTACCTGAAAGACTTCACCTGTAAAATGGGTACCCCTATCGCTTTCAATTATTCTAGGGATACCATATCTACACACAAATTCCTGCACAATTTTCTTTGCAGTGAACGTAGCAGTATTTGTGGCAGCAGGGAACGCTTCTACCCAATTGGAAAATACATCAATACAGACTAACACATTTTAAATTCCTACAGGGTGGTAACTGTATGAAATCAATTTGTATTACCTGAAAAGGGTCGTCTGTCAGAGGGATATGGGATGGCTCTGTTGGTATTGACTTTCCAATATTCTTCCTCAAGCAAGTAAAATATGTCACTGCTCTCTTACCTGCATGAGAAGAGAATCCTGGTGCACACCAGTAGGCTCTCACCAGCTTACACATACCCTCTTTACCCAGATGAGTCAGACCGTGTGCCGCCTCAGCTAAGCTTGGAAGATATGCTCTGGGGGACTCCTTGAAAAAGACCCAAGAACAGGGGTAGAAACGCGTCGGTGGATCAGCTAAAACTGCCCAGGACGGACGTATGACTGTGACACCGGGAGATTTATTACAGCCTATTTGACATCAAGGGTGCCCGGGACTCACCTGTATTGTGCTGTCTTTGAACTGTTCACGCAGTTTATAGAATTCCGGTAATTGCATTCATTAGATCTGTGCTGGACGTTTTGCTGTTTTTATGTTCCATGTGGAGCTAAACATTTCATGTATATTTCATGTGTACTATGTAATTAAAGGTGTTCTTACTGTACTTCACCATATGAACCCTTTCTTTTATATGCATATATTACCTGGGTGCAACTGCCAATTGCCCTAAGAGGGAGCCAGATCAGAATTATCTCTGTAGACCATCCTGTAAACAACAGCGCCGGATAAGTGATACCTATTTTCTTCTTTTGCACACTGGCTTACCGTGTCCACCTGTCCAGAGTCCTGAGGACTCCTGGTCATACCCCTTTGACCTCCAGACCTCCTTTTCCTGTGGAGAACACAAATTTTGCATTTCAATTAATTTTTGTGTGTTGATTGTGTTGAATGTCATCAGTGATGTGATGTTCGTTTGTATGGGGGTGCTGGCTGCTGATTTAGCAGCTTCGTCTGCCCGGCTGTTACCAAGTGAAATTGGGTCTTGGTTGTAAGTGTGTGCTTTGCACTTGATAACAGCAACTCTGTCTGGTTCTTGTATCGCTGTTAGAAGCCTTTTTATGTGGGACGCATGTGCTACAGGTGTGCCAGCTGCCGTCATGAAATTTCTGAGGTGCCATAGGGTCCCGAAATCATGCACCACTCCAAAGGCATACCTAGAATCTGTGTATATATTAGCTGACTTACCCTTGGCCAATTCACACGCTCTGTTAGGGCGACCAGCTCAGCAACTTGTGCTGAGTGTGGTGGGCCCAGGGGTTCAGCTTCTATGATACCTCTGTCATCTACAACTGCGTATCCAGTACACAAGTCTCCCGAGTCCGTCTGTCTGTGGCAACTACCGTCAGTGTAAAAGGTAAAGTCTACGCCTTCCAGTGGGTTGTCACTGATGTCAGGTCTCGCAGTGAAAGTCTGATACAGGTATTCCTTACAATCATGCGTATCAGTATCTACACTAAATCCTCCATTTACCAACATTCTCATCTTCCACCCTTTGTGCCTGTCCAGGCACACTTGGCAGATAAGTTGCAGGATTTAGTGCGCTGCATCTCTTTATGGTGATGTTTACAGGGGCCATTAGTGCTAATTCCCACTTTGTAAACTGAGCAGATGAGACATGTCTGGTTTGGGCAGAGTTTAGTAAGGCTGATACAGCATGAGGTGTATGGATGGTCAGGTTGTGTCCTAACACTACATCTTCACTTTTACTTACTAGCAAAGCTATCGCAACACTTCGCAAGCATGTGGGGAGAGACCACGCTACAGTGTCCAACTGTGCACTGTAGTAAGCTACCGGCCTGCTGGCATCACCATGTCTCTGGGTTAAAACTCCTGCTGCGCATCCTGCACTTTCTGTACCGTATAATTCAAAGGGCTTCCCATAATCTGGCATAACTAATGCAGGTGCCTGTGATAGGCACTGTTTGAGTCTCTCAAAGGCCTGTTCGGTCTCATCTGTGTGCGAGATCCGATCTGGTTTGTTCGAGGAGACCATTTCTTGCAAAGGTAAAGCCAGTATGGAGAATGCTGGGATCCAGTTTCAGCAGTACCCACACATTCCAAGGAAAGTGCGGATCTGTTGCTGGATTTGTGGCAGAGTCATGTCGCGAATCGCCTGTATTCTATCAGCGGTGAGATGTCTAAGTCCTTGAGTCAAGCAATGTCCCAAATATTTTACCCTGGTCTGGCACAGCTGTAACTTATCCTTTGAAACCTTGTGTCCCGTATGGGAAAGATGAAACAGAAGCTGTTTCGCGTCTTTCAAGGACGATTCGAGTGAATCAGAACACAGCAATAAGTCATCGACATACTGTATTAATACTGATCCGCTCTCAGGTTGAAAGGATTGTAAACAGTCATGCAAAGCCTGGGAAAAAATACTTGGGCTGTCAATGAAACCTTGGGGGAGACGAGCCCAGGTGTACTGTACTCCCCTGTATGTAAATGCAAAGAGGTATTGGCTGTCAGGGTGCAGAGGGACAGAAAAGAAGGCAGAACAGAGGTCAATGACAGTAAAAGATTTTGCTGTAGGGGGAATTTGCATGAGGATGACAGCTGGATTGGGCACTACGGGGAATTGGCTCTCAACTATATTGTTTATCCCCCTTAGATCCTGCACTAGTCTGTAACCCCTCCCCCCACTCTTTTTCACAGGGAAGATGGGACTATTGGCAGTGCTGGACGTCCTCACTAGTATGCCCTGTTGTAGCAACCGCTCTATGACGGGGTACACTCCTAATTCTACCTCTGGCTTCAGAGGATACTGAGGGATTTTTGGAGCTATCCTACCGTCTTTTACTTGCACTACTACTGGAGCTACATTCGCCATCAATCCAGTGTCTTGTCCATCTTTGGTCCAAAGGGAACCTGGTATTTGTGAGATCATTTCCTCTACCTTTGCTGGACACTTGTCTATAACAGCAGAATGCGACATTAGCCTTTGAGGGGTGTCTAATATATCTTGTACTTCCTGAACGTGATTCTCAGGTATATCCAAGAAGGCACCCTCAGGAGAACAGTATATGACACACCACATTTTACACAATAAATCTCTTCCAAGCAGGTTAGTCGGAGCCGCTGCAGCCAGTAAAAAAGAATGCTTGGTTTGCAAGGGCCCTATCGTAATCTCTGCAGGTCTACTCAAAGGGTAGTGTTGCACTGTTCCTCTTAGTCCCATTGCTGCAATTGTTTTACCCGTGGTTTTTATACCTACAGTCGAATTTAACACTGACCTGGCCGCCCCTGTGTCTTCAAGAAAAGGTAATGGTATACCAGCTACATCAACCGTGACCTCAGGTTCACTACCAAGGCTAGCAATCAACTTCACTGGCTGCAGACTACAGGTGTGGCCCAACCCCTATAGTGTGGTGAGACCATCCCGCAGCGCGCTGGCAGCTACAATATGTGAGGGGGGTAGCTGAGAATTTTCAGAGGTCTGCCAGTCGCTCCTAGGTGGGTACCTCCTTGTTTCCCCTGCGTGTGGCTCGTAGCTTCTCCTATGCAGTCCCTGATCCCAATTATGTGTATTGTAGTGTGGTTCATATCCTGATCTAGGGGGTCGGTATACATTATGTGAACCTTTATTTCTACATTCCCTTGCGTAATGTCCTACCTTGTGACAATTATAGCATGTTGCTTCACGTGACTTACCATCAGGGGTCTGGGGTTTCGGCTGATGTCGCTTTGTGGTAAGGGCACCTATACTTTCAGTCATCAGTTTCTCCCACTGTGACTCCCTGTGATTAACGATGTTCCTATCATGCTCGATAGTGGACTCTCTAAATGCAGCCACTGAGATACCTCTCCAGTTTGGTAGAGAGGTCTGTACCCTTGTCCTCAGTGTGTCCTTCAACCCGTCCATTAATACAGAAATGGCTACCTGCCTGTGGTGTGCGTTTTCCCTAATGTCCTCGATCCCAGTATATCTATCCATTTCCTGCAGTGCTCGATGGAAATATTCAGATGCCGTTTCACCTTCATTTTGTCTTATGGAAAAGATTTTATTCCATTTGACAACAGTAGGGAAATATACTCCTAATTGCAGATTTATTTGCCGCACATTCTCCTGAGTGTACTCCTCAGTGAGAGGTACCTCTGCGTCTAACTTACAATCAGTTATGAACTTTGTGGGGTCAATATTGGAGGGTAAACATACTCGTAGCACTGTTCGCCAATCTTTGTTGGTGGGTTCAGTGGCGTTACCTAACTCTTTAATGAACCTCTGGCATGCGACTAGATCTTTCCTGGGATCAGGAAATTCTGACATAATTGACCTTAATTCTGTCCGGGACCAGGGACAATGCATGGCAATGTTCCTGATGGGAGTGACTCCCTGGGCATCAGTCTTCCCATTGGGGACTGCAATCACCCTGACAGGATTTAATTCAATTACATCATTCTGGTTTGATTCTACAATGTGAGGTGCTATGGTTTCTGCATAATGTACGATACCATACTTTCCTGTGGACATGACCTCACTTATCCCTCCGCTAGGGGGCCTGACTACTGCTCTTGTTGGTTGGGCCGTGCCCACCTGAGTGTCTTGTATGGTGGCTGCTAGAGAGAGTGCCGATATCGTACTGGGCTCATCTTCCTGCTCGCAGTCCTGGGGAAAATTTTAAATGGGATACAACTGGCAAGGGTTAGCATTAGTACATTTATCAATTACACTCTTATCTTGTACCAATGTGCCATTGTCTGTAGCCACTTTCTCCCCCACAATATACGGTGGTGGTGGTGCTGTCGCCATTATTTTCCCGCTAGGTTTGGAACCTGCTGCGCGAGCTAATTCTCTTTGTATATCCCCCTCTTGTTGCCATAAATGTAAACAATCTGTATGTCTAATCCTTTGTTTTCTGGATTTTATTAAACATATCCTTATCCTTAAATTCTGCAATACCCCTTGTTCAAAACTGCCCACTTTAGGGAATGGTACCCTATCTTTGTCAGTCATACGTACCCATTCACACAAAAAGTCTTCAGTGTGTGATCCATATTAACCACACATAACAAACCTCGCTGACCCCTTGGGCTGCGGCACCTCAACCTGAACCCTGGCTAAACGTCCACCGCTTGTGCAATTGGATCCCATTGCGGACTTTTTCCTTATTACGCAATCCCCAATGCACACCGAATAGACGGTGAAAGTTCTTAGAGCGCTTTCACCCACTCCTTCTCTGCCGGGTACCACGACTCACTCCAAGAATGACCACCGCGTACCCAGTGAGATCCCTATCTGATTTCTATTCACTGGAAGTGTTTAGGAGTGACTTACCTATTCCAGTGAATATACACCGCTGGAGATTTTCCTGAGAGAGACCAGTGAAAACACCCTATAACCTTATACACAAATCACAATTGCTTATGCTCTATACAGTGCTAATGGTACCGCGATTTTACGCAATGCACGTAAAGGGGTATCCAGTTGCGCTATATATATCGCATCCACAAATGCGCGGTCCAATCGCACAGCGTATAGGTACTTGTTACCTATCTGCCGTACGATCACGGGTCATTGTACAAACTGGGACCCTCAGTCCGGAGCGTAATACCAAAAAAACCTTTTTATTTCAAATACTTCGCAATACAATGCACTATCACGCTGCGCTACAAATCACCTCACGATTTGCGTTTTAAACCTTATACTAACGTGAGTCAGCCGCCTCACGCCACCAAGTCTCCACTCACATGATGTACCACACGACAAGATTCTGAATTCCGGGGTTCAAATTTCCACTCGCTCCTACGTTCGCTCACTCAAATACACTTCGGTTTTTCTGTACAGAAAATTATCATTCATTCAGACAAGCAGTTTTACTCCCAGAGTTAATACAGTAAATAAGAGTTTTATACTAAACTTTGGAAACTGGGCAAACTTGTGCTATTGTAGCGTGGCTACTGTCCCACCTTTAAACTAAACAAACTATCGTGTGGTTTTATTATGCGCACACAACGCTACGCAAGCTTGCGTAATTACGCAACCGTGCGTACCTCTATGCCACGTGTGCA
This sequence comes from Pseudophryne corroboree, assembly GCF_028390025.1. Classification (NCBI taxonomy): domain Eukaryota; kingdom Metazoa; phylum Chordata; class Amphibia; order Anura; family Myobatrachidae; genus Pseudophryne; species Pseudophryne corroboree. Next base: position 316,549,228 of record NC_086451.1, on the reverse strand, counting down.
GCCTTGCCCCACGTGCATGTTTTGTGTACGCTGTCCTCACGTTCCGTACCACTTGTACTTATGTGCGGACGCAATAAAACAACTCACACAATTTCTATAAATGTGAGCAATATTAACTATAATCGCTCACTTAACACGCCACACAGTTTCTTTTCTGTATAAACCCTTATAACTAGGCCAGACTGTGTTTGTGTTTTACACTTACTTCCTTAATATTTATATTATGAATCTAGCAATCAATCCTATGGCAACAATGTGAGCGGGTGTACAAAGAGTATGGGTGTACGCTTTTGTTGTGTACGCATTTGGTGCCAAAAAATAAATTCACAGATTTTAAATAGCTTTTTTTTCTGTTTATCTTACGAGTTCTACCAGCATCCCTACAAACCATACAGAGCAGATGTCGTCTAATCAGCAAATAAATAGGTTTTCTCAGTGCATCCTCCGACCAAGAAAAGGATACGTAGGATACCTGTCTACCCTTTTGCTGATAGGTTAAGTCTGCTGTGACCTGTTAGGCTGTGGATATGTGGAAAACCGGACGATGCCCCCAATTGATAATGTCGATTATCTTACAGGAAAGAAAGCTATACCTTAAACACACCTTAAATACACTTTAAACCTTTAGCCGCTGCGGCGCTATACTTAATACACACACTACATACTTTATACACTGTTTGCGTACGGAGTCCCGTATCACTGTACGGACTTAGCGTACAAACGCCGCGCTGGGGGTACAAAGTACACACAGCGCGCACACACCCAGAGATACACTTTAAACCTTATACAGCAATGTGATGCGTTACTAATACACTCTTAAACCTTAGCAGGAAAAGGAAGACACAACACCGATTTGTAGTTAAACCACTGGGTTCCGACACCACAGCGTAATATTTGCTGAAAGGGGGTTTACAATACAAATCATACACTACAATACAAGACAATATAATAGAATAATGGCTACAGTCAATGTACATACGTGATTGGAATCGCTTGCGCAACCCGGCCGGTCCCCGGTCATCTGATAGATAACTTTGTGAGTCTTGTGCCAGGCCAGGCTGCAGCAGGCTTTATTTATACAATTCTTCCAAAAGCAATACAATGGATACTGTAATCCCTTTGTCCATTGGACACAGGAATGCACTTTTACAGTACAGGAGAGGTCATAGGTCGATTTGAAAAGGTAGGCGATGTCTTTCCCAACTGCTCTTGTGGGTGGTCTCCTCTGGATTCCTGCCGCATACATAATATACAGTAAATACAGTTTATATCTATATTCTGCTTCTGCACATAACTATCCGCAGGAACATGCGATCTTCCGCAGACCAACACCGGAATGTTACCCTTAAAATACCCTACAGCTGGATACCAAACACCACCTTATAACCTTAGTCTGTCCCCTCTTATCCTGTAAAGGTGAATCCCTTTGTTCTGGAATCATTTAAACTGTTGTTACTTTCTGATGTGGTGCAGGGGGACTATGTGTACAATGTGCACTATTTGGATTAAATATGTAATGTGTTTTGATAGCTCTCCATGCGTTCACAAACTCTATCGTAAATACCCATACCATGCGCTGATGGGCACGACCGCGGGAGCGACCATACGCAAATTGCGAATATGTGCACGCACAGCAGAACAAGTACACGCGCGGAGGCCATCTGTGTGTTGTTTGTACATGATGTGTGTACTGCAATATTTTTTGACTTTGACAAAGTGGTGGCATATATTAACCAATTATTACATATTCAGGTCATAGCGACACCCTTGTCTTGTCTCTGTGCTAATTTTTCTGAATGGGACTTTGGTCCTGAAAGAAAATGATACCTAACATTTCTAACAGTTCTAGGGTGTTGCCTTATAGGTAATTGTCTGCACTTCGTCTAATATTAGGGCAATAGATGTTGTCTGAATCAAAATATAATTCATTATAAATAGGCGATGTTACCATAGTGGACAGTATAGTGGATATATATAGTAAGGAATAGATATGAAATAAGTTTGAATGTATGAGGTAATGTTTAGCTGATTTAAGAAATTAGGTTTGTGTATGTGTTTATATAGATATACTGTATATTTGTGTTTTACAGCAAGATGGTAAAAAATAGTGTAGGGAACAGGTTTATTCTGCTCTAGTCATAAATAAGGCCAGAGAGGTTACAGTAAGATCAAGAGTCATTGTAGAGAAAAGGTATTAGGCCATAAATGATAATAGGTATGTGACAGAGCTCTGTTGGTCATTGGAATTCACAGGTGTGCTTACAGTAGATCAGAATCTACTGGTTTGTCTATTGTCCAGTGAAGGTTAAAAGCTAGGGAGTATAAATTAACTACTATGAAAAGAGATCACATCCATTGATAAAACATTGTGTAACCGACCCCAGGAAAACTTGTCAATACAACAGAACTTTGGATGAAAAGACATTCCAGATTTTACAATACTATACTTGCTTAAGGCAGTGTGGACACCACACTTTTATGACACCATGCCTCCGTGAACAGGACACGACAGCCCAGTTCAATGTTTGTTTTATTACACCTTGGAATCTGACAAACCTATAATTACCTATTCCATTGGAAACTATGAGAATATGATAGTTTGAATTGGTAAAATATGAGATAAAAGGACCAGACTTGTAGTTAGGAGTTAGAAGGAAGAGGGAGAGGGAGAAGAAGAAGGAGAAGGAAGGAAGTCAGTCAGGAGGAGAAGTCATGGAGAACATGCAGAAGGAATGATTCTTGGGATGGCAATCTTTAACTTGCAAGTATAAATATGATAATAATTGAAACTGTTTGTGAAACTTATGTCATGTTGTTTTATGTTATGTAACGAAGGAAACATAGCATAGCTTAATATAATTATAATTAGTATATATATCACTACTGTGTATATCTTATTCTGTACGATTTGATCTGCCTGTAAATAAAGAATCATATAAAAAGAGCGGTAATATTCAAGCTTGAACTCTCTTTAAGGAATCTTAACTTCATAATTTCATAAGTCATATATATATAAGGACTGCATATATTTATCAGCCAATTAATTTGTAAGCCTGACATAATATATTTGCAGATATACATGATAACGCATATTAATTTAAATATATCCATATATTAATAACCATATATGTTATATTAAATATTAATATTCATAAATATGATTCCATAAAGCAATATTGGCGACCACGAAGGGACTTGTTATTACTGAATCTGATTATCTGATCTATAATATTTATGAGGAGTAGCAGATGCTATAAGCTGGCTACCAAATCTGCAGAATCACGGTGGGGATGTATCTATGAAAATTTATTACCATTGTGTAATGTCAATTTTGTATTCTGTATAACCTAGGATAAATGTGTTAGTGCAATATACGTTATTTTAACTAACATAATATCTATTAGGAAGCAGCACCAAAGGCTATAAGCCTGCTGGCAAAATACAAGATCACAGTGGAATAGGTTACAAATGAGAATAAAGAATTTAAAGGCCTAGAATAGAAAATGTGCACAGTGGAAAAGAGTATTTCCAAATAAATGTATAAATGTACCAGGTATTAGAGTTTAACCTTAAGACACCGGTCAATCTTAAGGAGAGGATACCTTCAGTACTAAAAACAAAGAATATATAAATTTAGCATTGAAATGTTAAAAATGCAAAAGTTTTCTGTAGCATTTAGAAAAATGCGCAGAACTGCGGCTCTAGAAGCCAAACAGAAATGTAAAGAAGAATCAGGTTCACGTCTTCGTAAGGCGTGCCTGACCATTAATGCAAAAATGCATTCGTTATTTAAGTCCCTTAAACAGAAAAATAAACAGAAAAAGTTTGGGGCAGAAGCGAAAAGCCTGACAGTTTGTAATCAAATTGTCAAGATCTCTGATGAAGAGATAACATCCAGCAAGCAAGCTGAGATAGAAACACCAAACAGGAATAGTGTTGAGGTATGTGAAACTCTGTACACAGAGTCTACAGGAGTCAGAAATGACTTAATCAGTCAAGATCCTAAAATTAAGGAAAGTTACATGTTGCAGGACTGCATCAATGTGCAGCGCATGGAGTCTGCTATGGTCACACAGACCACCAGCAGAACAGCCTCTGTGGTAAAGGAAGAAAGTAGCAATGTGCCGGATGTGTCTATCATCAGACAGCACATTAATGTAAAGGAGGTAGCAGCAATAGGAGATGTCCCCTATACTGTGTCTAGTAAGGGGGAAGATCATTGTAACTCAGATTATGAGTATTCTGCTGAATACACTCTCAGAGTTCCCAATGTAAATGAAGAATTTGTTATGCCCTTAGGCAAAGGTGAATTGTCAGCAGATTTAAACACTGATAGCAGCAGTACAGTGCACACAGGGGTGGGGAAGTTCCCCATGGTGAAAACTCCCATGGCAACCAGAGTTGCAAACCTTGAAATGTATTCACCTGGAAACATGTTTAAAGGGAAAATCCATGAAATTAATTCAGGAATGCATGTTTACAAACAAAGTTCCCAAACTTATGTAACCCCCACAGAGCACTCAGAGACTTCTAGTGATGGTGCAAATGTTTGCATGCTCTCAGAGAGACCACATGCAGAGTGTCATTCTGCAAACCACACACCAATTAACAATGACAAAAAGGATCACCAGGATGAAAATGTTTTTATGCCCTGGTGCCATAACCATTTTATTACAGGTGTGGAAAGACAGAAAGCCCTGGGACCTGCAATACATATTTGGCAAAGTTTAACAAGTTTCTCTCCCCACAAAAGTAGGTTTTTTCAGAAGCTCCAAGATTCTTCCAAACTAAGGAGCCACACCAAGCAGCAAACGCTATGGTTAAAGACAGTCTGGGACCAGGCTGCATCACAAGGGAGTATGGTCACAAGTGAATACGGTAGTATCATTCCTTTACTTGTTAGATCCAATGAAGCCATTGTTTGCTTTGATGTTCAAACAGCCACAGTTTCCAAATTAAACCTGCATCATATCTGCAGCGACAATTGTGCTGTCATTGACACACAATGTGACAGGAAAGATTGGCACAGGCCAGAAACAATTGTTTGTTTGTTATTCAATCGTTAAAAGACACATTTGTAAATTCTGTACCTGATAACATGCAGCAGATAGGACAGAATGCATAGCAAGCTATGTTAAATCACTGTATAAATATCTGTGATAGTCATTGTATGTATTTTTGTTTGATTCATAGTAATCCTGGCAACCTGTATACAGAATGGTGCAAGACTCCAAAAAGACTCCAATTTACAAGGGAAAAGGTCTTCATTAACCCTTTCATCGCTGCTATCCAGCAAAATCTACATAGCATCCCTAAAGACTGATATATGGACAAATCCTCAAGGAGTTTTCCAGTTTCACAAGAAAGGGGAAGGTTTTCATTAACCCTTTCATCACAAGTAATCATTACTTGTCTTTCAAACTACATGTACACTCCCACAACAGTGTACAGCACATCTCATCACTGTGATTATACAGAACTGTCTCATCCCTTCATATACCTTAATCACATATATGTAAACATTTGTCTGAGATATATTTTATATCATTGCATATATACCTTGTAAATATTTTATGTTTTTTTTATATATTACACAATAGATACTACCTATGCTTCCTTCGTAAAAGCTTCAAAAGTAATTAAATATCTAATACAGGATGGTATACCACGTTATAACAAATTGGGCCGAGATTATTAAGTGGGATGAATAATTCTCTTAATAAAGACTGTCACAAGTCTAAGATAATTATTTGTAGCATAACAGGGTCACTGTATATGCACATGGCTGCATATAAAATAATACTGGATGGAATTAGATTTAGTCAAAACCATTCCTAAATGATATTTAATATCTGTTTGAAGCAAAATTGTATTCATTTATTGTATTGATAGGATGTTACTATATACACATCAAAAGCATTTTAAATAATTATTAGTCAAAATATAGGTAGGATAGAAAACGCCTTTATATGGGTTAAACTGGTATAGGGTTATGTAAGATTGAGATGTATAAATAGGTACAAGGTAGAATAAGGAGATTTAAGACTGCATGGTAATTTATTCAGTGAGGAAATACAGAACAGAGTAGGTGTACTACTCACAGCCATTTGTGGTACTATTGCCCGAAGACAATTAAGACCTACTATTAACAAGCAAGGAAAGAAAGAAAGAAAAAAAAAAAAAAAAAAGACTGTTTCATATATGCCTGTTCTATTCAAAATCACAACCTGTTTGTGCAAAAGCAATATGGACACTGGTCACAACTGCGGCATTGGATAAACGCAAAGGAAACAGAACTGCTAAAGACTGTATAAAGACTATTACTATTACTGAGGGTCGTCACAAGTACTGAATGTTCAAGACACAGCACTCGACGTACACAGCCCTCTGCCTCAAACAGCGAAATGGCAAGCAAAGGAGCAGCTGCTACGAAGAATTCTACTTCTAGTAATGGTGCAAATGTTGCAAACGCAAGGCCATAATGCAAACGCAAGGCATCTCCAATTGCAAGCAAACCACGCAGATGACAGTCTTATCCCAGTAAATTGCTACATACAAGAACAGCAAAAATGTCCAAACGTACTGATCCAGATACAGAAAAAAAGGTCTACAATTGGGCTATGGTATTCCAAATGTCTGTAGAAATTAGTTTTCCTCATGAATACTGAATAAAAACCTCAGTCTTGTCTGCTTTAGTTAAAAAGTAGAATAAGGTTAGGTAAGCTAAGAATTTTTATAGATTTTTAAAATCACAATGGTTATTATTATTACACTTATGGTATATATTAGGGTTACAACAAAAGTTATGTTTTGAAGAAATATTTTGAAATGTATTTGGAAGCAATTACGCTAGTTTAATGTGTGGCCAATCAAAATAATTTCTCATGGCCACAAGGGGGCGACTGTTGCCTTATAGGTAATTGTCTGCACTTCGTCTAATATTAGGGCAATAGATGTTGTCTGAATCAAAATATAATTCATTATAAATAGGCGATGTTACCATAGTGGACAGTATAGTGGATATATATAGTAAGGAATAGATATGAAATAAGTTTGAATGTATGAGGTAATGTTTAGCTGATTTAAGAAATTAGGTTTGTGTATGTGTTTATATAGATATACTGTATATTTGTGTTTTACAGCAAGATGGTAAAAAATAGTGTAGGGAACAGGTTTATTCTGCTCTAGTCATAAATAAGGCCAGAGAGGTTACAGTAAGATCAAGAGTCATTGTAGAGAAAAGGTATTAGGCCATAAATGATAATAGGTATGTGACAGAGCTCTGTTGGTCATTGGAATTCACAGGTGTGCTTACAGTAGATCAGAATCTACTGGTTTGTCTATTGTCCAGTGAAGGTTAAAAGCTAGGGAGTATAAATTAACTACTATGAAAAGAGATCACATCCATTGATAAAACATTGTGTAACCGACCCCAGGAAAACTTGTCAATACAACAGAACTTTGGATGAAAAGACATTCCAGATTTTACAATACTATACTTGCTTAAGGCAGTGTGGACACCACACTTTTATGACACCATGCCTCCGTGAACAGGACACGACAGCCCAGTTCAATGTTTGTTTTATTACACCTTGGAATCTGACAAACCTATAATTACCTATTCCATTGGAAACTATGAGAATATGATAGTTTGAATTGGTAAAATATGAGATAAAAGGACCAGACTTGTAGTTAGGAGTTAGAAGGAAGAGGGAGAGGGAGAAGAAGAAGGAGAAGGAAGGAAGTCAGTCAGGAGGAGAAGTCATGGAGAACATGCAGAAGGAATGATTCTTGGGATGGCAATCTTTAACTTGCAAGTATAAATATGATAATAATTGAAACTGTTTGTGAAACTTATGTCATGTTGTTTTATGTTATGTAACGAAGGAAACATAGCATAGCTTAATATAATTATAATTAGTATATATATCACTACTGTGTATATCTTATTCTGTACGATTTGATCTGCCTGTAAATAAAGAATCATATAAAAAGAGCGGTAATATTCAAGCTTGAACTCTCTTTAAGGAATCTTAACTTCATAATTTCATAAGTCATATATATATAAGGACTGCATATATTTATCAGCCAATTAATTTGTAAGCCTGACATAATATATTTGCAGATATATATGATAACGCATATTAATTTAAATATATCCATATATTAATAACCATATATGTTATATTAAATATTAATATTCATAAATATGATTCCATAAAGCAATAAGGGACAGTCTGCAAAAAAAATATTCTGTCACACTGGCTTTCTGCCTCCTCTCCTATACTTGTGGAAGTTCATGGCAAACTTTTACAGATATTGTATTTTGACAGAAAATCCGCCCAGGTTAATATAGAAACCGGTGTCAAATCTTTTTATAAAAAGTGGGGCCTCTGCATTAATTCTCGAGCTCAGACCACACAGACCCACATTTTTAAGGTGTTTGAACATACTGAATAGTTTCTTGATAGAAGACTTCTTAAATACTCCACATTCTGACCCCCCCACCCCCACCCCCATTCTTCTATTATATGACATTCTTTGATAATTGGTAATTTTATGATAAGGTACTACTTGGAATTCCTGGAAGACATAGAATCCCCCTCACCCCTTCCCTTTCTTCCTCATGTGTGCCCCTATGTCCCATTCCTCTACAATCACTGTCCTGTCTATTCTCTTTCTTTTTTTCTTTCTTCTTTCTTTCCTTTTCTTTTAATACTATGTTATTGGTTGTAACATTTTAATGCTTTGTGTTTTATAGTCATAGAATGTTCTTTATTGGCTATATAAACTATTTTTCAATGCCATATGTGTTTTAGTCTGGTGCGCATCTCCTGTTGTATCGACTTACCAGGAGGGTTGGACTGGCCCACAGGGGAACAGGGGAAACCACCGGTGGGACCCACCACCTGGGACCACACCTCTTCCTCTAGGGGCCAGATTCCAGTCTGTGCACTTGAATTACTCATTATATATGTCACCTTATACTGCACAGGACTATGGTGTATTTTCTACAGTGCATTTCTGTTATTAATTATCATGCATGTACTAGCAGTATTTACTACAGTATATATATTTACCAAGGGGCCCAGACCATGCACTCTCTAATGGTTAGCCAAGCCTCTGTGGCAGCTGGCCACACCCCTAAACATGGCCCCCTACCAATGCATTTCCCCTGGTGGGCCCTTCATGCCCCAGTACAACACTGCTTACCAGTTTCTGGTTGCTTACTCGACTACCCTGTATGTTTGCATATTTCTGATATTTCATGGCACTGGTATACAATATTGTATATTTGTATAGCTCCTCTGCTTCTGGGTAACTAGACTGGTGACTTTGAATTTTATTGTGTTACTGTGTGTAAATTTCTATTCTGATCTTCTCTTACGTTCATTCACTAATTGTGTTTATTTGCATTATGTCTAATATTCTGTGAAAAGGAATAAACCAATTTAACAACAAAAAAACAGGAAATGCACAGTTTAACAAACAAATTCAGCAACAGAGACTGTCACTTGTGGCTGAAATGATTGGTTTGTTTGGGCCCTTACAAAACTATTTTTTAGAAGGACTACCTCTGTTAAGTAATTACTCTGAGGATATTGATGATGAGGAGTTAATTATATTATAATCTTGTACAATAAATTTCATGTCTTCTCCGCAAATAATGTAACATGGAGTAGGTGCCTAGATGGCTAATGTTCCTACCCCTAGACATTTGGCTGCACAAATGGAGCTGATGCTTTCATAAACATTCTCAGGATTGGGGTAAAAACAATCCCACACCCAAGAGGTGGTTTTTTTGGTTTTATGCACCGGCATCGCAATGGCTTTCTTTTTATCACTGTCAACAACTGCAGCCACTGGTGGATGACTTACACAAACAACATAATCATCAACATCATCCTCACTGTCAGATAGTACACACATATTCCCCTCATCCTGTCCCACTTCCACACATGAATCCTCAATTTGTATTATGTCCTCCTTATAGGATTCATCACCATTTTTACTTGTACTGCTCTACTTGTGCAGATGGTTCACAAATGGTGGACACCCCTAAACGTTCCTGAAGAATGTCTTATGGTTCTGATTCTGAATGTGCAGTTTGTCTTACTGCCTCTGCAGCTAACTTTCCTTTCAATTTTTTTTTCAATACCACTCTAAAATGAAATGATTTTACATGCCTTAACTTAAGCCCTCTATGTCTCTGGGCATCTGCCTTAGCAGATAACATTGACAAACTTGCATTGTCAATGTCATGACTAGTGGCAGCAGCTTCAGCACTAGTAGTAGTCTCCATTTCTATCAACACAAAGTGGGGTTGACCTTCACCGACAGCATCACACAAATGAGTCAGAAATATATATAATAATAACACACTGCGATTGACTTCACCAACAGCATCGCACAAATGAGTCAGAAATATATATATTATAATTACACACTGTTGTTGACTTCACTGACAGCGTTGCACAAATGAGTCAGAAAAATATATAATAAATACACACTGCGGTTAACTTCACCGACTGTCACACAATATGTTTATGAGTAGGAAATAATATATTGCGGTCTAACCGGCAGTGTCACAGTACTTATGAAAATAAAATAAAAATTGTATAGTAGACTGGGGTACAGCAAAAACAAATGGGCCCACCAGTGGTCAAAACCGTGTAGGACTGCAGGTGTGGCAAATGTAACATGTGCAGAGATATTTAGATTTGGGTGGGTTATAATGTTTCTGTGCAGGGTAAATACTGGCTGCTTTAATTTTACACTGCAATTTAAATTTCAGTTTGAACACACCCCACCAAAATCTACATCTCTGCCCGTGTTACATCTGCCCCACCTACAGTGCATCATGGTACTGCCCATTAGTGTCCTTTTTTTAGTTTGCTAACAAACTAAAACCCAATGTTTGATATTTTTGATACATGGGACATTTTTATTGCAATTTTACCAGTTTCAGCACAATCCCAAATCTATCACAGCATGCGTCTGACCCAGTGGTACAAAACTCGAATCCTTCTGGGTGGCTGCTGCCATTGCTATCTTTTGCTGAACACAATTGCAATTATATGCTAGTATGGGCAGAAGCCAGTACGTTGCCTGGCTGTTGAGTGCCAGACACTCTTTACTTTTATCTTAGTTGATTTTATTGTGTCTCACTTACATATATATATATCCAAGCATTGTGTAAATGTTTGTATTTTACTTAAGCCTTGAGCTACAGTTTAGGAATGCCTATGTATTGTAAAGGATGTCCCTGGAAGTGTGCTAGGAGATGCTTTGTTATATGTTGCTTATCACTACGCGTAATGTCTCTTATGCATCAATCCAGGAATGTGCAGTGAGGTATAAAGGCTCAGGAGGCACTGGCTAGCACAAGAGCCAGATTTACACACAATATATAAGGGTTCATGCGGGAATTATACACCGATGCAGCAGTAATAATATTCTTTGTATTTTTCATATATTTTATACATTCATAACTGTGGTGCAAACGTTAGTGACAGGAAAGACTCTGCCTCACATGCCTTACCTCACCGCATGTCACTGCTTCAATCATATGCCTTTGTCTTGCACAATTGTACACAGTGTTTTTTGCTACAATAAAAATATGCTAAATATGTATTGACTTAGACACAATATATATTTTGTGCTTTAAAAGCTTTTACTTTGCTGCAAAACCATCCGTCAAGATAACAACCATAGAACGTTTGATATTTTTGATACATGGGAAAGTTTTATTGCAACTTTACCAATCTCAGCACAATCCCAAATCTATCACAGCATGCGTCTGACCCAGTGGTATGAAACTCAAATCCTTCTGGGTGGCTGCTGCCGTTTCTATCTTTTGCCGTACGCAATTGCAATTATATACTAATACGGGCAGAAGCCAATACATTGCATGGCCGGTGAGTGCCAGACACTCATTTTTTTTATCTTAGTTTATTTCATTGTGTCTCACTTACATATATATATATATATATCCAAGCATTATGTACATGTTTGTATTTCGATGACTGCTTCTCTAGTCTTCATTTATATGAGGACACGTTATCCTCTGCCCGAAGCCATCTAACAGAAATGCACTGGTACATTGTGAATAATGGCCTTGGATTATTAGGAGGGCTTTTTATGAACATTACATTAGTTTTGTCCTAATAAAATTCAAGCTCGTTGATAAATATTAAGCAGAAGTTGACAGATTGTGTCAGCGTGTTTTAGATGAATCATTATACATAATGGTTTAGCAGCATTTGTGCTGAGTCAGTACTGAGCAAAATGACCCTTTATAGGTGAGCCAATGAAATTAGTTTATTAGAATGTTTACAGTGTAATTGCTTAATGAAGGTTTTACAGCATTAGTATGGCCAGCTACATTTATCAATTTGTGCTAAATGTCATTCTATATGCAGAGTGCTTATTTACACAGCATATTAAGAATATTTTTTATTTAAAATTGTAAAGCTTTCAAGCTAAATATTTGCCCATTTTCTAAAATCAGTACCATTTAACAAGTGTTCTGCGTTAACTTTGTAAAAAAAAGTGATAATGTACTAAATAAAACACTGTACCTTATTTATGATACGCACTCGAGGGCTCATTTAGGGCAGATTCCATTACCTATTTGGTTTAATGCCTAGAGTAATTCAATTATTACTCAAACTCCTCATGCAGTGAATTCATGGATAACATGTATTAACACATACTGTAGATTCTGCATTAAGGGCCTTATTCAGAGGCAGACACAGTGTCTGCGAAAATCCAGTCCAGCCTATTTGCACATGCATGAACTATCATAATGTGATCGCACCCCAAAAGGATGCGATCGCATTATGATTGACAGATAGCAAGCATTCGGGGATGGCGACGCAGCGTTGGGGAGAAATGGAGCAGGAAACACAGGAGTTTCATGCCCATTTTTGATGCCGCCCAATGACTGCATTTCCTGTGATTGGAAACATGGCGGTGGTGCACCTGTCTTCGCAGACAGACTGAATAGGCAGGGGTCATCCTCTAAATCTGGATTCTGCAATGTGATCGCAATTGAATTGTGATTGCATCACATGGCAGTGCCATACATGCTGGCTGGCCGGCCTTGCTCTTTGCTGGGCAGCCACAAGTAGTGGTTTTATCCTTAGCCGTTTTTGCTAATTTAGCAAAAACTGCTGAGGACTCTGAATAACCCCCCAAGTACTGGAATCTGTATGTTACACCACACGTAAAATCTCAGAGGGCACATTTAACAGAGAATTCTCATGAGCTACTGTATAATCTGTTCCAATTTATCAGCTACGAGGAAAAATCTGTGTTAAGTCTACCCTCTAGGGTAAGTGTAGGCCATTAGCCCAGCTTATTAGCTGCTGCTCAGAGCATCTTACAGATGGTCCAAGCGGGTAAATGTACTGCACCAAGGCTGTCCCACCTAGCATAGCCACACCGGCTGCACGCCTCTCGTTACAACCCTTGATATTGGGGTAAATGTATTAGCATTCAACTTGCAGGCATTAGCGAGTCTGAAAAGTACTTTAAAGTGGCAAATATTTAAAAGGCAAAATCAAGCTGATTTTGTCTTTTAAATGATCGCCACTTTAAAACAGCATGCAGACTTGCTGGGAACTAACCAATGCCTGCAAGTTGCAGGCTATTACCCCTTGGAGATGGGAGGTATGTATCTCTGCTCAACTTTAAATTGCAGTGTAAACAAAAGCTCTTCAATATTTGTGTTCTACCTATAAATACACTGCACAGAAATAGCAATGTATGAGATGTTATGACTAAAATTTAGACTTAACAGGAATGGCATAAAACATTAATTTCTACTAAAAACATATGCACTGTAGCCACCATAGTCATGTCAATCAAAATTAAAAGACTACATTCATTCAGAAAAACAACTAGGGCTTATTGCAGATTAAGCAGGCATACTTTGCGGTATCCGGTCTTTAGGTAGACAGTAAAAAGGTCTACAGTCAATAGGTCAACCATTAAAGGTCAACATACATTAGGTCAATGTGGTCAAAAGAACGACATGGCAATGGTCGTCACAGCATAATGGTCGACAATTTATTTATTTTTTTGCATACTTTACCATCCATGTGGACTACGATTGGGAATAGTAACCTGTGATGCATGTAGCGAGGCACCTTGTCTGAAATATGGTGATCGAAGTGAGCCTTGCAAAGAAAAGTTTTACACCACTTCCCGGTGATTAGATGGAATAAACAACACCTAAAAACATGAAAAAACCCATGTCGGCCTTTCTCTGTGTTGACCATCTCCATGTCGACCTTTTGACCATGTCGTCATTGTTCCTGTCGGCCTTCTGTGATTGATCTAGATGCTGTCAACCTTTTCACTGTTGACTTAATTATCTACACACGTACTTTGCTGCAAAGAAGCGTGCAAAAATGCATACATTTGGCCATACTGTATGCAGAGGTGTACACACCTTGGGGAATGGGGGGGGGGGGTATTTACAGTATAAGGTGCCAGATTGTGAAAACCAGCACATTTAATCATGTTTATGCTAAAGATGAGCGGGATCGGTTCCTAGGGATCCGAACCCCCCCGAACTTCACCCATTTTACACGGTTCTGAGGCAGCCTCGGATCTTCCCACCTTGCTCGGTTAACACGAGCGCGCCCGAACGTCATCATCCCGTTGTCGGATTCTCGCGAGATTCGTATTGCATTTAAAGAGACGCGCGTCGCCACCATTTTCACACGTTCATTGGAGATGATAGCGAGAGGACGTGGCTGCGTTCTCTCAGATTCTGTGTTCAGTGTGCTGCAAATATCTGTGCTCAGTGTGCTGTAAATATCTGTGCTCAGTGTGCTGCAAATATCTACGTTCTCTGCCTGAAAACGCTGCATATCTGTGCTGCATTGTAGTATATAGTAGGAGGACAGTGCGGAATTTTGCTGACCACCAGTATATATATAGCAGTACGGTACAGTAGTCCATTGCTCTACCTCTGTGTCGTCAAGTACACTATCCATCCATACCTGTGCTGCATTGTAGTTGTGCGCAGTATATAGTAGGAGAACAGTGCAGAATTTTGCTGACCACCAGTATATATATAGCAGTACGGTTCAGTAGTCCATTGCTCTACTTCTGTGTCATCAAGTATACTATCCATCCATATCTGTGCTGCAATGTAGTATATAGTAGGAGGACAGTGCAGAATTTTGCTGACCACCAGTATATATATATATATATATATATAGCAGTACGGTACAGTAGTCCATTGCTCTACCTCTGTGTCGTCAAGTATACTATCCATCCATACCTGTGCTGCATTGTAGTTGTGCGCAGTATGTAGTAGGAGGACAGTGCAGAATTTTGCTGACCACCAGTATATATATAGCAGTACGGTACAGTATACCATTGCTCTACCTCTGTGTCGTCAAGTATACTATCCATCCATATCTGTGCTGCATTGTAGTATATAGTAGGAGGACAGTGCAGAATTTTGCTGACCACCAGTATATATATAGAAGTACGGTACAGTAGTCCATTGCTCTACCTCTGTGTAGTAAAGTATACTATACATCCATACCTGTGCTGCAGTGTAGTTTTGTGCAGTATATAGTAGGAGGACAGTGCGGAATTTTGCTGACCACCAGTATATATAAAGCAGTATGGTACAGTAGTCCATTGCTCTACCTCTGTGTCGTCAAGCATACTATCCATCCATACCTGTGCTGCATTGTAGTTGTGCGCAGTATATAGTAGGAGGACAGTGCAGAATTTTGCTGACCACCAGTATATATATAGCAGTACAGTACAGTAGTCCATTGCTCTACCTCTGTGTCGTCAAGTACACTATCCATCCATACCTGTGCTGCATTGTAGTTGTGAGCAGTCTATAGTAGGAGGACAGTGCAGAATTTTGATGACCACCAGTATATATAAAGCAGTACAGTACAGTAGTCCATTGCTCTACCTCTGTGTCATCAAGTATACTATCCATCCATACCTGTGCTGCATTGTAGTTGTGCGCAGTATATAGTAGGAGGACAGTGCAGAATCTTGCTGACCACCAGTATATATATAGCAGTACGGTACAGTATACCATTGCTCTACCTCTGTTTCGTCAAGTATACTATCCATCCATATCTGTGCTGCATTGTAGTATATTGTAGGAGGACAGTGCAGAATTTTGCTGACCACCAGTATATATATAGCAGTACGGTACAGTAGTCCATTGCTCTACCTCTGTGTTGTCAAGTATACTGTCCATCAATAACTGTGCTGCATTGTAGTTGTGCGCAGTACATAGTAGGAGGACAGTGAGGAATTTTGCTGACCACCAGTATATATATAGCAGTACGGTACAGTAGTCCATTGCTCTACCTCTTTGTCGTCAAGTATACTATCCAACCATACCTGTTCTGCATTGTAGTTGTGCGCAGTATATAGTAGGAGGACAGTGCAGAATGTTGCTGACCACCAGTATATATATATAGCAGTACGGTACAGTAGTCCATTGCGCTACCTTTGTGTCGTCAAGTGTACTATCCATCCATACCTGTGCTGCAATGTAGTTGTGCGCAGTATATAGTAGGAGGACAGTGCAGAATTTTGCTGATCACCAGTATATATATAGCAGTACGGTACAGTATACCATTGCTCTACCTCTGTGTCGTCAAGTATACTTTCCATATCTGTGCTGCATTGTAGTATATAGTAGGAGGACAGTGCAGAATTTTGCTGACCACCAGTATATATATAGCAGTACGGTACAGTAGTCCATTGCTCTACCTCTGTGTCGTCAAGTATACTATCCATCCATACCTTTGCTGCATTGTAGTTGTGCGCAGTATATAGTAGGAGGACAGTGCAGAATTTTGCTGACCACCAGTGTATAAATAGCAGTACGGTACAGAAGTCCATTGCTCTACCTCTGTGTCGTCAAGTATACTATCCATCCATATCTGTGCTGCATTGTATTATATAGTAGGAGGACAGTGCCGAATTTTGCTGACCACCAGTATATATATAGCAGTACGGTACAGTAGTCCATTTCTCTACCTCTGTGTCGTCAAGTTCACTATCCATCCATACCTGTGCTGCATTGTAGTTGTGCGCAGTATATAGTAGGAGGACAGTGGAGAATTTTGCTGACCACCAGTCTATATATAGCAGTACGGTTCAGCAGTCCATTGCTCTACTCTGTGTCGTCAAGTATACTATCCATCCATATCTGTGCTGCAATGTAGTATATAGTAGGAGGACAGTGCAGAATTTTGCTAACCACCAGTATATATATATAGCAGTACGGTACAGTAGTCCATTGCTCTACCTCTGTGTCGTCAAGTATACTATCCATCCATATCTGTGCTGCATTGTAGTATATAGTAGGAGGACAGTGCAGAATTTTGCTGACCACCAGTATATATATAGCAGTACGGTACAGTAGTCCATTGCTCTACCTCTGTGTCGTCAAGTATACTATACATCCATACCTGTGCTGCAGTGTAGTTGTGTGCAGTATATAGTAGGAGGACAGTGCAGAATTTTGCTGACCACCAGTATATATAAAGCAGTATGGTACAGTAGTCCATTGCTCTACCTCTGTGTCGTCAAGTATACTATCCATCCATACCTGTGCTGCATTGTAGTTGTGTGCAGTATATAGTAGGAGGACAGTGCAGAATTTTGCTGACCACCAGTATATATATAGCAGTACGGTACAGTAGTCCATTGCTCTACCTCTGTGTCGTCAAGTACACTATCCATCCATACCTGTGCTGCATTGTAGTTGTGAGCAGTATATAGTAGGAGGACAGTGCAGAATTTTGCTGACCACCAGTATATATAAAGCAGTACGGTACAGTAGTCCATTGCTCTACCTCTGTGTCATCAAGTATACTATCCATCCATACCTGTGCTGCATTGTAGTTGTGCGCAGTATATAGTAGGACAGTGCAGAATCTTGCTGACCACCAGTATATATATAGCAGTACGGTACAGTATACCATTGCTCTACCTCTGTTTCGTCAAGTATACTATCCATCCATATCTGTGCTGCATTGTAGTATATAGTAGGAGGACAGTGCAGAATTTTGCTGACCACCAGTATATATATAGCAGTACGGTACAGTAGTCCATTGCTCTACCTCTGTGTTGTCAAGTATACTATCCATCAATACCTGTGCTGCATTGTAGTTGTGCGCAGTACATAGTAGGAGGACAGTGCAGTATTTTGCTGACCACCAGTATATATATAGCAGTACGGTACAGTAGTCCATTGCTCTACCTCTTTGTCATCAAGTATACTATCCATCCATACCTGTTCTGCATTGTAGTTGTGCGCAGTATATAGTAGGAGGACATTGCAGAATGTTGCTGACCACCAGTATATATATAGCAGTACGGTACAGTAGTCCATTGCTCTACCTTTGTGTCGTCAAGTATACTATCCATCCATACCCGTGCTGCAATGTAGTTGTGCGCAGTATATAGTAGGAGGACTGTGCAGAATTTTGCTGATCACCAGTTTATATATAGCAGTACGGTACAGTATACCATTGCTCTACCTCTGTGTTGTCAAGTATACTATCCATCCATATCTGTGCTGCATTGTAGTATATATTAGGAGGACAGTGCAGAATTTTGCTGACCACTAGTATATATATAGCAGTACGGTACAGTAGTCCATTGCTCTACCTCTGTGTCGTCAAGTATATTATCCATCCATACCTTTGCTGCATTGTAGTTGTGCGCAGTATATAGTAGGAGGACAGTGCAGAATTTTGCTGACCACCAGTCTATATATAGCAGTATGGTTCAGTAGTCCATTGCTCTACTTCTGTGTCGTCAAGTATACTATTCATCTATATCTGTGCTGCAATGTAGTATATAGTAGGAGGACAGTGCAGAATTTTGCTGACCACCAGTATATATATCTAGCAGTACGGTACAGTAGTCCATTGCTCTACCTCTGTGTCGTCAAGTATACTATCCATCCATACCTGTGCTGCATTGTAGTTGTGCGCAGTATATAGTAGGAGGACAGTGCAGAATTTTGCTGACCACCAGTATATATATAGCAGTACGGTACAGTATACCATTGCTCTACCTCTGTGTCGTCAAGTATACTATCCATCCATATCTGTGCTGCATTGTAGTATATAGTAGGACAGTGCAGAATTTTGCTGACCACCAGTATATATATATAGCAGTACGGTACAGTAGTCCATTGCTCTACCTCAGTGTCGTCAAGTATACTATACATCCATACCTGTGCTGCATTGTAGTTGTGTGCAGTATATAGTAGGAGGACAGTGCAGAATTTTGCTGACCACCAGTATTTATATAGCAGTACGGTACAGTAGTCCATTGCTCTACCTCTGTGTCGTCAAGTACACTATCCATCCATACCTGTGGTGCATTGTAGTTGTGAGCAGTTTATAGTAGGAGGACAGTGCAGAATTTTGCTGACCACCAGTATATATATAGCAGTACGGTACAGTAGTCCATTGCTCTACCTCTGTGTGGTCAAGTATACTATCCATCCATACCTTTGCTGCATTGTAGTTGTGCGCAGTATATAGTAGGAGGACAGTGCAGAATTGTGCTGACCACCAGTATATAAATAGCAGTACGGTACAGTAGTCCATTGCTCTACCTCTGTGTCGTCAAGTATACTATCCATCCATATCTGTGCTGCATTGTATTATATAGTAGGAGGACAGTGCCGAATTTTGCTGACCACCAGTATATATATAGCAGTACGGTACAGTAGTCCATTTCTCTACCTCTGTGTCGTCAATTACACTATCCATCCATACCTGTGCTGCATTGTAGTTGTGCACAGTATATAGTAGGAGGACAGTGCAGAATTTTGCTGACAACCAGTCTATATATAGCAGTACGGTTCAGTAGTCCATTGCTCTACTTCTGTGTCGTCAAGTATACTATCCATCCATATCTGTGCTGCAATGAAGTATATAGTAGGAGGACAGTGCAGAATTTTGCTGACCACCAGTATATATATATAGCAGTACGGTACAGTAGTCCATTGCTCTACCTCTGTGTCGTCAAGTATACTATCCATCCATACCTGTGCTGCATTGTAGTTGTGCGCAGTATATAGTAGGAGGACAGTGCAGAATTTTGCTGACCACCAGTATATATATAGCAGTACGGTACAGTAGTCCATTGCTCTACCTCTATGTCGTCAAGTACACTATCCATCCATACCTGTGATGCATTGTAGTTGTGAGCAGTATATAGTAGGAGGACAGTGCAGAATTTTGCTGACCACCAGTATATATATAGCAGTACGGTACAGTAGTCCATTGCTCTACCTCTGTGTGGTCAAGTATACTATCCATCCATACCTTTGCTGCATTGTAGTTGTGCGCAGTATATAGTAGGAGGACAGTGCAGAATTTTGCTGACCACCAGTATATAAATAGCAGTACGGTACAGTAGTCCATTGCTCTACTTCTGTGTCGTCAAGTATACTATCCATCCATATCTGTGCTGCATTGTATTATATAGTAGGAGGACAGAGCCGAATTTTGCTGACCACCAGTATATATATAGCAGTACGGTACAGTAGTCCATTTCTCTACCTCTGTGTCGTCAATTACACTATCCATCCATACCTGAGCTGCATTGTAGTTGTGCACAGTATATAGTAGGAGGACAGTGCAGAATTTTGCTGACCACCAGTCTATATATAGCAGTACGGTTCAGTAGTCCATTGCTCTACTTCTGTGTCGTCAAGTATACTATCCATCCATATCTGTGCTGCAATGAAGTATATAGTAGGAGGACAGTGCAGAATTTTGCTGACCACCAGTATATATATATAGCAGTACGGTACAGTAGTCCATTGCTCTACCTCTGTGTCGTCAAGTATACTATCCATCCATACCTGTGCTGCATTGTAGTTGTGCGCAGTATATTGTAGGAGGACAGTGCAGAATTTTGCTGACCACTAGTATATATATAGCAGTACGGTACAGTAGTCCATTGCTCTACCTCTGTGTTGTCAAGTATACTGTCCATCAATATCTGTGCTGCATTGTAGTTGTGCGCAGTACATAGTAAGAGGACAGTGCAGTATTTTGCTGACCACCAGTATATATATAGCAGTACGGTACAGTAGTCCATTGCTCTACCTCTGTGTCATCAAGTATACTATCCATCCATACTTGTGCTGCATTGTATTTGTGCGCAGTATATAGTAGGAGGACAGTGCGGAATTTTGCTGACCACCAGTATATATATAGCAGTACGGTACAGTAGTCCATTGCTCTACCTCTTTGTCGTCAAGTATACTATCCAACCATACCTGTTCTGCATTGTATTATATAGTAGGAGGACAGTGCCGAATTTTGCTGACCACCAGTATATATATAGCAGTACGGTACAGTAGTCCATTTCTCTACCTCTGTGTCGTCAATTACACTATCCATCCATACCTGTGCTGCATTGTAGTTGTGCGCAGTATATAGTAGGAGGACAGTGCAGAATTTTGCTGACCACCAGTCTATATATAGCAGTACGGTTCTGTAGTCCATTGCTCTACTTCTGTGTCATCAAGTATACTATCCATCCATATCTGTGCTGCAATGAAGTATATAGTAGGAGGACAGTGCAGAATTTTGCTGACCACCAGTATATATATATAGCAGTACGGTACAGTAGTCCATTGCTCTACCTCTGTGTCGTCAAGTATACTATCCATCCATACCTGTGCTGCATTGTAGTTGTGCGCAGTATATAGTAGGAGGACAGTGCAGAATTTTGCTGACCACCAGTATATATATAGCAGTACGGTACAGTAGTCCATTGCTCTACCTCTGTGTTGTCAAGTATACTGTCCATCAATACCTGTGCTGCATTGTAGTTGTGCGCAGTACATAGTAGGAGGACAGTGCAGTATTTTGCTGACCACCAGTATATATATAGCAGTACGGTACAGTAGTCCATTGCTCTACCTCTGTGTCATCAAGTATACTATCCATCCATACTTGTGCTGCATTGTAGTTGTGCGCAGTATATAGTAGGAGGACAGTGCAGAATGTTGCTGACCACCAGTATATATATAGCAGTACGGTACAGTAGTCCATTGCTCTACCTTTGTGTCGTCAAGTGTACTATCCATCCATACCTGTGCTGCAATGTAGTTGTGCGCAGTATATAGTAGGAGGACAGTGCAGAATTTTGCTGATCACCAGTATATATATAGCAGTACGGTACAGTAGTCCATTGCTCTACCTCTTTGTCGTCAAGTATACTATCCAACCATACCTGTTCTGCATTGTAGTTGTGCGCAGTATATAGTAGGAGGACAGTGCAGAATGTTGCTGACCACCAGTATATATATAGCAGTACGGTACAGTAGTCCATTGCTCTACCTTTGTGTCGTCAAGTGTACTATCCATCCATACCTGTGCTGCAATGTAGTTGTGCGCAGTATATAGTAGGAGGACAGTGCAGAATTTTGCTGATCACCAGTATATATATAGCAGTACGGTACAGTATACCATTGCTCTACCTCTGTGTCGTCAAGTATACTATCCATATCTGTGCTGCATTGTAGTATATAGTAGGAGGACAGTGCAGAATTTTGCTGATCACCAGTATATATATAGCAGTACGGTACAGTAGTCCATTGCTCTACCTCTGTGTCGTCAAGTATACTATCCATCCATACCTTTGCTGCATTGTAGTTGTGCGCAGTATATAGTAGGAGGACAGTGCAGAATTTTGCTGACCACCAGTCTATATATAGCAGTACGGTTCAGCAGTCCATTGCTCTACTCTGTGTCGTCAAGTATACTATCCATCCATATCTGTGCTGCAATGTAGTATATAGTAGGAGGACAGTGCAGAATTTTGCTGACCACCAGTATATATATATAGCAGTACGGTACAGTAGTCCATTGCTCTACCTCTGTGTCGTCAAGTATACTATCCATCCATACCTGTGCTGCATTGTAGTTGTGCGCAGTATATAGTAAGAGGACAGTGCAGAATTTTGCTGACCACCAGTATATATATATAGCAGTACGGTACAGTAGTCCATTGCTCTACCTCTGTGTCATCAAGTACACTATCCATCCATACCTGTGCTGCATTGTAGTTGTGAGCAGTATATAGTAGGAGGACAGTGCAGAATTTTGCTGACCACCAGTATATATATAGCAGTACGGTACAGTAGTCCATTGCTCTACCTCTGTGTCATCAAGTACACTATCCATCCATACCTGTGCTGCATTGTAGTTGTGAGCAGTATATAGTAGGAGGACAGTGCAGAATTTTGCTGACCACCAGTATATATAAAGCAGTACGGTACAGTAGTCCATTGCTCTACCTCTGTGTCATCAAGTATACTATCCATCCATACCTGTGCTGCATTGTAGTTGTGCGCAGTATATAGTAGGACAGTGCAGAATCTTGCTGACCACCAGTATATATATAGCAGTACGGTACAGTATACCATTGCTCTACCTCTGTTTCGTCAAGTATACTATCCATCCATATCTGTGCTGCATTGTAGTATATAGTAGGAGGACAGTGCAGAATTTTGCTGACCACCAGTATATATATAGCAGTACGGTACAGTAGTCCATTGCTCTACCTCTGTGTTGTCAAGTATACTATCCATCAATACCTGTGCTGCATTGTAGTTGTGCGCAGTACATAGTAGGAGGACAGTGCAGTATTTTGCTGACCACCAGTATATATATAGCAGTACGGTACAGTAGTCCATTGCTCTACCTCTTTGTCATCAAGTATGCTATCCATCCATACCTGTTCTGCATTGTAGTTGTGCGCAGTATATAGTAGGAGGACATTGCAGAATGTTGCTGACCACCAGTATATATATAGCAGTACGGTACAGTAGTCCATTGCTCTACCTTTGTGTCGTCAAGTATACTATCCATCCATACCCGTGCTGCAATGTAGTTGTGCGCAGTACATAGTAGGAGGACAGTGCAGTATTTTGCTGACCACCAGTATATATATAGCAGTACGGTACAGTAGTCCATTGCTCTACCTCTTTGTCATCAAGTATGCTATCCATCCATACCTGTTCTGCATTGTAGTTGTGCGCAGTATATAGTAGGAGGACAGTGCAGAATTTTGCTGATCACCAGTATATATATAGCAGTACGGTACAGTATACCATTGCTCTACCTCTGTGTCGTCAAGTATGCTATCCATCCATATCTGTGCTGCATTGTAGTATATATTAGGAGGACAGTGCAGAATTTTGCTGACCACCAGTATATATATAGCAGTACGGTACAGTAGTCCATTGCTCTACCTCTGTGTCATCAAGTATACTATCCATCCATACCTTTGCTGCATTGTAGTTGTGCGCAGTATATAGTAGGAGGACAGTGCAGAATTTTGCTGACCACCAGTATATATATCTAGCAGTACGGTACAGTAGTCCATTGCTCTACCTCTGTGTCGTCAAGTATACTATCCATCCATACCTGTGCTGCAATTTAGTTGTGCGCAGTATATAGTAGGAGGACAGTGCAGAATTTTGCTGACCACCAGTATATATATAGCAGTACGGTACAGTATACCATTGCTCTACCTCTGTGTCGTCAAGTATACTATCCATCCATATCTGTGCTGCATTGTAGTATATAGTAGGAGGACAGTGCAGAATTTTGCTGACCACCAGTATATATATATAGCAGTACGGTACAGTAGTCCATTGCTCTGCCTCTGTGTCGTCAAGTATACTATACATCCATACCTGTGCTGCATTATAGTTGTGTGCAGTATATAGTAGGAGGACAGTGCAGAATTTTGCTGACCACCAGTATATATATAGCAGTACGGTACAGTAGTCCATTGCTCTACCTCTGTGTCGTCAAGTACACTATCCATCCATACCTGTGGTGCATTGTAGTTGTGAGCAGTATATTGTAGGAGGACAGTGCAGAATTTTGCTGACCACCAGTATATATATAGCAGTACGGTACAGTAGTCCATTGCTCTACCTCTGTGTGGTCAAGTATACTATCCATCCATACCTTTGCTGCATTGTAGTTGTGCGCAGTATATAGTAGGAGGACAGTGCAGAATTTTGCTGACCACCAGTATATAAATAGCAGTACGGTACAGTAGTCCATTGCTCTACCTCTGTGTCGTCAAGTATACTATCCATCCATATCTGTGCTGCATTGTATTATATAGTAGGAGGACAGTGCCGAATTTTTCTGACCACCAGTATATATATAGCAGTACGGTACAGTAGTCCATTTCTCTACCTCTGTGTCGTCAATTACACTATCCATCCATACCTGTGCTGCATTGTAGTTGTGCGCAGTATATAGTAGGAGGACAGTGCAGAATTTTGCTGACCACCAGTCTATATATAGCAGTATGGTTCAGTAGTCTATTGCTCTACTTCTGTGTCGTCAAGTATACTATCCATCCATATCTGTGCTGCAATGAAGTATATAGTAGGAGGACAGTGCAGAATTTTGATGACCACCAGTATATATAAAGCAGTACGGTACAGTAGTCCATTGCTCTACCTCTGTGTCATCAAGTATACTATCCATCCATACCTGTGCTGCATTGTAGGTGTGCGCAGTATATAGTAGGAGGACAGTGCAGAATCTTGCTGACCACCAGTATATATATAGCAGTACGGTACAGTATACCATTGCTCTACCTTCGTTTCGTCAAGTATACTATCCATCCATATCTGTGCTGCTTTGTAGTATATAGTAGGAGGACAGTGCAGAATTTTGCTGACCACCAGTATATATATAGCAGTACGGTACAGTAGTCCATTGCTCTACCTCTGTGTCGTCAAGTATACTATCCATCCATACTTGTGCTGCATTGTAGTTGTGCGCAGTATATAGTAGGAGGACAGTGCAGAATTTTGCTGACCACCAGTATATATATAGCAGTATGGTACAGTAGTCCATTGCTCTACCTCTTTGTCGTCAAGTATACTATCCATCCATACCTGTTCTGCATTGTAGTTGTGCGCAGTATATAGTAGGAGGACAGTGCAGAATGTTGCTGACCACCAGTGTATATATATATAGCAGTACGGTACAGTATACGATTGTTCTACCTCTGTGTCGTCAAGTATACTATCCATCCATATCTGTGCTGCAATGTAGTATATAGTAGGAGGACAGTGCAGAATTTTGCTGACCACCAGTATATATATATAGCAGTACGGTACAGTAGTCCATTGCTCTACCTCTGTGTCGTCAAGTATACTATCCATCCATACCTGTGCTGCATTGTTGTTGTGCGCAGTATATAGTAGGAGGACAGTGCAGAATTTTGCTGACCACCAGTATATATATAGCAGTACGGTACAGTAGTCCATTGCTCTACCTCTGTGTGGTCAAGTATACTATCCATCCATACCTTTGCTGCATTGTAGTTGTGCGCAGTATATAGTAGGAGGACAGTGCAGAATTTTGCTGACCACCAGTATATAAATAGCAGTACGGTACGGTAGTCCATTGCTCTACCTCTGTGTCGTCAAGTATACTATCCATCCATATCTGTGCTGCATTGTATTATATAGTAGGAGGACAGAGCCGAATTTTGCTGACCACCAGTATATATATAGCAGTACGGTACAGTAGTCCATTTCTCTACCTCTGTGTCGTCAATTACACTATCCATCCATACCTGAGCTGCATTGTAGTTGTGCACAGTATATAGTAGGAGGACAGTGCAGAATTTTGCTGACCACCAGTCTATATATAGCAGTACGGTTCAGTAGTCCATTGCTCTACTTCTGTGTCGTCAAGTATACTATCCATCCATATCTGTGCTGCAATGAAGTATATAGTAGGAGGACAGTGCAGAATTTTGCTGACCACCAGTATATATATATAGCAGTACGGTACAGTAGTCCATTGCTCTACCTCTGTGTCGTCAAGTATACTATCCATCCATACCTGTGCTGC
The DNA here is from genome assembly GCF_028390025.1 of Pseudophryne corroboree. NCBI lineage: Eukaryota > Metazoa > Chordata > Amphibia > Anura > Myobatrachidae > Pseudophryne > Pseudophryne corroboree. Next base: position 316,522,280 of record NC_086451.1, on the reverse strand, counting down.
ATTGTAGTTGTGCGCAGTATATTGTAGGAGGACAGTGCAGAATTTTGCTGACCACTAGTATATATATAGCAGTACGGTACAGTAGTCCATTGCTCTACCTCTGTGTTGTCAAGTATACTGTCCATCAATATCTGTGCTGCATTGTAGTTGTGCGCAGTACATAGTAAGAGGACAGTGCAGTATTTTGCTGACCACCAGTATATATATAGCAGTACGGTACAGTAGTCCATTGCTCTACCTCTGTGTCATCAAGTATACTATCCATCCATACTTGTGCTGCATTGTAGTTGTGCGCAGTATATAGTAGGAGGACAGTGCGGAATTTTGCTGACCACCAGTATATATATAGCAGTACGGTACAGTAGTCCATTGCTCTACCTCTTTGTCGTCAAGTATACTATCCAACCATACCTGTTCTGCATTGTATTATATAGTAGGAGGACAGTGCCGAATTTTGCTGACCACCAGTATATATATAGCAGTACGGTACAGTAGTCCATTTCTCTACCTCTGTGTCGTCAATTACACTATCCATCCATACCTGTGCTGCATTGTAGTTGTGCGCAGTATATAGTAGGAGGACAGTGCAGAATTTTGCTGACCACCAGTCTATATATAGCAGTACGGTTCTGTAGTCCATTGCTCTACTTCTGTGTCATCAAGTATACTATCCATCCATATCTGTGCTGCAATGAAGTATATAGTAGGAGGACAGTGCAGAATTTTGCTGACCACCAGTATATATATATAGCAGTACGGTACAGTAGTCCATTGCTCTACCTCTGTGTCGTCAAGTATACTATCCATCCATACCTGTGCTGCATTGTAGTTGTGCGCAGTATATAGTAGGAGGACAGTGCAGAATTTTGCTGACCACCAGTATATATATAGCAGTACGGTACAGTAGTCCATTGCTCTACCTCTGTGTTGTCAAGTATACTGTCCATCAATACCTGTGCTGCATTGTAGTTGTGCGCAGTACATAGTAGGAGGACAGTGCAGTATTTTGCTGACCACCAGTATATATATAGCAGTACGGTACAGTAGTCCATTGCTCTACCTCTGTGTCATCAAGTATACTATCCATCCATACTTGTGCTGCATTGTAGTTGTGCGCAGTATATAGTAGGAGGACAGTGCAGAATGTTGCTGACCACCAGTATATATATAGCAGTACGGTACAGTAGTCCATTGCTCTACCTTTGTGTCGTCAAGTGTACTATCCATCCATACCTGTGCTGCAATGTAGTTGTGCGCAGTATATAGTAGGAGGACAGTGCAGAATTTTGCTGATCACCAGTATATATATAGCAGTACGGTACAGTAGTCCATTGCTCTACCTCTTTGTCGTCAAGTATACTATCCAACCATACCTGTTCTGCATTGTAGTTGTGCGCAGTATATAGTAGGAGGACAGTGCAGAATGTTGCTGACCACCAGTATATATATAGCAGTACGGTACAGTAGTCCATTGCTCTACCTTTGTGTCGTCAAGTGTACTATCCATCCATACCTGTGCTGCAATGTAGTTGTGCGCAGTATATAGTAGGAGGACAGTGCAGAATTTTGCTGATCACCAGTATATATATAGCAGTACGGTACAGTATACCATTGCTCTACCTCTGTGTCGTCAAGTATACTATCCATATCTGTGCTGCATTGTAGTATATAGTAGGAGGACAGTGCAGAATTTTGCTGATCACCAGTATATATATAGCAGTACGGTACAGTAGTCCATTGCTCTACCTCTGTGTCGTCAAGTATACTATCCATCCATACCTTTGCTGCATTGTAGTTGTGCGCAGTATATAGTAGGAGGACAGTGCAGAATTTTGCTGACCACCAGTCTATATATAGCAGTACGGTTCAGCAGTCCATTGCTCTACTCTGTGTCGTCAAGTATACTATCCATCCATATCTGTGCTGCAATGTAGTATATAGTAGGAGGACAGTGCAGAATTTTGCTGACCACCAGTATATATATATAGCAGTACGGTACAGTAGTCCATTGCTCTACCTCTGTGTCGTCAAGTATACTATCCATCCATACCTGTGCTGCATTGTAGTTGTGCGCAGTATATAGTAAGAGGACAGTGCAGAATTTTGCTGACCACCAGTATATATATATAGCAGTACGGTACAGTAGTCCATTGCTCTACCTCTGTGTCATCAAGTACACTATCCATCCATACCTGTGCTGCATTGTAGTTGTGAGCAGTATATAGTAGGAGGACAGTGCAGAATTTTGCTGACCACCAGTATATATATAGCAGTACGGTACAGTAGTCCATTGCTCTACCTCTGTGTCATCAAGTACACTATCCATCCATACCTGTGCTGCATTGTAGTTGTGAGCAGTATATAGTAGGAGGACAGTGCAGAATTTTGCTGACCACCAGTATATATAAAGCAGTACGGTACAGTAGTCCATTGCTCTACCTCTGTGTCATCAAGTATACTATCCATCCATACCTGTGCTGCATTGTAGTTGTGCGCAGTATATAGTAGGACAGTGCAGAATCTTGCTGACCACCAGTATATATATAGCAGTACGGTACAGTATACCATTGCTCTACCTCTGTTTCGTCAAGTATACTATCCATCCATATCTGTGCTGCATTGTAGTATATAGTAGGAGGACAGTGCAGAATTTTGCTGACCACCAGTATATATATAGCAGTACGGTACAGTAGTCCATTGCTCTACCTCTGTGTTGTCAAGTATACTATCCATCAATACCTGTGCTGCATTGTAGTTGTGCGCAGTACATAGTAGGAGGACAGTGCAGTATTTTGCTGACCACCAGTATATATATAGCAGTACGGTACAGTAGTCCATTGCTCTACCTCTTTGTCATCAAGTATGCTATCCATCCATACCTGTTCTGCATTGTAGTTGTGCGCAGTATATAGTAGGAGGACATTGCAGAATGTTGCTGACCACCAGTATATATATAGCAGTACGGTACAGTAGTCCATTGCTCTACCTTTGTGTCGTCAAGTATACTATCCATCCATACCCGTGCTGCAATGTAGTTGTGCGCAGTACATAGTAGGAGGACAGTGCAGTATTTTGCTGACCACCAGTATATATATAGCAGTACGGTACAGTAGTCCATTGCTCTACCTCTTTGTCATCAAGTATGCTATCCATCCATACCTGTTCTGCATTGTAGTTGTGCGCAGTATATAGTAGGAGGACAGTGCAGAATTTTGCTGATCACCAGTATATATATAGCAGTACGGTACAGTATACCATTGCTCTACCTCTGTGTCGTCAAGTATGCTATCCATCCATATCTGTGCTGCATTGTAGTATATATTAGGAGGACAGTGCAGAATTTTGCTGACCACCAGTATATATATAGCAGTACGGTACAGTAGTCCATTGCTCTACCTCTGTGTCATCAAGTATACTATCCATCCATACCTTTGCTGCATTGTAGTTGTGCGCAGTATATAGTAGGAGGACAGTGCAGAATTTTGCTGACCACCAGTATATATATCTAGCAGTACGGTACAGTAGTCCATTGCTCTACCTCTGTGTCGTCAAGTATACTATCCATCCATACCTGTGCTGCAATTTAGTTGTGCGCAGTATATAGTAGGAGGACAGTGCAGAATTTTGCTGACCACCAGTATATATATAGCAGTACGGTACAGTATACCATTGCTCTACCTCTGTGTCGTCAAGTATACTATCCATCCATATCTGTGCTGCATTGTAGTATATAGTAGGAGGACAGTGCAGAATTTTGCTGACCACCAGTATATATATATAGCAGTACGGTACAGTAGTCCATTGCTCTGCCTCTGTGTCGTCAAGTATACTATACATCCATACCTGTGCTGCATTATAGTTGTGTGCAGTATATAGTAGGAGGACAGTGCAGAATTTTGCTGACCACCAGTATATATATAGCAGTACGGTACAGTAGTCCATTGCTCTACCTCTGTGTCGTCAAGTACACTATCCATCCATACCTGTGGTGCATTGTAGTTGTGAGCAGTATATTGTAGGAGGACAGTGCAGAATTTTGCTGACCACCAGTATATATATAGCAGTACGGTACAGTAGTCCATTGCTCTACCTCTGTGTGGTCAAGTATACTATCCATCCATACCTTTGCTGCATTGTAGTTGTGCGCAGTATATAGTAGGAGGACAGTGCAGAATTTTGCTGACCACCAGTATATAAATAGCAGTACGGTACAGTAGTCCATTGCTCTACCTCTGTGTCGTCAAGTATACTATCCATCCATATCTGTGCTGCATTGTATTATATAGTAGGAGGACAGTGCCGAATTTTTCTGACCACCAGTATATATATAGCAGTACGGTACAGTAGTCCATTTCTCTACCTCTGTGTCGTCAATTACACTATCCATCCATACCTGTGCTGCATTGTAGTTGTGCGCAGTATATAGTAGGAGGACAGTGCAGAATTTTGCTGACCACCAGTCTATATATAGCAGTATGGTTCAGTAGTCTATTGCTCTACTTCTGTGTCGTCAAGTATACTATCCATCCATATCTGTGCTGCAATGAAGTATATAGTAGGAGGACAGTGCAGAATTTTGATGACCACCAGTATATATAAAGCAGTACGGTACAGTAGTCCATTGCTCTACCTCTGTGTCATCAAGTATACTATCCATCCATACCTGTGCTGCATTGTAGGTGTGCGCAGTATATAGTAGGAGGACAGTGCAGAATCTTGCTGACCACCAGTATATATATAGCAGTACGGTACAGTATACCATTGCTCTACCTTCGTTTCGTCAAGTATACTATCCATCCATATCTGTGCTGCTTTGTAGTATATAGTAGGAGGACAGTGCAGAATTTTGCTGACCACCAGTATATATATAGCAGTACGGTACAGTAGTCCATTGCTCTACCTCTGTGTCGTCAAGTATACTATCCATCCATACCTGTTCTGCATTGTAGTTGTGCGCAGTATATAGTAGGAGGACAGTGCAGAATGTTGCTGACCACCAGTGTATATATATATAGCAGTACGGTACAGTATACCATTGTTCTACCTCTGTGTCGTCAAGTATACTATCCATCCATATCTGTGCTGCAATGTAGTATATAGTAGGAGGACAGTGCAGAATTTTGCTGACCACCAGTATATATATATAGCAGTACGGTACAGTAGTCCATTGCTCTACCTCTGTGTCGTCAAGTATACTATCCATCCATACCTGTGCTGCATTGTTGTTGTGCGCAGTATATAGTAGGAGGACAGTGCAGAATTTTGCTGACCACCAGTATATATATAGCAGTATGGTACAGTATACCATTGCTCTACCTCTGTGTCGTCAAGTATACTATCCATCCATATCTGTGCTGCATTGTAGTATATAGTAGGAGGACAGTGCAGAATTTTGCTGACCACCAGTATATATATAGCAGTACGGTACAGTAGTCCATTGCTCTACCTCTGTGTCGTCAAGTATACTATACATCCATACCTGTACTGCATTGTAGTTGTGTGCAGTATATAGTAGGAGGACAGTGCAGAATTTTGATGACCACCAGTATATATAAATCAGTTTGGTACAGTAGTTCATTGCTCTACCTCTGTGTCGTCAAGTATACTATCCATCCATACCGGTGCTGCATTGTAGTTGTGCGCAGTATATAGTAGGAGGACAGTGCAGAATTTTGCTGACCACCAGTATATATACAGCAGTATGGTACAGTAGTCCATTGCTCTACCTCTGTGTCGTCAAGTACACTATCCATGCATACCTGTGGTGCATTGTAGTTGTGAGCAGTATATAGTAGGAGGACAGTGCAGAATTTTGCTGACCACCAGTATATATATAGCAGTACGGTACAGTAGTCCATTGCTCTACCTCTGTGTGGTCAAGTGTACTATCCATCCATACCTTTGCTGCATTGTAGTTGTGCGCAGTATATAGTAGGAGGACAGTGCAGAATTTTGCTGACCACCAGTATATAAATAGCAGTACGGTACAGTAGTCCATTGCTCTATCTCTGTGTCGTCAAGTATACTATCCATCCATATCTGTGCTGCATTGTATTATATAGTAGGAGGACAGTGCCGAATTTTGCTGACCACCAGTATATATATAGCAGTACGGTACAGAAGTCCATTTCTCTACCTCTGTGTCGTCAAGTACACTATCCATCCATACCTGTGCTGCATTGTAGTTGTGCGCAGTATATAGTAGGAGGACAGTGCAGAATTTTGCTGACCACCAGTCTATATATAGCAGTACGGTTCAGCAGTCCATTGCTCTACTTCTGTGTCGTCAAGTATACTATCCATCCATATCTGTGCTGCAATGTAGTATATAGTTGGAGGACAGTGCAGAATTTTGCTGATCACCAGTATATATATATAGCAGTACGGTATAGTAGTCCATTGCTCTACATATGTGTCGTCAAGTATACTATCCATCCATATCTGTGCTGCATTGTAGTATATAGTAGGAGGACAGTGCAGAATTTTGCTGACCACCAGTATATAAATAGCAGTACGGTACAGTAGTCCATTGCTCTACCTCTGTGTCGTCAAGTATACTATACATCCATACCTGTGCTGCAGTGTAGTTGTGTGCAGTATATAGTAGGAGGACAGTGCAGAATTTTGCTGACCACCAGTATATATAAAGCAGTATGGTACAGTAGTCCATTGCTCTACCTCTGTGTCGTCAAGTATACTATCCATCCATACCTGTGCTGCATTGTAGTTGTGCGCAGTATATAGTAGGAGGACAGTGCAGAATTTTGCTGACCACCAGTATATATATAGCAGTACGGTACAGTAGTCCATTGCTCTACCTCTGTGTCGTCAAGTACACTATCCATCCATACCTGTGCTGCATTGTAGCTGTGAGCAGTATATAGTAGGAGGACAGTGCAGAATTTTGCTGACCACCAGTATATATATAGCAGTACGGTACAGTAGTCCATTGCTCTACCTCTGTGTCGTCAAGTATACTATCCATCCATACCTGTGCTGCATTGTACTTGTGTGCAGTCTATAGTAGGAGGACAGTGCAGAATTTTGATGACCACCAGTATATATAAAGCAGTACGGTACAATAGTCCATTGCTCTACCTCTGTGTCATCAAGTATACTATCCATCCATACCTGTGCTGCATTGTAGTTGTGCGCAGTATATAGTAGGAGGACAGTGCAGAATCTTGCTGACCACCAGTATATATATAGCAGTACGGTACAGTATACCATTGCTCTACCTCTGTTTCGTCAAGTATACTATCCATCCATATCTGTGCTGCATTGTAGTATATAGTAGGAGGACAGTGCAGAATTTTGCTGACCACCAGTATATATATAGCAGTACGGTACAGTAGTCCATTGCTCTACCTCTGTGTTGTCAAGTATACTATCCATCCATACCTGTGCTGCATTGTAGTTGTGCGCAGTACATAGTAGGAGGACAGTGCAGAATTTTGCTGACCACCAGTCTATATATAGCAGTACGCTTCAGCAGTCCATTGCTCTACTTCTGTGTCGTCAAGTATACTATCCATCCATATCTGTGCTGCAATGTAGTATATAGTAGGAGGACAGTGCAGAATTTTGCTGACCACCAGTATATATATAGCAGTACGGTACAGTAGTCCATTGCTCTACCTCTGTGTTGTCAAGTATACTATCCATCCATACCTGTGCTGCATTGTAGTTGTGCGCAGTATATAGTAGGAGGACAGTGCAGAATTTTGCTGACCACCAGTATATATATATAGCAGTACGGTACAGTAGTCCATTGCTCTACCTCTGTGTCGTCAAGTATACTATCCATCCATACTTGAGCTGCATTGTAGTTGTGCGCAGTATATAGTAGGAGGACAGTGCAGAATTTTGCTGACGACCAGTATATATATAGCAGTACGGTACAGTATACCATTGCTCTACCTCTGTGTCGTCAAGTATACTATCCATCCATATCTGTGCTGCATTGTAGTATATAGTAGGAGGACAGTGCAGAATTTTGCTGACCACCAGTATATATATAGCAGTACGGTACAGTAGTCCATTGCTCTACCTCTGTGTCGTCAAGTATACTATACATCCATACCTGTGCTGCATTGTAGTTGTGTGCAGTATATAGTAGGAGGACAGTGCAGAATTTTGATGACCACCAGTATATATAAAGCAGTTTGGTACAGTAGTTCATTGCTCTACCTCTGTGTCGTCAAGTATACTATCCATCCATACCGGTGCTGCATTGTAGTTGTGCGCAGTATATAGTAGGAGGACAGTGCAGAATTTTGCTGACCACCAGTATATATATAGCAGTATGGTACAGTAGTACATTGCTCTACCTCTGTGTCGTCAAGTACACTATCCATCCATACCTGTGGTGCATTGTAGTTGTGAGCAGTATATAGTAGGAGGACAGTGCAGAATTTTGCTGACCACCAGTATATATATAGCAGTACGGTACAGTAGTCCATTGCTCTACCTCTGTGTGGTCAAGTATACTATCCATCCATACCTTTGCTGCATTGTAGTTGTGCGCAGTATATAGTAGGAGGACAGTGCAGAATTTTGCTGACCACCAGTCTATATATAGCAGTACGGTTCAGCAGTCCATTGCTCTACTTCTGTGTCGTCAAGTATACTATCCATCCATATCTGTGCTGCAATGTAGTATATAGTTGGAGGACAGTGCAGAATTTTGCTGATCACCAGTATATATATATAGCAGTACGGTACAGTAGTCCATTGCTCTACCTATGTGTCGTCGAGTATACTATCCATCCATATCTGTGCTGCATTGTAGTATATAGTAGGAGGACAGTGCATAATTTTGCTGACGACCAGTATATATATAGCAGTACGGTACAGTATACCATTGCTCTACCTCTGTGTCGTCAAGTATACTATCCATCCATATCTGTGCTGCATTGTAGTATATAGTAGGAGGACAGTGCAGAATTTTGCTGACCACCAGTATATATATAGCAGTACGGTACAGTAGTCCATTGCTCTACCTCTGTGTCGTCAAGTATACTATACATCCATACCTGTGCTGCATTGTAGTTGTGTGCAGTATATAGTAGGAGGACAGTGCAGAATTTTGATGACCACCAGTATATATAAAGCAGTTTGGTACAGTAGTTCATTGCTCTACCTCTGTGTCGTCAAGTATACTATCCATCCATACCGGTGCTGCATTGTAGTTGTGCGCAGTATATAGTAGGAGGACAGTGCAGAATTTTGCTGACCACCAGTATATATATAGCAGTATGGTACAGTAGTACATTGCTCTACCTCTGTGTCGTCAAGTACACTATCCATCCATACCTGTGGTGCATTGTAGTTGTGAGCAGTATATAGTAGGAGGACAGTGCAGAATTTTGCTGACCACCAGTATATATATAGCAGTACGGTACAGTAGTCCATTGCTCTACCTCTGTGTGGTCAAGTATACTATCCATCCATACCTTTGCTGCATTGTAGTTGTGCGCAGTATATAGTAGGAGGACAGTGCAGAATTTTGCTGACCACCAGTCTATATATAGCAGTACGGTTCAGCAGTCCATTGCTCTACTTCTGTGTCGTCAAGTATACTATCCATCCATATCTGTGCTGCAATGTAGTATATAGTTGGAGGACAGTGCAGAATTTTGCTGATCACCAGTATATATATATAGCAGTACGGTACAGTAGTCCATTGCTCTACCTATGTGTCGTCGAGTATACTATCCATCCATATCTGTGCTGCATTGTAGTATATAGTAGGAGGACAGTGCATAATTTTGCTGACCACCAGTATATAAATAGCAGTACGGTACAGTAGTCCATTGCTCTACCTCTGTGTCGTCAAGTATACTATCCATCCATATCTGTGCTGCATTGTATTATATAGTAGGAGGACAGTGCCGAATATTGCTGACCACCAGTATATATATAGCAGTACGGTACAGTAGTCCATTTCTCTACCTCTGTGTCGTCAAGTACACTATCCTTCCATACCTGTGCTGCATTGTAGTTGTGCGCAGTATATAGTAGGAGGACAGTGCAGAATTTTGCTGACCACCAGTCTATATATAGCAGTACGGTTCAGCAGTCCATTGCTCTACTTCTGTGTCGTCAAGTATACTATCCATCCATATCTGTGCTGCAATGTAGTATATAGTAGGAGGACAGTGCAGAATTTTGCTGACCACCAGTATATATATATAGCAGTACGGTACAGTAGTCCATTGCTCTACCTATGTGTCGTCAAGTATACTATCCATCCATATCTGTGCTGCATTGTAGTATATAGTAGGGGGACAGTGCAGAATTTTGCTGACTACCAGTATATATATAGCAGTACGATACAGTAGTCCATTGCTCTACCTCTGTGTCGTCAAGTATACTATACATCCATACCTGTGCTGCAGTGTAGTTGTGTGCAGTATATAGTAGGAGGACAGTGCAGAATTTTGCTGACCACCAGTATATATAAAGCAGTATGGTACAGTAGTCCATTGCTCTACCTCTGTGTCGTCAAGTATACTATCCATCCATACCTGTGCTGTATTGTAGTTGTGCGCAGTATATAGTAGGAGGACAGTGCAGAATTTTGCTGACCACCAGTATATATATAGCAGTACGTTACAGTAGTCCATTGCTCTACCTCTGTGTCGTCAAGTATACTATCCATCCATACCTGTGCTGCATTGTACTTGTGTGCAGTCTATAGTAGGAGGACAGTGCAGAATTTTGATGACCACCAGTATATATAAAGCAGTACGGTACAGTAGTCCATTGCTCTACCTCTGTGTCATCAAGTATACTATCCATCCATACCTGTGCTGCATTGTAGTTGTGCGCAGTATATAGTAGGAGGACAGTGAAGAATCTTGATGACCACCAGTATATATATAGCAGTACGGTACAGTATACCATTGCTCTACCTCTGTTTCGTCAAGTATACTATCCATCCATATCTGTGCTGCATTGTAGTATATAGTAGGAGGACAGTGCAGAATTTTGCTGACCACCAGTATATATATAGCAGTACGGTACAGTAGTCCATTGCTCTACCTCTGTGTTGTCAAGTATACTATCCATCAATACCTGTGCTGCATTGTAGTTGTGCGCAGTACATAGTAGGAGGACAGTGCAGTATTTTGCTGACCACCAGTATATATATAGCAGTACGGTACAGTAGTCCATTGCTCTACCTCTTTGTCGTCAAGTATACTATCCATCCATACCTGTTCTGCATTGTAGTTGTGCGCAGTATATAGTAGGAGGACAGTGCAGAATGTTGCTGACCACCAGTATATATATAGCAGTACGGTACAGTATACCATTGCTCTACCTCTGTGTCGTCAAGTATACTATCCATCCATATCTGTGCTGCAATGTAGTATATAGTAGGAGGACAGTGCAGAATTTTGCTGACCACCAGTATATATATATAGCAGTACGGTACAGTAGTCCATTGCTCTACCTCTGTGTCGTCAAGTATACTATCCATCCATACCTGTGCTGCATTGTAGTTGTGCGCAGTATATAGTAGGAGGACAGTGCAGAATTTTGCTGACCACCAGTATATATATAGCAGTAACATAGTAACATAGTAACATAGTATTTGAGGTTGAAAAAAGACAATTGTCCATCGAGTTCAACCTATTTGTGGTGTCCTATGCATGATGATTTGACTAAAATTTCTGACTGATGCTGCTGTCAGCCATTGCATTTTATCCCTATTTATAGTAACTATAATGCATGACTATGCACCATACCCCTGGATATCCTTATCCAATAGGAATTTATCTAACCCATTCTTAAAGATGTTGACAGATTCCGCCATTACAACTCCCTCGGGCAGGGAATTCCAAACACGTATTGTCCTTACCGTGAAAAAGCCTTTACGCCGTATTGTGCGGAATCTCCTCTCCTCTAACCTGAGCGAGTGTCCACGAGTCCTCTGTGTTGATCTAACCAAAAACAGGTCCCGCGCAAGCTCTGTGTATTGTCCCCTTATATATTTGTAGATGTTGATCATATCCCCTCTTTGTCTTCGCTTTTCCAATGTAAACATGCCTAGTCTTTCAAGCCTTTCCTTGTATTCCATCGTCTCCATGCCCTTAATTAGTTTGGTCGCCCTCCTCTGTACCTTTTCAAGCTCCAGGATATCCTTTTTGTAGTATGGTGCCCAGAACTGTACACAGTATTCAAGGTGTGGCCTCACTAGTGATTTATATAACGGGAGTATAATACTCTCGTCCCTAGCATCAATACCCCGTTTTATGCATGCTAATATCTTATTAGCCTTCTTTGCTGCAGTCCTACTTTGGGTACTACTGCTTAGCTTGCTATCTATGAGGACACCTAAGTCCTTTTCCAGTACAGAATCCCCTAATTTTACCCCATTTAGTAGGTAGGTGTAATTTTTGTTTTTGTTACCACAGTGCATTACCTTACACTTGTCTGTGTTGAAGCCCATTCTCCATTTGGCTGCCCATGCTTCTAATTTAACTAAGTCGTTCTGAAGAGACTCGGCATCCTCCTCTGTATTTATAGCCTTACACAATTTGGTATCATCTGCAAAAATTGACACCATGCTCTCTAGACCTTCTGTTAGGTCGTTAATGAAAATATTGAACAATAGCGGTCCTAATACTGAGCCTTGCGGCACACCACTTAGCACTTCAGTCCAAGTTGAAAAAGATCCATTAACCACAACGCGCTGCTTCCAATTATCTAACCAGTTTTTCACCCAAGTGCATATTGTGCTTCCTAGCCCTGATTCTTGTAGCTTGTATATAAGTCTCATGTGTGGTACAGTATCGAACGCTTTGGCAAAGTCTAAAAAGATTACATCCACGTCTTTACCCTGATCTAGGTTTGCGCTTACTGTTTCATAAAAGCCAAGTAAGTTGGTTTGACAGGATCTGTCCTTCATAAACCCATGTTGATTCCTTTTAATGACCTTATTGGTTTCAAGGAACTTCTGAATACTATCTCTTAGAATACCTTCCAATACTTTCCCCACTATAGATGTAAGACTAACTGGTCTATAATTACCTGGTTCAGCTTTACTTCCCTTTTTGAATATAGGCACTACTTCCGCTATACGCCAGTCTTTGGGAACCATACCTGATATAACTGAATCCTCAAAGATCAAAGATAGCGGTTTTGCCAGTTCAGAGTGAAGCTCCATTAGAACCCTTGGATGAATACCATCGGGCCCTGGTGATTTATTAATCTTTAAATGTTTTAATCGGTCACAGACTACTTCCTCGCTTAAATAAGTACCTATCAGTGTGATATTGTCATTATTGAGATTGTGTGTCAGTCCCTGAATTGGGTCCTCTCTAGTGAATACTGTTGAAAAATACTCATTTAGTGTGTCCGCTATGTCATTATCATTTTTGCTTAAGACTCCCAACTTGTCTTTCAAAGGGCCTATACTCTCCTTTTTTAATCTCTTGCTATTAATGTATTTAAAGAATTTTTTGGGATTCGCTTTGCTTTCCTTTGCTACTAGTTTTTCAGTTTCTACTTTAGCTGCTCTTATTTCCTTTTTGCAATTTATGTTACATTCCTTATAGTGCTGAAATGACTCTGCTTCCCCGTCAGATTTGGATTTTTTAAATGCTCGCCTTTTCTTGCCCATAAGTTCCTTAATCTTTTTGTTAAGTCACATCGGTTTATGATTTTTATTCCCTTTTTTGCTACTCATAGGAATATATTTGAGTGTATTTTTAGCTAGCAGTACGGTACAGTATACCATTGCTCTACCTCTGTGTCGTCAAGTATACTATCCATCCATATCTGTGCTGCATTGTAGTATATAGTAGGAGGACAGTGCAGAATTTTGCTGACCACCAGTATATATATAGCAGTACGGTACAGTAGTCCATTGCTCTACCTCTGTGTTGTCAAGTATACTATCCATCAATACCTGTGCTGCATTGTAGTTGTGCGCAGTACATAGTAGGAGGACAGTGCAGTATTTTGCTGACCACCAGTCTATATATAGCAGTACGGTACAGTAGTCCATTGCTCTACCTCTGTGTCGTCAAGTATACTATCCATCCATACTTGTGCTGCATTGTAGTTGTGCGCAGTATATAGTAGGAGGACAGTGCAGAATTTTGCTGACCACCAGTCTATATATAGCAGTACGGTTCAGCAGTCCATTGCTCTACTTCTGTGTCGTCAAGTATACTATCCATCCATATCTGTGCTGCAATTTAGTATATAGTAGGAGGACAGTGCAGAATTTTGCTGACCACCAGTATATATATATAGCAGTACGGTACAGTAGTCCATTGCTCTACCTATGTGTCGTCAAGTATACTATCCATCCATATCTGTGCTGCATTGTAGTATATAGTAGGAGGACAGTGCAGAATTTTGCTGACCACCAGTATATATATAGCAGTACGGTACAGTAGTCCATTGCTCTACCTCTGTGTTGTCAAGTATACTATCCATCAATACCTGTGCTGCATTGTAGTTGTGCGCAGTACATAGTAGGAGGACAGTGCAGTATTTTGCTGACCACCAGTCTATATATAGCAGTACGGTACAGTAGTCCATTGCTCTACCTCTGTGTCGTCAAGTATACTATCCATCCATACTTGTGCTGCATTGTAGTTGTGCGCAGTATATAGTAGGAGGACAGTGCAGAATTTTGCTGACCACCAGTCTATATATAGCAGTACGGTTCAGCAGTCCATTGCTCTACTTCTGTGTCGTCAAGTATACTATCCATCCATATCTGTGCTGCAATTTAGTATATAGTAGGAGGACAGTGCAGAATTTTGCTGACCACCAGTATATATATATAGCAGTACGGTACAGTAGTCCATTGCTCTACCTATGTGTCGTCAAGTATACTATCCATCCATATCTGTGCTGCATTGTAGTATATAGTAGGAGGACAGTGCAGAATTTTGCTGACCACCAGTATATATATAGCAGTACGGTACAGTAGTCCATTGCTCTACCTCTGTGTCGTCCGGTATACTATCCATCCATACTTGTGCTGCATTGTAGTTGTGTGCAGTATATAGTAGGAGGACAGTGCAGAATTTTGCTGACCACCAGTATATATATAGCAGTACGGTACAGTAGTCAATTGCTCTACCTCTTTGTCGTCAAGTATACTATCCATCAATACCTGTTCTGCATTGTAGTTGTGCGCAGTATATAGTAGGAGGACAGTGCAGAATGTTGCTGACCACCAGTATATATATAGCAGTACGGTACAGTAGTCCATTGCTCTACCTTTGTGTCGTCAAGTATACTATCCATCCATACCCGTGCTGCAATGTAGTTGTGCGCAGTATATAGTAGGAGGACAGTGCAGAATTTTGCTGATCACCAGTAAATATATAGCAGTACGGTACAGTATACCATTGCTCTACCTCTGTGTCGTCAAGTATACTATCCATCCATATCTGTGCTGCATTGTAGTATATAGTAGGAGGACAGTGCAGAATTTTGCTGACCACCAGTATATAAATAGCAGTACGGTACAGTAGTCCATTGCTCTACCTCTGTGTCGTCAAGTATACTATACATCCATATCTGTGCTGCATTGTATTATATAGTAGGAGGACAGTGCCGAATTTTGCTGACCACCAGTATATATATATAGCAGTACGGTACAGTAGTCCATTTCTCTACCTCTGTGTCGTCAATTACACTATCCATCTCAACCTGTGCTGCATTGTAGTTGTGCGCAGTATATAGTAGGAGGACAGTGCAGAATTTTGCTGACCACCAGTCTATATATAGCAGTATGGTTCAGTAGTCCATTGCTCTACTTCTGTGTCGTCAAGTATACTATCCATCCATATCTGTGCTGCAATGTAGTATATAGTAGGAGGACAGTGCAGAATTTTGCTGACCGCCAGTATATATATAGCAGTACGGTACAGTATACCATTGCTCTACCTCTGTGTCGTCAAGTATACTATCCATCCATATCTATGCTGCATTGTAGTATATAGTAGGAGGACAGTGCAAAATTTTGCTGACCACCAGTATATATATAGCAGTACGGTACAGTAGTCCATTGCTCTACCTCTGTGTCGTCAAGTATACTATACATCCATATCTGTGCTGCATTGTAGTTGTGCGCAGTATATAGTAGGAGGACAGTGCAGAATTTTGCTGACCACCGGTATATATATAGCAGTATGGTACAGTAGTCCATTGCTCTACCTCTGTGTCGTCAAGTACACTATCCATCCATACCTGTGGTGCATTGTAGTTGAGAGCAGTATATAGTAGGAGGACAGTGCAGAATTTTGCTGACCACCAGTATATATATAGCAGTACGGTACAGTAGTCCACTGCTCTACATCTGTGTCGTCAAGATTACTATCCATCCATACCTGTGCTGCATTGTAGTTGTGTGCAGTATATAGTAGGAGGACAGTGCAGTATTTTGATGACCACCAGTATATATAAAGCAGTATGGTACAGTAGTCCATTGCTCTACCTCTGTGTCATCAAGTATACTATCCATCCATACCAGTGCTGCATTGTAGTTGTGCGCAGTGTATAGTAGGAGGACAGTGCAGAATTTTGCTGACCACCAGTATATATATAGCAGTACGGTACAGTAGTCCATTGCTCTACCTCTGTTTCGTCAAGTATACTATCCATCCATATCTGTGCTGCATTGTAGTATATAGTAGGAGGACAGTGCAGAATTTTGCTGACCACCAGTATATATATAGCAGTACGGTACAGTAGTCCATTGCTCTACCTCTGTGTTGTCAAGTATACTATCCATCAATACCTGTGCTGCATTGTAGTTGTGCGCAGTACATAGTAGGAGGACAGTGCAATATTTTGCTGACCACCAGTATATATATAGCAGTACGGTACAGTATACCATTGCTCTACCTCTGTTTCGTCAAGTATACTATCCATCCATATCTGTGCTGCATTGTAGTTGTGCGCAGTATATAGTAGGAGGACAGTGCAGAATTTTGCTGACCACCGGTATATATATAGCAGTATGGTACAGTAGTCCATTGCTCTACCTCTGTGTCGTCAAGTACACTATCCATCCATACCTGTGGTGCATTGTAGTTGAGAGCAGTATATAGTAGGAGGACAGTGCAGAATTTTGCTGACCACCAGTATATATATAGCAGTACGGTACAGTAGTCTACTGCTCTACATCTGTGTCGTCAAGATTACTATCCATCCATACCTGTGCTGCATTGTAGTTGTGTGCAGTATATAGTAGGAGGACAGTGCAGTATTTTGATGACCACCAGTATATATAAAGCAGTATGGTACAGTAGTCCATTGCTCTACCTCTGTGTCATCAAGTATACTATCCATCCATACCAGTGCTGCATTGTAGTTGTGCGCAGTGTATAGTAGGAGGACAGTGCAGAATTTTGCTGACCACCAGTATATATATAGCAGTACGGTACAGTAGTCCATTGCTCTACCTCTGTTTCGTCAAGTATACTATCCATCCATATCTGTGCTGCATTGTAGTATATAGTAGGAGGACAGTGCAGAATTTTGCTGACCACCAGTATATATATAGCAGTACGGTACAGTAGTCCATTGCTCTACCTCTGTGTTGTCAAGTATACTATCCATCAATACCTGTGCTGCATTGTAGTTGTGCGCAGTACATAGTAGGAGGACAGTGCAATATTTTGCTGACCACCAGTATATATATAGCAGTACGGTACAGTATACCATTGCTCTACCTCTGTTTCGTCAAGTATACTATCCATCCATATCTGTGCTGCATTGTAGTTGTGCGCAGTATATAGTAGGAGGACAGTGCAGAATTTTGCTGACCACCAGTATATAAATAGCAGTACGGTACATTAGTCCATTGCTCTACCTCTGTGTCATCAAGTATACTATCCATCCATATCTGTGCTGCATTGTATTATATAGTAGGAGGACAGTGCAGAATTTTGCTGACCACCAGTATATATATATAGCAGTACGGTACAGTAGTCCATTGCTCTACCTTTGTGTCGTCAAGTATACTCTCCATCCATACTTGTGCTGCATTGTAGTTGTGCGCAGTATATAGTAGGAGGACAGTGCAGAATTTTGCTTACCACCAGTATATATATATAGCAGTACAGTACATTATACCATTGCTCTACCTTTGTGTCGTCAAGTATACTATCCATCCATATCTGTGCTGCATTGTAGTATATAGTAGGAGGACAGTGCAGAATTTTGCTGACCACCAGTATATATATAGCAGTACGGTACAGTAGTCCATTGCTCTACCTCTGTGTTGTTAAGTATACTATCCATCAATACCTGTGCTGCATTGTAGTTGTGCGCAGTACATAGTAGGAGGACAGTGCAGTATTTTGCTGACCACCAGTATATATATAGCAGTACGGTACAGTAGTCCATTGCTCTACCTCTGTGTCGTCAAGTATACTATCCATCCATACTTGTGCTGCATTGTAGTTGTGCGCAGTATATAGTAGGAGGACAGTGCAGAATTTTGCTGACCACCAGTATATATATAGCAGTACGGTTCAGCAGTCCATTGCTCTACTTCTGTGTCGTCAAGTATACTATCCATCCATATCTGTGCTGCAATTTAGTATATAGTAGGAGGACAGTGCAGAATTTTGCTGAAAACCAGTATATATATAGAGCAGTACGGTACAGTAGTCCATTGCTCTACCTATGTGTCGTCAAGTATACTATCCATCCATATCTGTGCTGCATTGTAGTATATAGTAGGAGGACAGTGCAGAATTTTGCTGACCACCAGTATATATATAGCAGTACGGTACAGTAGTCCATTGCTCTACCTCTGTGTCGTCCGGTATACTATCCATCCATACTTGTGCTGCATTGTAGTTGTGTGCAGTATATAGTAGGAGGACAGTGCAGAATTTTGCTGACCACCAGTATATATATAGCAGTACGGTACAGTAGTCCATTGCTCTACCTCTTTGTCGTCAAGTATACTATCCATCAATACCTTTTCTGCATTGTAGTTGTGCGCAGTATATAGTAGGAGGACAGTGCAGAATGTTGCTGACCACCAGTATATATATAGCAGTACGGTACAGTAGTCCATTGCTCTACCTTTGTGTCGTCAAGTATACTATCCATCCATACCCGTGCTGCAATGTAGTTGTGCGCAGTATATAGTAGGAGGACAGTGCAGAATTTTGCTGACCACCAGTATATATATAGCAGTACGGTACAGTAGTCCATTGCTCTACCTCTGTGTTGTCAAGTATACTATCCATCAATACCTGTGCTGCATTGTAGTTGTGCGCAGTACATAGTAGGAGGACAGTGCAATATTTTGCTGACCACCAGTATATATATAGCAGTACGGTACAGTATACCATTGCTCTACCTCTGTTTCGTCAAGTATACTATCCATCCATATCTGTGCTGCATTGTAGTTGTGCGCAGTATATAGTAGGAGGACAGTGCAGAATTTTGCTGACCACCAGTATATAAATAGCAGTACGGTACATTAGTCCATTGCTCTACCTCTGTGTCATCAAGTATACTATCCATCCATATCTGTGCTGCATTGTATTATATAGTAGGAGGACAGTGCAGAATTTTGCTGACCACCAGTATATATATATAGCAGTACGGTACAGTAGTCCATTGCTCTACCTTTGTGTCGTCAAGTATACTCTCCATCCATACTTGTGCTGCATTGTAGTTGTGCGCAGTATATAGTAGGAGGACAGTGCAGAATTTTGCTTACCACCAGTATATATATATAGCAGTACAGTACATTATACCATTGCTCTACCTTTGTGTCGTCAAGTATACTATCCATCCATATCTGTGCTGCATTGTAGTATATAGTAGGAGGACAGTGCAGAATTTTGCTGACCACCAGTATATATATAGCAGTACGGTACAGTAGTCCATTGCTCTACCTCTGTGTTGTTAAGTATACTATCCATCAATACCTGTGCTGCATTGTAGTTGTGCGCAGTACATAGTAGGAGGACAGTGCAGTATTTTGCTGACCACCAGTATATATATAGCAGTACGGTACAGTAGTCCATTGCTCTACCTCTGTGTCGTCAAGTATACTATCCATCCATACTTGTGCTGCATTGTAGTTGTGCGCAGTATATAGTAGGAGGACAGTGCAGAATTTTGCTGACCACCAGTCTATATATAGCAGTACGGTTCAGCAGTCCATTGCTCTACTTCTGTGTCGTCAAGTATACTATCCATCCATATCTGTGCTGCAATTTAGTATATAGTAGGAGGACAGTGCAGAATTTTGCTGAAAACCAGTATATATATAGAGCAGTACGGTACAGTAGTCCATTGCTCTACCTATGTGTCGTCAAGTATACTATCCATCCATATCTGTGCTGCATTGTAGTTTATAGTAGGAGGACAGTGCAGAATTTTGCTGACCACCAGTATATATATAGCAGTACGGTACAGTAGTCCATTGCTCTACCTCTGTGTCGTCCGGTATACTATCCATCCATACTTGTGCTGCATTGTAGTTGTGTGCAGTATATAGTAGGAGGACAGTGCAGAATTTTGCTGACCACCAGTATATATATAGCAGTACGGTACAGTAGTCCATTGCTCTACCTCTTTGTCGTCAAGTATACTATCCATCAATACCTGTTCTGCATTGTAGTTGTGCGCAGTATATAGTAGGAGGACAGTGCAGAATGTTGCTGACCACCAGTATATATATAGCAGTACGGTACAGTAGTCCATTGCTCTACCTTTGTGTCGTCAAGTATACTATCCATCCATACCCGTGCTGCAATGTAGTTGTGCGCAGTATATAGTAGGAGGACAGTGCAGAATTTTGCTGATCACCAGTAAATATATAGCAGTACGGTACAGTATACCATTGCTCTACCTCTGTGTCGTCAAGTATACTATCCATCCATATCTGTGCTGCATTGTAGTATATAGTAGGAGGACAGTGCAGAATTTTGCTGACCACCAGTATATAAATAGCAGTACGGTACAGTAGTCCATTGCTCTACCTCTGTGTCGTCAAGTATACTATACATCCATATCTGTGCTGCATTGTATTATATAGTAGGAGGACAGTGCCGAATTTTGCTGACCACCAGTATATATATATAGCAGTACGGTACAGTAGTCCATTTCTCTACCTCTGTGTCGTCAATTACACTATCCATCTCAACCTGTGCTGCATTGTAGTTGTGCGCAGTATATAGTAGGAGGACAGTGCAGAATTTTGCTGACCACCAGTCTATATATAGCAGTATGGTTCAGTAGTCCATTGCTCTACTTCTGTGTCGTCAAGTATACTATCCATCCATATCTGTGCTGCAATGTAGTATATAGTAGGAGGACAGTGCAGAATTTTGCTGACCGCCAGTATATATATAGCAGTACGGTACAGTATACCATTGCTCTACCTCTGTGTCGTCAAGTATACTATCCATCCATATCTATGCTGCATTGTAGTATATAGTAGGAGGACAGTGCAAAATTTTGCTGACCACCAGTATATATATAGCAGTACGGTACAGTAGTCCATTGCTCTACCTCTGTGTCGTCAAGTATACTATACATCCATATCTGTGCTGCATTGTAGTTGTGTGCAGTATATAGTAGGAGGACAGTGCAGAATTTTGATGACCACCAGTATATATAAAGCAGTTTGGTACAGTAGTTCATTGCTCTACCTCTGTGTCGTCAAGTATACTATCCATCCATACCTGTGCTGCATTGTAGTTGTGCGCAGTATATAGTAGGAGGACAGTGCAGAATTTTGCTGACCACCGGTATATATATAGCAGTATGGTACAGTAGTCCATTGCTCTACCTCTGTGTCGTCAAGTACACTATCCATCCATACCTGTGGTGCATTGTAGTTGAGAGCAGTATATAGTAGGAGGACAGTGCAGAATTTTGCTGACCACCAGTATATATATAGCAGTACGGTACAGTAGTCCACTGCTCTACATCTGTGTCGTCAAGATTACTATCCATCCATACCTGTGCTGCATTGTAGTTGTGTGCAGTATATAGTAGGAGGACAGTGCAGTATTTTGATGACCACCAGTATATATAAAGCAGTATGGTACAGTAGTCCATTGCTCTACCTCTGTGTCATCAAGTATACTATCCATCCATACCAGTGCTGCATTGTAGTTGTGCGCAGTGTATAGTAGGAGGACAGTGCAGAATTTTGCTGACCACCAGTATATATATAGCAGTACGGTACAGTAGTCCATTGCTCTACCTCTGTTTCGTCAAGTATACTATCCATCCATATCTGTGCTTCATTGTAGTATATAGTAGGAGGACAGTGCAGAATTTTGCTGACCACCAGTATATATATAGCAGTACGGTACAGTAGTCCATTGCTCTACCTCTGTGTTGTCAAGTATACTATCCATCAATACCTGTGCTGCATTGTAGTTGTGCGCAGTACATAGTAGGAGGACAGTGCAATATTTTGCTGACCACCAGTATATATATAGCAGTACGGTACAGTATACCATTGCTCTACCTCTGTTTCGTCAAGTATACTATCCATCCATATCTGTGCTGCATTGTAGTTGTGCGCAGTATATAGTAGGAGGACAGTGCAGAATTTTGCTGACCACCAGTATATAAATAGCAGTACGGTACATTAGTCCATTGCTCTACCTCTGTGTCATCAAGTATACTATCCATCCATATCTGTGCTGCATTGTATTATATAGTAGGAGGACAGTGCAGAATTTTGCTGACCACCAGTATATATATATATAGCAGTACGGTACAGTAGTCCATTGCTCTACCTTTGTGTCGTCAAGTATACTCTCCATCCATACTTGTGCTGCATTGTAGTTGTGCGCAGTATATAGTAGGAGGACAGTGCAGAATTTTGCTTACCACCAGTATATATATATAGCAGTACAGTACATTATACCATTGCTCTACCTTTGTGTCGTCAAGTATACTATCCATCCATATCTGTGCTGCATTGTAGTATATAGTAGGAGGACAGTGCAGAATTTTGCTGACCACCAGTATATATATAGCAGTACGGTACAGTAGTCCATTGCTCTACCTCTGTGTTGTTAAGTATACTATCCATCAATACCTGTGCTGCATTGTAGTTGTGCGCAGTACATAGTAGGAGGACAGTGCAGTATTTTGCTGACCACCAGTATATATATAGCAGTACGGTACAGTAGTCCATTGCTCTACCTCTTTGTCGTCAAGTATACTATCCATCCATACTTGTGCTGCATTGTAGTTGTGCGCAGTATATAGTAGGAGGACAGTGCAGAATTTTGCTGACCACCAGTCTATATATAGCAGTACGGTTCAGCAGTCCATTGCTCTACTTCTGTGTCGTCAAGTATACTATCCATCCATATCTGTGCTGCAATTTAGTATATAGTAGGAGGACAGTGCAGAATTTTGCTGAAAACCAGTATATATATAGAGCAGTACGGTACAGTAGTCCATTGCTCTACCTATGTGTCGTCAAGTATACTATCCATCCATATCTGTGCTGCATTGTAGTATATAGTAGGAGGACAGTGCAGAATTTTGCTGACCACCAGTATATATATAGCAATACGGTACAGTAGTCCATTGCTCTACCTCTGTGTCGTCAAGTACACTATCCATCCATACCTGTGCTGCATTGTAGCTGTGAGCAGAATATAGTAGGAGGACAGTGCAGAATTTTGCTGACCACCAGTATATATATAGCAGTACGGTACAGTAGTCCATTGCTCTACCTCTGTGTCGTCAAGTATACTATCCATTCATACCTGTGCTGCATTGTACTTGTGTGCAGTCTATAGTAGGAGGACAGTGCAGAATTTTGATGACCACCAGTATATATAAAGCAGTACGGTACAGTAGTCCATTGCTCTACCTCTGTGTCATCAAGTATACTATCCATCCATACCTGTGCTGCATTGTAGTTGTGCGCAGTATATAGTAGGAGGACAGTGCAGAATCTTGCTGACCACCAGTATATATATAGCAGTACGGTACAGTATACCATTGATCTACCTCTGTTTCATCAAGTATACTATCCATCCATATCTGTGCTGCATTGTAGTATATAGTAGGAGGACAGTGCAGAATTTTGCTGACCACCAGTATATAAATAGCAGTACGGTACAGTAGTCCATTGCTCTACCTCTGTGTTGTCAAGTATACTATCCATCAATACCTGTGCTGCATTGTAGTTGTGCGCAGTACATAGTAGGAGGACAGTGCAGTATTTTGCTGACCACCAGTATATATATAGCAGTAGGGTAAAGTAGTCCATTGCTCTACCTCTGTGTCGTCCGGTATACTATCCATCCATACTTGTGCTGCATTGTAGTTGTGTGCAGTATATAGTAGGAGGACAGTGCAGAATTTTGATGACCACCAGTATATATAAAGCAGTTTGGTACAGTAGTACATTGCTCTACCTCTGTGTCGTCAAGTATACTATCCATCCATACCTGTGCTGCATTTTAGTTGTACGCAGTATATAGTAGGAGGACAGTACAGAGTTTTGCTGACCACCAGTATATATATAGCAGTACGGGACAGTAGTCCACTGCTCTACCTCTGTGTCATCAAGTATACTATCCATCCATACCTGTGCTGCATTTTAGTTGTGCGCAGTATATAGTAGGAGGACAGTGCAGAATTTTGTTGACCACCAGTATATATATAGCAGTATGGTACAGTAGTCCACTGCTCTACCTCTGTGTCATCAAGTATACTATCCATCAATACCTGTGCTGCATTTTAGTTGTGCGCAGTATATAGTAGGAGGACAGTGCAGAATTTTGCTGACCACCAGTATATATATAGCATTATGGTACTGTAGTCCACTGCTCTACCTCTGTGTCGTCAAGTATATTATCCATCCATACCTGTGCTGCATTTTAGTTGTGCGCAGTATATAGTAGGAGGACAGAGCAGAATTTTGCTGACCACCAGTATATATATAGCAGTACGGGACAGTAGTCCACTGCTCTACCTCTGTGTCGTCAAGTATACTATCCATCCATATCTGTGCTGCATTGTAGTATATAGTAGGAGGACAGTGCAGAATTTTGCTGACCACCAGTATATATATAGCAGTACGGTACAGTAGTCCATTGCTCTACCTCTGTGTCGTCAAGTATACTATACATCCATACCTGTGCTGCATTGTAGTTGTGTGCAGTATATAGTAGGAGGACAGTGCAGAATTTTGATGACCACCAGTATATATAAAGCAGTTTGGTACAGTTATTCATTGCTCTACCTCTGTGTCGTCAAGTATACTATCCATCCACACCGGTGCTGCATTGTAGTTGTGCGCAGTATATAGTAGGAGGACAGTGCAGAATTTTGCTGACCACCAGTATATATATAGCAGTATGGTACACTAGTCCATTGCTCTACCTCTGTGTCGTCAAGTACACTTTCCATCCATACCTGTGGTGCATTGTAGTTGTGAGCAGTATATAGTAGGAGGACAGTGCAGTATTTTGCTGACCACCAGTATATATAGCAGTACGGTACAGTAGTCCATTGCTCTACCTCTGTGTGGTCAAGTATACTATCCATCCATACCTTTGCTGAATTGTTGTTGTGCGCAGTATATAGTAGGAGGACAGTGCAGAATTTTTCTGACCACCAGTATATAAATAGCAGTACAGTACAGTAGTCCATTGCTCTACCTCTGTGTCGTCAAGTATACTATCCATCCATATCTGTGCTGCATTGTATTATATAGTAGGAGGACAGTGCCGAATTTTGCTGACCACCAGTATATATATAGCAGTACGGTACAGTAGTCCATTTCTCTACCTCTGTGTCGTCAAGTACACTATCCATCCATACCTGTGCTGCATTGTAGTTGTGCGCAGTATATAGTAGGAGGACAGTGCAGAATTTTGCTGACCACCAGTCTATATATAGCAGTACGGTTCAGCAGTCCATTGCTCTACTTCTGTGTCGTCAAGTATACTATCCATCCATATCTGTGCTGCAATGTAGTATATAGTAGGAGGACAGTGCAGAATTTTGCTGACCACCAGTATATATATATAGCAGTACGGTACAGTAGTCCATTGCTCTACCTATGTGTCGTCAAGTATACTATCCATCCATATCTGTGCTGAATTGTAGTATATAGTAGGAGGACAGTGCAGAATTTTGCTGACCACCAGTATATATATAGCAGTACGGTACAGTAGTCCATTGCTCTACCTCTGTGTCGTCAAGTAAACTATACATCCATACCTGTGCTGCAGTGTAGTTGTGTGCAGTATATAGTAGGAGGACAGTGCAGAATTTTGCTGACCACCAGTATATATAAAGCAGTATGGTACAGTAGTCCATTGCTCTACCTCTGTGTCGTCAAGTATACTATCCATCCATACCTGTGCTGCATTGTAGTTGTGCGCAGTATATAGTAGGAGGACAGTGCAGAATTTTGCTGACCACCAGTATATATACAGCAGTACGGTACAGTAGTCCATTGCTCTACCTCTGTGTCGTCAAGTATACTATCCATCCATACCTGTGCTGCATTGTAGCTGTGAGCAGTATATAGTATGAGGACAGTGCAGAATTTTGCTGACCACCAGTATATATATAGCAGTACGGTACAGTAGTCCATTGCTCTACCTCTGTGTCGTCAATTATACTATCCATCCATACCTGTGCTGCATTGTAGTTGTGCGCAGTATATAGTAGGAGGACAGTGCAGAATCTTGCTGACCACCAGTATATATATAGCAGTACGGTACAGTATACCATTGCTCTACCTCTGTTTCGTCAAGTATACTCTCCATCCATATCTGTGCTGCATTGTAGTATATAGTAGGAGGACAGTGCAGAATTTTGCTGACCACCAGTATATATATAGCAGTACGGTACAGTAGTCCATTGCTCTACCTCTGTGTTGTCAAGTATACTATCCATCAATACCTGTGCTGCATTGTAGTTGTGCGCAGTACATAGTAGGAGGACAGTGCAGTATTTTGCTGACCACCAGTATATATATAGCAGTACGGTACAGTAGTCCATTGCTCTACCTCTGTGTCGTCAAGTATACTATCCATCTATACTTGTGCTGCATTGTAGATGTGCGCAGTGTATAGTAGGAGGACAGTGCAGAATTTAGATGACCACCAGTATATATACAGCAGTACGGTACAGTAGTCCATTGCTCTACCTCTGTGTCGTCAAGTATACTATCCATCCATACCTGTGCTGCATTATACTTGTGTGCAGTCTATAGTAGGAGGACAGTGCAGAATTTTGATGACCACCAGTATATATAAAGCAGTACGGTACAGTAGTCCATTGCTCTACCTCTGTGTCATCAAGTATAATATCCATCCATACCTGTGCTGCATTGTAGTTGTGCGCAGTATATAGTAGGAGGACAGTGCAGAATTTTGATGACCACCAGTATATATAAAGCAGTACGGTACAGTAGTCCATTGCTCTACCTCTGTGTCATCAAGTATAATATCCATCCATACCTGTGCTGCATTGTAGTTGTGCGCAGTATATAGTAGGAGGACAGTGCAGAATCTTGCTGACCACCAGTATATATATAGCAGTACGGTACAGTATACCATTGCTCTACCTCTGTTTCATCAAGTATACTATCCATCCATATCTGTGCTGCATTGTAGTATATAGTAGGAGGACAGTGCAGAATTTTGCTGACCACCAGTATATATATAGCAGTACGGTACAGTAGTCCATTGCTCTACCTCTGTGTTGTCAAGTATACTATCCATCAATACCTGTGCTGCATTGTAGTTGTGCGCAGTACATAGTAGGAGGACAGTGCAGTATTTTGCTGACCACCAGTATATATATAGCAGTACGGTACAGTAGTCCATTGCTCTACCTCTGTGTCGTCCGGTATACTATCCATCCATACTTGTGCTGCATTGTAGTTGTGTGCAGTATATAGTAGGAGGACAGTGCAGAATTTTGCTGACCACCAGTATATATATAGCAGTACGGTACAGTAGTCCATTGCTCTACCTCTTTGTCGTCAAGTATACTATCCATCAATACCTGTTCTGCATTGTAGTTGTGCGCAGTATATAGTAGGAGGACAGTGCAGAATGTTGCTGACCACCAGTATATATATAGCAGTACGGTACAGTAGTCCATTGCTCTACCTTTGTGTCGTCAAGTATACTATCCATCCATACCCGTGCTGCAATGTAGTTGTGCGCAGTATATAGTAGGAGGACAGTGCAGAATTTTGCTGATCACCAGTATATATATAGCAGTACGGTACAGTATACCATTGCTCTACCTCTGTGTCGTCAAGTATACTATCCATCCATATCTGTGCTGCATTGTAGTATATAGTAGGAGGACAGTGCAGAATGTTGCTGACCACCAGTATATAAATAGCAGTACGGTACAGTAGTTCATTGCTCTACCTCTGTGTCGTCAAGTATACTATACATCCATATCTGTGCTGCATTGTATTATATAGTAGGAGGACAGTGCCGAATTTTGCTGACCACCAGTATATATATAGCAGTACGGTACAGTAGTCCATTTCTCTACCTCTGTGTCGTCAATTACACTATCCATCTCAACCTGTGCTGCATTGTAGTTGTGCGCAGTATATAGTAGGAGGACAGTGCAGAATTTTGCTGACCACCAGTCTATATATAGCAGTATGGTTCAGTAGTCCATTGCTCTACTTCTGTGTCGTCAAGTATTCTATCCATCCATATCTGTGCTGCAATGTAGTATATAGTAGGAGGACAGTGCAGAATTTTGCTGACCACCAGTATATATATATAGCAGTACGGTACAGTAGTCCATTGCTCTACCTCTGTGTCGTCAAGTATACTATCCATCCATACCTGTGCTGCATTGTAGTTGTGCGCAGTATATAGTAGGAGGACAGTGCAGAATTTTGCTGACCACCAGTATATATATAGCAGTACGGTACAGTATACCATTGCTCTACCTCTGTGTCGTCAAGTATACTATCCATCCATATCTGTGCTGCATTGTAGTATATAGTAGGAGGACAGTGCAAAATTTTGCTGACCACCAGTATATATAT
Organism: Pseudophryne corroboree; assembly: GCF_028390025.1. Classification (NCBI taxonomy): domain Eukaryota; kingdom Metazoa; phylum Chordata; class Amphibia; order Anura; family Myobatrachidae; genus Pseudophryne; species Pseudophryne corroboree. Next base: position 316,493,236 of record NC_086451.1, on the reverse strand, counting down.
AGCAGTACGGTACAGTAGTCCATTGCTCTACCTCTGTGTCGTCAAGTATACTATACATCCATATCTGTGCTGCATTGTAGTTGTGTGCAGTATATTGTAGGAGGACAGTGCAGAATTTTGATGACCACCAGTATATATAAAGCAGTTTGGTACAGTAGTTCATTGCTCTACCTCTGTGTCGTCAAGTATACTATCCATCCATACCTGTGCTGCATTGTAGTTGTGCGCAGTATATAGTAGGAGGACAGTGCAGAATTTTGCTGACCACCAGTATATATATAGCAGTACGGTACAGTAGTCCATTGCTCTACATCTGTGTCGTCAAGATTACTATCCATCCATACCTGTGCTGCATTGTAGTTGTGTGCAGTATATAGTAGGAGGACAGTGCAGTATTTTGATGACCACCAGTATATATATAGCAGTACGGTACAGTATACCATTGCTCTACCTCTGTTTCGTCAAGTATACTATCCATCCATATCTGTGCTGCATTGTAGTTGTGCGCAGTATATAGTAGGAGGACAGTGCAGAATTTTGCTGACCACCAGTATATAAATAGCAGTACGGTACATTAGTCCATTGCTCTACCTCTGTGTCGTCAAGTATACTATCCATCCATACCTGTGCTGCATTGTAGTATATAGTAGGAGGACAGTGCAGAATTTTTCTGACCACCAGTATAAATATAGCAGTACGGTACAGTAGTCCATTGCTCTACCTCTGTGTCGTCAAGTATACTATCCATCCATACCTGTGCTGCATTGTAGTTGTGTGCAGTATATAGTAGGACAGTGCAGAATTTTGCTGACCACCAGTATATATTAAGCAGTATGGTACAGTAGTCCATTGCTCTACCTCTGTGTTGTCAAGTATACTATCCATCCATACCTGTGCTGCATTGTAGTTGTGCGCAGTATATAGTAGGAGGACAGTGCAGAATTTTGCTGACTACCAGTATATATATAGCAGTACGGTACAGTAGTCCATTGCTCTACCTCTGTGTCGTCAAATATACTATCCATCCATATCTGTGCTGCATCGTAGTATATTGTAGGAGGACAGTGCAGAATTTTGCTGACCACCAGTATATATATATATATAGCAGTACGGAACAGTAGTCCATTGCTCTACCTCTGTGTTGTCAAGTATACTATCCATCCATACCTGTGCTGCATTGTAGTTGTGTGCAGTATATAGTAGGAGGACAGTGCAGTATTTTGCTGATCACCAGTATATATATAGCAGTACGGTACAGTAGTCCATTGCTCTACCTCTGTTTCGTCAAGTATACTATCCATCTATACCTGTGCTGCATTGTAGTTGTGCGCAATATATAGTAGGAGGATAGTGCAGTAGTTTGATGACCACCAGTATATATATAGCAGTACGGTACAGTAGTCCATTGCTCTACATCTGTGTCGTCAAGTTTAATATCCATCCATTTTGCAAAGAAGTTATTGTACAAATGCGCTGCCTATTAAGTAAATGCAGCCCACTAATAAACAAGGAACCTTCACACAAAATTCCAAGAATAAATCACAGAGAAAAGAAAAAACATTTAAAGTAGGCGCAAACACTATGAATAAGTCCTTACATAAGTATTCTTATGAACAAACAGGAGTGAGATCTTGGATTAGTGAATGCTTCGTGTTCTTGGATCCCTTGTCCACACAGCCTCAATGATATAGAGTACTTCTTTTTCTCAATAAAAAAGAAGAGGTCATAGTGCAGATCACTTTCACAGGGATAACATATTTATTTTACACAGAACACTCACAAAATTCATAAAATAACAAGCATGTAACCGCTGCCAGTGGGAAGAAAAGGGGTGCTGATATTGGATATCTTCTAGTTACCCTCCCAAGATGGCACAAGGGGAAGCACCGGAGGTTCCGGACACCACAACTGTACCAGGGGAGTCGAAGTACCAGGATCAGTCCACCCGCAGTCCAGGTGGTGCTAGCTGATCTCTGGACTGCGGGTGGACTGGCAGTGGTTACATGCTTGTTGTTTTATGAATTTTGTGAGTGTTCTGTGTAAAATAAATATGTTATCCCTGTGAAAGTGATCTGCACTATGACCTCTTCTTTTTTATTGAGAAAAAGAAGTACTCTATATCATTGAGGCTGTGTGGACAAGGGATCCAAGAACACGAAGCATTCACTAATCCAAGATCTCACTCCTGTTTGTTCATAAGGATACTTATGTAAGGACTTATTCATAGTGTTTGCGCCTACTTTAAACGTTTTTTCTTTTCTCTGTGATTAATATCCATCCATACCTGTGCTGCATTGTAGTTGTGCACAGTATACAGTTGGAGGATAGTGCAGAATTTTGCTGACCACCAGTATATATATAGCAGTAGGGTACAGTAGTCCATTGCTCTACCTCTGTGTCGTCAAGTATACTATCCATCCATACCTGTGCTGCATAGTAGTTGTGCGCAGTATATAGTAGGAGGACAGTGCAGAATTTTGCTGACCACCAGAATATATATAGCAGTTCGGTACAGTAATCCATTGCTCTACCTCCGTGTCGTCAAGTATACTATCCATCCATATCTGTGCTGCATTGTAGTATATAGTAGGAGGACAGTGCAGAATTTTGCTGACCACCAGTATATATATATAGCAGTACGGTACAGTAGTCCATTGCTCTACCTCTGTGTCGTCAATTATACTATCCATCCATACCTGTGCTGCATTGTAGTTGTGCGCAGTCTATAGTAGGAGGACAGTGCAGAATTTTGCTGACCACCAGTATATAAATAGCAGTACGGTACAGTAGTCCATTGCTCTACCTCTGTGTCGTCAAGTATACTATCCATCCATACCTGTGCTGCATTGTAGTTGTGCGCAGTATATAGTAGGAGGACATTGCAGGATTTTGCTGACCACCAGTATATATATATAGCAGTACGGTACAGTAGTCCATTGCTCTACCTCTGTGTCGTCAAGTATACTATCCATCCATACCTGTGCTGCACTGTAGTTGTGCGCAGTATATAGAAGGAGGACAGTGCAGAATTTTGCTGACCACCAGTATATATATAGCAGTACGGTACAGTAGTCCATTGCTCTACCTCTTTGTCGTCAAGTAAACTATCCATCCATACCTGTGCTGCATTGTAGATGTGCGCAGTATATAGTAGGAGGACAGTGCAGAATTTTGCTGACCACCAGTATATATATAGCAGTACGGTACAGTAGTCCATTGCTCTACCTCTGTGTCATCAAGTATACTATCCATGCATATCTGTGCTGCATTGTAGTATATAGTAGGAGGACAGTGCAGAATTTTGCTGACCACCAGTATATATATAGCAGTACGGTACACTAGTCCATTGCTCTACCTCTGTGTCATCAACTATACTATCCATCCATACCTGTGCTGCATTGTAGTTGTGCGTAGTATATAGTAGGAGGACAGTGCAGAATTTTGCTGACCACCAGTATATATATAGCAGTACGGTACAGTAGTCCATTGCTCTACCTCTGTGTCGTCAAGTATACTATCCATCCATATCTGTGCTGCATTGTAGTATATAGTAGGAGGACAGTGCAGAATTTTGCTGACCACCAGTATATATATAGCAGTACGGTACAGTAGTCCATTGCTCCACTCTGTGTCGTCAAGTATACTATCCATCCATACCTGTGCTGCATTGTAGTTGTGCGCAGTATATATTAGGAGGACAGTGCAGAATTTTGCTGACCACCAGTATATATATAGCAGTACGGTACAGTAGTTCATTGCTATTGAAATATTATATTACTGGCATATAATTCCACACATTAAATAATGGAGAACAAAAATGTGGAGGGTAAAATAGGGAAAGCTCAAGATCCACTTCCACCTCGTGCTGAAGCTGCTGCCACTAGTCATGGCCGAGACGATTAAATGCCATCAACGTCGTCTGCCAAGGCCAATGCCCAATGTCATAGTAGAGAGAATGTAAAATCCAAAAAACAAAAGTTCAATAAAATAACCTAAAAATCAAAATCAAAAGCGTCTGATGATAAGTGTAAACTTGCCAATATGCCATTTACGACACGGAGTGGCAAGGAACGGTTGAGGCCCTGGTCTATGTTCATGGCTAGTGGTTCAGATTCACATGAGGATGGAAGCACTCATCCTCTCGCTAGAAAAATGAAAAGACTTAAGCTGGCAAAAGCACAGCAAAGAACTGTGCGTTCTTCTCAATCACAAATCCCCAAGGAGAGTCCAATTGTGTCGGTTGCGATGCCTGACCTTCCCAACACTGGATGGGAAGAGGTGGCGCCTTCCACCATTTGCATGTCCCCTGCAAGTGCTGGAGGAGCACCCACAGTCCAGTTCCTGATAATCAAATTGAAGATGTCACTGTTGAAGTACACCAGGATGAGGATATGGGTTTTGCTGGCGCTGAGGAGGAAATTGACAAGGAGTATTCTGATGGTGAGGTGGTTTGTTTAAGTCAGGCACCCGGGGAGACACCTGTTGTCCGTGGGATGAATATGGCCATTGACATGCCTGGTCAAATTACAAAAAAAATCACCTCTTCGGTGTGGAATTATTTCAACAGAAATGCGGACAACTGGTGTCAAGCCGTGTGTTGCCTTTGTCAAGCTGTAATAAGTAGGGGTAAGGACGTTAACCACCTAGGAACATCCTCCCTTATACGTCACCTGGAGCGCTGTGACGACATGTGATGACACAGCTGGCGCGTCGTGTCGCTCAGTGGTAAAAGACACGTGGTTACTTTCCTGGCCCTGGTCCTACACATGGACTTCATCAATTGCCAATATGTTATTAGTTATATGTTAGGCAATATTGTATTATATTGTATGATGTTATTGTTACAAGGGTACAGTTATGTTTTACAAGGGTACAGTTATGTTTTCAATGTATATATATGAATTGTAAAATAATGTTTTCCCAATATGACTGCGCAGATAACCTGTGTGTTTGCTGTTGTGTAGATACAGCCAGTCTCAGATGTCAGGCCACACCCCCCCCTCATTCTTCCCCACACAATGGATTCCAGGCCACACAATCAGATTAAGTAAGGTTACTTTAGTTAACATCTATTGTGGCCTAGGGGACATGCCTGGGCATGTGAAACTGTCTGGGGGTGTCGCCTTATTGTAGGAAAGACAAAGGTTTGATAATAGCAAAGAGGGGACGTGAGACAGAGGTGCAGAGAGTGGCAGGAGTCTGACTAAGAAGTAATGTTCTGTCAGGAGCTCCAGGAGGGATTGTCGTGTAGAATTGGATCACAGAAGTGTGCTGAACTGTGTTATAACCTATTCTGTTAAATAAACCACTGTTGGTTTTTCATCTACCACCGTGACTGAGTGATTTTGAACCCAATATCCTCACATTTGGCGGCAGCAGTGGGATCACTCAAGACACCAGCAGAAAGGTATAAACCACAGCAGGCAATGGATTCCGCCCCGCTATGCTACCGTTACAGCAAGAAGGATCAACTACAGGACCTCTGTCGAGCAAGACGGATTGAGTTTAATACAGTGGATACCAAGGAATCCCTAATTGGAAAACTGGCTCAATGGGACGTTGAGCACCCTTGTGATAAGGAGGAAGAGGAGGATATGGTCGAGGCCTCAGCGGAGGAGACCAGTAATGGAACCAGGGCAGTGGAGCTTGTGGTTGGAAGTTCGTCAGCATATCGGCAGGCTGAGAAGCCGGATATGTTATTTATATTTACCAAGATGCAGTACATTTGGGAGTACTGGAATGAAGCTCAGTGGGAAATCAGCAGGTGGAGAGTATCCAGCATACAGGACAAGTTGTGTCATCTTGGGAATGCGTTCATGCACTGCAGAAGTGAAGCAGCCACATGGAATCTGCTGGGGGAGCCAGAGTTTGAGGAATTCAGGGAGGAAGTGATCGCCACAGTGGCCCAAATGACACAAAGGATACAATATACAGAGACGGAAGGGCAAGTGCAGAGTAAATTGCCTTCCCGGACAGAGCCAGAAGAAGTGGCATTGGATCGGGGGCCCCTGGATACCCCAGCATGGCGAGGCCAGTGTTACAGGGTGGATGTGGAAAGGCACCACCTGCAACAGCTTCTCCCATACCCAAGGGAAGAAGTTGCCCAGTGGTCTATACGGAAGGAAGCACACGAAGTGAAGAAAGCAGTGAGCACAATCCAGGCACCCCAGGAGGAACTGCACTACAACTTCCCTGGTGCTGAGACGGAAGATGAGGACTTAGTGAGAGAGCGTCAAGAACTGTCTGCCCAGTATGTTACACTGGAAAAGGATGAGCTTGTCCAGGTGGATGCAAGGAAGCACTGTCTGCAACCCGTTCTCTTGTCCCTGGGGGAATGTCGCAGTAAAACACTTGGTGACCAGTCTGAGCTGTGTTACAAGTGGCCATTTGCGGGCTTGGAGGATATAGAAACCATCGCAGAGTGCCAGCGAGACATTGAGGAAGAAGTCGCTACTATCACCCGACCACCACTCGAGCAACAGAGCCTCCAAGGGAATCCTTCAGGTGAGCACCAACCAGTCCTGGCTACTGAGCCATTTACAGTGTTGTGTTTGGGGGAGGCTACTGAAAATGAGAAGGAAGTGGGGTCTGTCATCCAAACACCCCAGGAGAAGATGCACTATACATTCCTATTGGCAGAGGTGGAAGAGGAGATCTCTGCGAGGGCAGCAGTAGGTGGTAATGTCCCAACTATAAGCATGGCTAGTGCAGACAGTGTCTCACTGCAGGCTGATCAGCATATGCGGCTGAGGGAGGCCTATTGTGAAGCTATGTTCATGGCTGCCCCAGTTATTTTATCAGAAAAGGATGTTCAGGAAGGGCCCAGTGTATCCCCAGCTATTGTATCTCTCCCAGAAGATTCTGGAGGTCTGTTCCCATTCAGTGAACTTGATGGTAAGGAGCTGCAGTCTGAATGCCAGAATCTTCCCTGTGACTCAGAGAAAATCCAGGTATCAGACCTGGTGAAAATAGCATCAGCTCAGGAACTGGAAGGGAACATGTTGCTCTACTCTAGGGCACCTGAGTGTGTTTGGGACTGGCATTGTGTGCAAGGTGAAATGACTGACTCTAACCAGGACAATGGTGTTCAGCCAGGACATGTAGCAGTGACTGGAGAAGGTAATGCCACTGTCCCTGTGAACCTACATCCATGTTCCAGTACAACAATGGTCGAGTTGGTGGTTACACACAAGGAAGCTGAGCAGATTGTACTCCAGGCCAAAGCATACAAGACTCAGAGTAGGATCCCACAAGTTACCCAGCCAGCCAGGCTGGAGGAAGCATTTACCCAGGATAGCACAGAAGAAACTTCTGGCATGAAGGAATCCCCATTGTGCCCTGACAATTACCATACCCGTGGTTCATGTTTGGGGGAGGGAAGCCACTGTCCTGATGCACCAGAGGTGATGGAAGTGGGGTTCCCAGGGAATACATGGTTGGGGAGGGAGAGTGAGGGCCCCAGAGATCAGATTTTGTTTATGGAGGAAAATTGTGACTATCTGAAATGTGAGGTTACCCAGTTGGGTGTAGGGGAATTATTAGGTCCCCAGGTGCAGTTATTGGACTTATTGAATTACACTGTTGCACATGCTGTTACCCCAACCCGGCGGCTGTCTACAAAGGGGACTTTGATTAATGTATTTAGATGGGACACCGGGTGGAAATACAAGAACTATGGACTGCTGATCACGTTTCCACCGGACCCTGGTAAGACTGTATTGAGTTATGCACTGTGGGCCACACACCCACCAGACCGGGGAAAGAAATTCCCACACAAGCCTCATGACAATTACCACAGACTTTGGACCTGGGACGCAGGTGGTCTCCGTACAAACTGTACAATGCTAATCACAAAAACCACCAGACCCACAAGAGAAACCTGCCAGTCATTATTATGATGGGGCACAGACTGTCTGATGTAGGAGAGCATCACTGCGCTCAGCAAGCTTCAGCTACTTAGGACACAGGGCGAGAAAGTAGGGGAAGGTAATGTGACGACATGTGATGACACAGCTGGCGCGTCGTGTCGCTCAGTGGTAAAAGACACGTGGTTACTTTCCTAGCCCTGGTCCTACACATGGACTTCATCAATTGCCAATATGTTATTAGTTATATGTTAGGCAATATTGTATTATATTGTATGATGTTATTGTTACAAGGGTACAGTTATGTTTTACAAGGGTACAGTTATGTTTTCAATGTATATATATGAATTGTAAAATAATGTTTTCCCAATATGACTGCGCAGATAACCTGTGTGTTTGCTGTTGTGTAGATACAGCCAGTCTCAGATGTCAGGCCACACCCCCCCCTCATTCTTCCCCACACAATGGATTCCAGGCCACACAATCAGATTAAGTAAGGTTACTTTAGTTAACATCTATTGTGGCCTAGGGGACATGCCTGGGCATGTGAAACTGTGTGGGGGTGTCGCCTTATTGTAGGAAAGACAAAGGTTTGATAATAGCAAAGAGGGGACGTGAGACAGAGGTGCAGAGAGTGGCAGGAGTCTGACTAAGAAGTAATGTTCTGTCAGGAGCTCCAGGAGGGATTTTCGTGTAGAATTGGATCACAGAAGTGTGCTGAACTGTGTTATAACCTATTCTGTTTAATAAACCACTGTTGGTTTTTCATCTACCACCGTGACTGAGTGATTTTGAACCCAATATCCTCACATCGCATTTATCAGAAATCATTGACAAGTTCAAAAACTTTGGGTGACAGCGGAAGCAGTCCACTGACAACTAAATCCCTTCCTCTTTTAACCAAGCTCCTGCAAACAACACCACCAACTCCCTCAGTGTCAATTTCCTCCTTAGACAGGAAAGCCAATAGTCCTGCAGGCCATGTCACTGGCAAGTCTGACGAGTCCTCTCCTGACTGGGATTCCTCCGATGCATCCTTGAGTGTAACGCCTACTGCTGCTGGCGCTGTTGTTGCTGCTGGGATTCGATGGTCATCCCAGAGGGGAAGTCGGAAGACCACTTGTACTACTTCCAGTAAGCAATTGACTGTCCAACAGTCCTTTGCGAGGAAGATGAAATATCACAGCAGTCATCCTGCTGCAAAGCGGATAACTCAGGCCTTGGCAGCTGTGTTGGTGTTAAACGTGTGTCCGGTATCCACCGTTAATTCACAGATAATTAGACAATTGATTGAGGTACTGTGTCCCTGGTACCAAATACCATCTAGGTTCCATTTCTCTAGGCAGGCGATACCGAGAATGTACACAGACCTCAGAAAAAGAGTCACCAGTGTCCTAAAAAATGCAGTTGTACCCAATGTCCACTTAACCACGGACATGTGGACAAGTGGAGCAGGGCAGACTCAGGACTATATGACTGTGACAGCCCACTGGGTAGATGTATTGCCTCCCGCAGCAAGAACAGCAGCAGCGGCACCAGTAGCAGCATCTCGCAAATGCCAACTCGTTCCTAGGCAGGCTATGCTTTGTATCACCGCTTTCCATAAGAGGCACACAGCTGACAACCTCTTACGGAAACTGAGGAACATCATCGCAGAATGGCTTACCCCAATTGGACTCTCCAGGGGATTTGTGACATCGGACAATGCCACCAATTTTGTGCGTGCATTACATGTGGGCAAATTCCAGCACGTCCCATGTTTTGCACATACATTGAATTTGGTGGTGCAGAATTTTAAAAAAAATGACAGGGGCATGCAAGAGATGCTGTCGGTGGCCCAAAGAATTGCGGGCCACTTTCGGCATTCAGCCAACACGTGCCGAAGACTGGAGCACCAGCAAACACTCCTGAACCTGCCCCGCCATCATCTGAAGCAAGAGGTGGTAACGAGGTGGAATTCAACCCTCTATATGCTTCAGAGGATGGAGGAGCAGCAAAAGGCCATTCAAGCCTATACATCTGCCTACGATATAGGCAAAGGAGGGGGAATGCACCTGACTGCACCTGACTCAAGCGCAGTGGAGAATGATTTCAACGTTGTGAAAGGTTCTGCAACCCTTTGAACTTGCCACACGTGAAGTCAGTTCAGACACTGCCAGCATGAGTCAGGTCATTCCCCTCATCAGGCTTTTGCAGAAGAAACTGGAGAGCTTGAAGGAGGAGCTAAAATGGAGCAATTCCGCTAGGCATGTGGGACTTGTGGATGGAGCCCTTAATTCGCTTAACCAGGATTCACGGGTGGTCAATGTGTTGAAATCAGAGCACTACATTTTGGCCACCGTGCTCGATCCTATGTTTAAAGCCTACGTTGTATCTTTCTTTCCGGCAGACACAAGTGTGCAGAGGTGCAAAGACCTGCTGGTGAGACACTTGTCAAGTCAAGTGGAACGTGACCCATCAACAGCTCCTCCTTCACATTCTCCCGCATCTGGGGCTGCGAGGAAAAGACTAAGAATTCCGAGCCCACCCACTGGCGGTGATGCAGGGCAGTGTGGAGCGAGTGCTGACATCTGGTCCGGACTGAAGGACCTGCCAACGATTACTGACATGTCGTCTACTGTCACTGCATATGATTATGTCACCATTGAAAGAATGAGTGACCGCATCCAAGTAGGCACGTCATACAGTCCGTACGTATACTGGCAGGAAAAAGAGGCAATTTGGAGGCCCTTGCAGAAACTGGCTTTATTTTACCTAAGTTGTCCCCCCTCCAGTGTGTACTCCGAAAGAGTGTTTAGTGCAGCCGCTCACCTTGTCAGCAATCGGCGTACGAGGTTAATTCCAGAAAATGTGGAGAAGATGATGTTCATCAAAATGAATTACAATCAATTCCTCTGTGGAGACATTCACCAGCAATTGCCTCCAGAAAGTACACAGGGACCTGAGATGGTGGATTCCAGTGGGGACGAATTAATAATCTGTGAGGAGGGGGATGTACATAGTGAAAGGGGTGAGCAATCGGACGATGAGGAAGAGGTGGACATCTTGCCTCTGTAGAGCCAATCTGTAGAGATTGATTGCTTCTTTTTTGGTGGGGGCCCAAACCAACCAGTCATTTCAGTCACAGTCGTGTGGCAGACTCTGTCGCTGAAATGATGGGTTTGTTAAAGTGTTCATGTCCTGTTTATACAACATAAGGGTGGGTGGGAGGGCCCAAGGACAATTCCATCTTGCACCTCTTTTTTTTATTTATCTCTGCATCATGTGATGTTTGGGGCTAATTTTTTTAAGTGTCATCCTGTCTGACATTGCAGTGCCACTCCTAGATGGGCCAGGTGTTTGTGCCGGCCACTTGGGTCGCTTAGCTTAATCATACAGTGACCTCGGTGCAAATTTTAGGACTAAAATAGTATTCTGAGGTGTAAGATGTTCAGAATAGACTGGAAATTAGTGGAAATTATGGTTATTGAGGTTAATAATACTATGGGATCAAAATGACCCCCAAATTCTATGATTTAAGCTGTTTTTGAGGGTTTTTTGTAAAAAAAAAAAAAAAAACGAATCCAAAACACACCCGAATCCGAAAAAAAAAATTTCAGGGAGGTTTTGCCAAAACGCGTCCGAATCCAAAACACGCCCGCGGAACCGAATCCAAAACCAAAACACAAAACCCGAAAAATTTCCGGTGCACATCACTAGTTTATGCACAGTATTTAAAAGGGCAATGCTTTTATGCAGCTACAGTATGTCTTGCTAGTAGAAGCACTGGCCTTTTATATAACGGGCATAAACACTATAAATGTGTACCTCGTTTGCTACTAGTCATCATGAATATCATGAGAGTGCACTTGAACCTACTCTATATTAGGTGCATAAATCACACCTCCAAACAGGCATATTTTAATTACAACATACTCTGCAGAGCTGTGGTTGTGCTGACACTCCCTCAGTGAAATTAAGTGTAAAGGCGATCAAAATATGTTCAACTCTGTATTACACAGCGATCAGGCTTGAACTGCGCATACACCGGTGCCACAGTGCACCGGCACATGCCAGACAACCAACGGCTGTCTTTAGCTAGCGATCACTTCTGCCTGATTGACAGGCAGAGGCGGTCGCTGGGCCTGAGAGGGTGGGATGGCGGCGTTAAGACGCCGTTTAAGGGGTGTGGTCAGGCCAGTGCAGGCATGGCCGGAACGTGCCAGGGGCAGGCCACGGTGGCTGCGTGACATCACACACAGCCGCTGTGACCCAGGCAGCGAAGAGTAGCTCCCGGCCAGCTCGCAGGAGCTGCGCTGGCCGGGAGCTACTCCTGAAGTACAAAAGCATCGCCGAGGCAGGGACTGACATGCGGGGCGGGCTAGCCCTGTGCTGGGAGTCCCCCCGCAAGTCAGTGTGGGACTTCCATGTGTGTTACTGTCCATTCAAAAGCAGGTTGTATTATTCCTGTATGTAAAAAAATAATAATAACCTTTAGCATACCCTCCAACATGTGACACATAAAAATTGTTACAAATTCAAAAAAGGGGGCATGGCCATGGGTAAAGGGTGTGTGGCCACGTCACCTTTCCTAAACTTTCGATGGGAATTTGGAGAGTCAAAATCAGTACAGACGATTACAAAAGGTACTGTACCTGGAAAAAAGGTAAAGTTGGAGAGTATGCTTTAGCATTCCAGTATGGTTTGTCAAGTAAAGGATGGTAAGGCTAATTGCAGTGTTCTTGTTTAGAGAAAACCCTGCTGCCTACTCCTAAAAAAGGGGGTTCCCCCCTCCAGACAAGGCAGTATTATGGTACTGTATATGAGAGTATTGGCACTGAACACTACACAAGCATACAATATAGAAACAACTGGTCATTGCGTAAATATAAAAGAATGAATACATAGACCCTATTTTTTTTTTAAAGAAATATATACTGGTTTAAAACATAAAAGGGTAGTATATTTATTTACTAGTATTTATTGTCCATGCTATCATACATAATATGTAGAAATAAAAACTCTCAAATATAAAATTTAAGACACTCTATAAAAATCAAACCTTGCAGTAATGCATATGAGTATTGGATCTTTAGGGTATTGATTAGAGATGAGCGGGTTCGGTTCCTCGGAATCCGAACCCGCCCGAACTTCATGTTTTTTTTCACGGGTCCGAGCGACTCGGATCTTCCCGCCTTGCTCGGTTAACCCGAGCGCGCCCGAACGTCATCATGACGCTGTCGGATTCTCGCGAGGCTCGGATTCTATCGCGAGACTCGGATTCTATATAAGGAGCCGCGCGTCGCCGCCATTTTCACTCGTGCATTGAGATTGATAGGGAGAGGACGTGTCTGGCGTCCTCTCCATTAGAATAGAGATAGATTAGATAGAGAGAGAGAGATTGTGCAGAGTCGCAGACAGAGTTAGTTTACCACAGTCAGTGACCAGTGCAGTTGCTAGTTAACTTTTATTTAATATAATATATCCGTTCACTTCTCTCTGCTATATCCGTTCTCTGCCTGAAAAAAAAAACGATACACAGCACAGTCAGTCACACAGTGTGACTCAGTCTGTGTGCACTCAGCTCAGCCCAGTGTGCTGCACAGTCATCAATGTATAAATTAAAAGCTTATAATTAATTGTGGGGGAGACTGGGGAGCACTGCAGGTTGTTAGCAGGAGCCAGGAGTACAATTATATTAATTAACAGTGCACACTTTTGCTGCAGGAGTGGTGACCAGTGCCTGACCACCAGTATAGTATTGTTGTATACTACTAATATCTCTTTAAATATCAACCAGTCTATATTAGCAGCAGACACAGTACAGTGCGGTAGTTCACGGCTGTGGCTACCTCTGTGTCGGCACACGGCAGGCAGTCCGTCCGACCAGAATTGTATTATTTATTATTATATACCTACCACCTAACCGTGGTTTTTTTTTCATTCTTTATACCGTCATAGTGTCATCCTAATTGTTACGAGTATACTACTATCTCTTTATCAACCAGTGTACAGTGCGGTAGTTCACGGCTGTGGCTACCTCTGTGTCGGCACACGGCAGGCAGTCCGTCCGACCAGAATTGTATTATTTATTATTATATACCTACCACCTAACCGTGTTTTTTTTTTCATTCTTTATACCGTCATAGTGTCATCCTAATTGTTACGAGTATACTACTATCTCTTTATCAACCAGTGTACAGTGCGGTAGTTCACGGCTGTGGCTACCTCTGTGTCGGCACACGGCAGGCAGTCCGTCCGACCAGAATTGTATTATTTATTATTATATACCTACCACCTAACCGTGGTTTTTTTTTCATTCTTTATACCGTCATAGTGTCATCCTAATTGTTACGAGTATACTACTATCTCTTTATCAACCAGTGTACAGTGCGGTAGTTCACGGCTGTGGCTACCTCTGTGTCGGCACACGGCAGGCAGTCCGTCCGACCAGAATTGTATTATTTATTATTATATACCTACCACCTAACCGTGGTTTTTTTTTCATTCTTTATACCGTCATAGTGTCATCCTAATTGTTACGAGTATACTACTATCTCTTTATCAACCAGTGTACAGTGCGGTAGTTCACGGCTGTGGCTACCTCTGTGTCGGCACACGGCAGGCAGTCCGTCCGACCAGAATTGTATTATTTATTATTATATACCTACCACCTAACCGTGGTTTTTTTTTCATTCTTTATACCGTCATAGTGTCATCCTAATTGTTACGAGTATACTACTATCTCTTTATCAACCAGTGTACAGTGCGGTAGTTCACGGCTGTGGCTACCTCTGTGTCGGCACACGGCAGGCAGTCCGTCCGACCAGAATTGTATTATTTATTATTATATACCTACCACCTAACCGTGGTTTTTTTTTTCATTCTTTATACCGTCATAGTGTCATCCTAATTGTTACGAGTATACTACTATCTCTTTATCAACCAGTGTACAGTGCGGTAGTTCACGGCTGTGGCTACCTCTGTGTCGGCACACGGCAGGCAGTCCGTCCGACCAGAATTGTATTATTTATTATTATATACCTACCACCTAACCGTGGTTTTTTTTTCATTCTTTATACCGTCATAGTGTCATCCTAATTGTTACGAGTATACTACTATCTCTTTATCAACCAGTGTACAGTGCGGTAGTTCACGGCTGTGGCTACCTCTGTGTCGGCACACGGCAGGCAGTCCGTCCGACCAGAATTGTATTATTTATTATTATATACCTACCACCTAACCGTGGTTTTTTTTTTCATTCTTTATACCGTCATAGTGTCATCCTAATTGTTACGAGTATACTACTATCTCTTTATCAACCAGTGTACAGTGCGGTAGTTCACGGCTGTGGCTACCTCTGTGTCGGCACACGGCAGGCAGTCCGTCCGACCAGAATTGTATTATTTATTATTATATACCTACCACCTAACCGTGGTTTTTTTTTCATTCTTTATACCGTCATAGTGTCATCCTAATTGTTACGAGTATACTACTATCTCTTTATCAACCAGTGTACAGTGCGGTAGTTCACGGCTGTGGCTACCTCTGTGTCGGCAGTCGGCAGGCAGTCCGTCCATCCATAATTGTATTATTATTATAATATATACCACCTAACCGTGGTTTTTTTATACCACCTAACCGTGGCAGTCCGTCCATAATTGTATACTAGTATCCAATCCATCCATCTCCATTGTTTACCTGAGGTGCCTTTTAGTTCTGCCTATAAAATATGGAGAACAAAAAAGTTGAGGTTCCAAAATTAGGGAAAGATCAAGATCCACTTCCACCTCGTGCTGAAGCTGCTGCCACTAGTCATGGCCGAGACGATGAAATGCCAGCAACGTCGTCTGCCAAGGCCGATGCCCAATGTCATAGTACAGAGCATGTCAAATCCAAAACACCAAATATCAGAAAAAAAAGGACTCCAAAACCTAAAATAAAATTGTCGGAGGAGAAGCGTAAACTTGCCAATATGCCATTTACCACACGGAGTGGCAAGGAACGGCTGAGGCCCTGGCCTATGTTCATGGCTAGTGGTTCAGCTTCACATGAGGATGGAAGCACTCAGCCTCTCGCTAGAAAACTGAAAAGACTCAAGCTGGCAAAAGCACCGCAAAGAACTGTGCGTTCTTTGAAATCCCAAATCCACAAGGAGAGTCCAATTGTGTCGTTTGCGATGCCTGACCTTCCCAACACTGGACGTGAAGAGCATGCGCCTTCCACTATTTGCATGCCCCCTGCAAGTGCTGGAAGGAGCACCCGCAGTCCAGTTCCTGATAGTCAGATTGAAGATGTCAGTGTTGAAGTACACCAGGATGAGGAGGATATGGGTGTTGCTGGCGCTGGGGAGGAAATTGACCAGGAGGATTCTGATGGTGAGGTGGTTTGTTTAAGTCAGGCACCCGGGGAGACACCTGTTGTCCGTGGGAGGAATATGGCCGTTGACATGCCAGGTGAAAATACCAAAAAAATCAGCTCTTCGGTGTGGAGGTATTTCACCACAAATGCGGACAACAGGTGTCAAGCCGTGTGTTCCCTTTGTCAAGCTGTAATAAGTAGGGGTAAGGACGTTAACCACCTCGGAACATCCTCCCTTATACGTCACCTGCAGCGCATTCATAATAAGTCAGTGACAAGTTCAAAAACTTTGGGTGACAGCGGAAGCAGTCCACTGACCAGTAAATCCCTTCCTCTTGTAACCAAGCTCACGCAAACCACCCCACCAACTCCCTCAGTGTCAATTTCCTCCTTCCCCAGGAATGCCAATAGTCCTGCAGGCCATGTCACTGGCAAGTCTGACGAGTCCTCTCCTGCCTGGGATTCCTCCGATGCATCCTTGCGTGTAACGCCTACTGCTGCTGGCGCTGCTGTTGTTGCCGCTGGGAGTCGATGGTCATCCCAGAGGGGAAGTCGTAAGCCCACTTGTACTACTTCCAGTAAGCAATTGACTGTTCAACAGTCCTTTGCGAGGAAGATGAAATATCACAGCAGTCATCCTACTGCAAAGCGGATAACTGAGGCCTTGGCATCCTGGGTGGTGAGAAACGTGGTTCCGGTATCCATCATTACTGCAGAGCCAACTAGAGACTTGTTGGAGGTACTGTGTCCCCGGTACCAAATACCATCTAGGTTCCATTTCTCTAGGCAGGCGATACCGAAAATGTACACAGACCTCAGAAAAAGAGTCACCAGTGTCCTAAAAAATGCAGCTGTACCCAATGTCCACTTAACCACGGACATGTGGACAAGTGGAGCAGGGCAGGGTCAGGACTATATGACTGTGACAGCCCACTGGGTAGATGTATGGACTCCCGCCGCAAGAACAGCAGCGGCGGCACCAGTAGCAGCATCTCGCAAACGCCAACTCTTTCCTAGGCAGGCTACGCTTTGTATCACCGCTTTCCAGAATACGCACACAGCTGAAAACCTCTTACGGCAACTGAGGAAGATCATCGCGGAATGGCTTACCCCAATTGGACTCTCCTGTGGATTTGTGGCATCGGACAACGCCAGCAATATTGTGTGTGCATTAAATCTGGGCCAATTCCAGCACGTCCCATGTTTTGCACATACCTTGAATTTGGTGGTGCAGAATTTTTTAAAAAACGACAGGGGCGTGCAAGAGATGCTGTCGGTGGCCAGAAGAATTGCGGGACACTTTCGGCGTACAGGCACCACGTACAGAAAACTGGAGCACCACCAAAAACTACTGAACCTGCCCTGCCATCATCTGAAGCAAGAAGTGGTAACGAGGTGGAATTCAACCCTCTATATGCTTCAGAGGTTGGAGGAGCAGCAAAAGGCCATTCAAGCCTATACAATTGAGCACGATATAGTAGGTGGAATGCACCTGTCTCAAGTGCAGTGGAGAATGATTTCAACGTTGTGCAAGGTTCTGATGCCCTTTGAACTTGCCACACGTGAAGTCAGTTCAGACACTGCCAGCCTGAGTCAGGTCATTCCCCTCATCAGGCTTTTGCAGAAGAAGCTGGAGGCATTGAAGGAGGAGCTAACACGGAGCGATTCCGCTAGGCATGTGGGACTTGTGGATGCAGCCCTTAATTCGCTTAACAAGGATTCACGGGTGGTCAATCTGTTGAAATCAGAGCACTACATTTTGGCCACCGTGCTCGATCCTAGATTTAAAGCCTACCTTGGATCTCTCTTTCCGGCAGACACAGGTCTGCTGGGGTTGAAAGACCTGCTGGTGACAAAATTGTCAAGTCAAGCGGAACGCGACCTGTCAACATCTCCTCCTTCACATTCTCCCGCAACTGGGGGTGCGAGGAAAAGGCTCAGAATTCCGAGCCCACCCGCTGGCGGTGATGCAGGGCAGTCTGGAGCGACTGCTGATGCTGACATCTGGTCCGGACTGAAGGACCTGACAACGATTACGGACATGTCGTCTACTGTCACTGCATATGATTCTCTCAACATTGATAGAATGGTGGAGGATTATATGAGTGACCGCATCCAAGTAGGCACGTCACACAGTCCGTACTTATACTGGCAGGAAAAAGAGGCAATTAGGAGGCCCTTGCACAAACTGGCTTTATTCTACCTAAGTTGCCCTCCCACAAGTGTGTACTCCGAAAGAGTGTTTAGTGCCGCCGCTCACCTTGTCAGCAATCGGCGTACGAGGTTACATCCAGAAAATGTGGAGAAGATGATGTTCATTAAAATGAATTATAATCAATTCCTCCGCGGAGACATTGACCAGCAGCAATTGCCTCCACAAAGTACACAGGGAGCTGAGATGGTGGATTCCAGTGGGGACGAATTGATAATCTGTGAGGAGGGGGATGTACACGGTGATATATCGGAGGGTGAAGATGAGGTGGACATCTTGCCTCTGTAGAGCCAGTTTGTGCAAGGAGAGATTAATTGCTTCTTTTTTGGGGGGGGTCCAAACCAACCCGTCATATCAGTCACAGTCGTGTGGCAGACCCTGTCACTGAAATGATGGGTTGGTTAAAGTGTGCATGTCCTGTTTTGTTTATACAACATAAGGGTGGGTGGGAGGGCCCAAGGATAATTCCATCTTGCACCTCTTTTTTCTTTTCTTTTTCTTTGCATCATGTGCTGATTGGGGTGGGTTTTTTGGAAGGGACACCCTGCGTGACACTGCAGTGCCACTCCTAGATGGGCCCGGTGTTTGTGTCGGCCACTAGGGTCGCTAATCTTACTCACACAGCTACCTCATTGCGCCTCTTTTTTTCTTTGCGTCATGTGCTGTTTGGGGAGGGTTTTTTGGAAGGGACATCCTGCGTGACACTGCAGTGCCACTCCTAGATGTGCCCGGTGTTTGTGTCGGCCACTAGGGTCGCTAATCTTACTCACACAGTCAGCTACCTCATTGCGCCTCTTTTTTTCTTTGCGTCATGTGCTGTTTGGGGAGGGTTTTTTGGAAGGGCCATCCTGCGTGACACTGCAGTGCCACTCCTAGATGGGCCCGGTGTTTGTGTCGGCCACTAGGGTCGCTAATCTTACTCACACAGCTACCTCATTGCGCCTCTTTTTTTCTTTGCGTCATGTGCTGTTTGGGGAGGGTTTTTTGGAAGGGACATCCTGCGTGACACTGCAGTGCCACTCCTAGATGGGCCCGGTGTTTGTGTCGGCCACTAGGGTCGCTTATCTTACTCACACAGCGACCTCGGTGCAAATTTTAGGACTAAAAATAATATTGTGAGGTGTGAGGTATTCAGAATAGACTGAAAATGAGTGTAAATTATGGTTTTTGAGGTTAATAATACTTTGGGATCAAAATGACCCCCAAATTCTATGATTTAAGCTGTTTTTTAGTGTTTTTTGAAAAAAACACCCGAATCCAAAACACACCCGAATCCGACAAAAAAAATTCGGTGAGGTTTTGCCAAAACGCGTTCGAACCCAAAACACGGCCGCGGAACCGAACCCAAAACCAAAACACAAAACCCGAAAAATTTCAGGCGCTCATCTCTAGTATTGATAGAATGTTAATAAGGACCAGCAATGTGAATTCCGTCCAGACATACTTTTTAAGTAGAATCATGTATAGTCCACAGTAAGCGGTGTCCCGCTAGTAGTGTGCCTTACCGGTAAGGTCTGCTGTCATATCCCCATCACTTTATCCCTGACAGCGCTATTTCTGGATCAGTGTCCCTTGTTTCTGGTTGTCTTCCGGCATCTGTTCCCAGTATAGGATTGCTCCAGTTTCTAAGAGGCAGCTTCTTCACACTGGCTGGTGTGTTGACAGCGTGGTTACAGATGAGTTGACATGGCCAATGTGGCTCTGAAAGTTCCAAAAACTGATGGGTTTATCCTTATCTGGGCTTCATCAGTGATAGTGTGTTGCAGTCCTTGCTGGTTTAAATTTGAACCGGGAAAGACAGATGGTAAAGAAGGGTATTAATCCAGAAAAAGTGCAATCAGGGGACAAGTGAAGAGGACATCACAGCAGTCCTTCCCAGTAAGGTACGCAAATAGCATGATGCCACTGTAAATAATACAGGAGACTGACACCGGGATACGGGCAGGCAGAATCCTGGAAGAGAGCGCATGTCCCCTCACAGGCTCACTATGCTCGCCACTCATCAGGCCCGGTGGTGACCTTTGGTCGCCACACTATTATATTCCCCCTCGGGTTCTGACATGATCCACCACCCAAGGATGAATTTTGGGCTTGTGTCTGTATTCCAATGGGTGTGTGTCGGGATTCTGATATCCGTAATCTGGCCACCGGGATCCCGACATCCGGGATGTTAACCACATACCGAAGCCAGTGGGTTAGACTATAAAGGTTTCACTGTTGTATTAAAAGATCTCAATAGACAAAAGATGTAACTGATTTACATTGGCTCTTTCATTGGTTACATGTAAACAATTACTTAATGAATATAACACCCAAAGTGCATATAAAAAGTGTGTGAAAGTATCACTTTCTTCAGATGATGTGTTATGACCGTTGTCTTGGTATATCTTTGGGGTCTAATTCAGCATCAAACAATTTTGCAATGATGAATGGTGACGAACATAGTTTAAATATAATCCAATGGATTAATTCATCTGACGTTTTCCCATAATATAACCAAGGAAGGTGTGTTCCACTGCAATCCATCAAAATATAATTTAACACTGCTAGTCATAGAGCTACCAGAGTACTGTACTTAAGAGGTACTTTATTTAGTTGATTAGGTGAACCAAAGCTCTTCCAGGAAAGTGGTATTACAGTAGGTGCAGCAAAATAGAAATGGCATTGTTTATAGCCACAGTACATCCTTGAACTGTACAATATGTTTCATCTCAGAAAAGGTTTTGTACCTTTTACTCACTTTTGTTCTATCAATAAATGTTGTTATTTTCCTCAGTCAATCTGGTCATTGTCAATAGAGAAAAGTGCTTTGATTCTTCCACTTGGAGCTAGAGACCCTTGTGTTTTGTTTTTGGATCTGTATTACTTTTGTGTTTTGGTTATAATTTTGCAAAACCACTCTCACGTGTTTTAGTTTTGCATTGTATTTTTTTATTTAAAAAAATGCTAAAACCTGCAATAACCATATTATTATTAACCTCAATAACATTAATTTCCAGTCATATCCAGTCAATTTTGACCACCTCACAGCTCACAATATTCTTCACCAACATTGACCAAAGGCTGGCTGATTAAACTAAGCAACAGAGCAGCAGCACAAATACACAATATTTACATCTGTCTAAAAATGTGTTGCAAATTAGTAATGTATTAGAGCTATAAAAATGTCTATGTAAAAAAGACCATCCCCAATGCCCCTCCAAAATACAGCCCATTATGAAGAGAAAAGTGTTACAAGTTGGATTTGACCTTGGCTCTCTGACCTTTATGTTGGATATTAAAAAGGACATGCACAGTTTAGCAAACCAAGCACTTCAGCGACAATGACTGTCACTGTTGTTAAGTTGTTTTTTTGGGCCTCCACAAAAAAAATTTTGGAAAGACTACCTCCAATCATTAGTGAGGTTGATGATAAGGGTGTAAATTACACTATAATTTTGTAAAATAAATTTCATAAACTCGCCACAATTGAAGTAACATGGAGGAGGTGCCTAGATGGTTAATGTCCTTACTTCTACTAACTTTGGCCTCACATATGGAGCAGATGCCTTCACAATCATTGTCAGGATTTGGGAAAAAATAACCCCACACCCAAGAGGTGGCTTTATTGTTCTTATGCCCAGGGATCACAATGGCTTTCTTTCTCTCACAGGCCAGAACTGGTTGCGAAGTTAAACAAACAACATACTCACCATTCTCATCATCGTCATCATCATCATCAATACCCTCATTAGCATCAGATACTTAATGCACAAATATTCCCCCCATCCTGTTGAACTTCCACACTAGTATCCTCAATTTTTATTATGTTATCATCACCATTTTCACTTATATTACTTATCACCACATTTGCAGATGGCGCAGAAATGGTAGAAGGAGGTGACGGAAGCTTCTCTATGAGTACAATGTGAGAAATGTCAGACTCACACATAGCTAATGTTGACAGCCCTAGACTCTCCTCAGGCATTTGTGAACACATAGTTTGCTCTTCAACTTTAGTGTTCTTTTTGGTGGGGTGGGACACTGATGGTTTGTCAGGTTTTAAGGTGACATATCTACCTCTTTTTAACATAATGAAAGATTTTGAGTTCAGGTGACATTTTCTAAACTTTCTGACCCCTGGACCACCTTTTGCAGATGTTGTAGTACTATCAAGGCTGGCATGGCACTAACTGAGTGATATTTTAACACAGTGACACTGCCTGGCCCTGACCACACACAAGTTTTACAACAAATGGTAACTTTACACTGTGTCTCATAGTGTTTACATTAATATCAGAGTGGCATGGCACCTATTGAGCATTATTGCAGTGTCACTGCCTGGCTTTGAACATACACAAGTTTATTTTATATTTATTTTTAACACACTGCTGCAAATCACTGTGCTTCTATTATGGTAATGGTGTCACTCATCAAAAACTTTTGCGGGCACCAGTGTGTACCAATAAAGGGTTATTGCTGCTTTGTATTAAGAGCTCTGGGCTGCACTGTAGGCAGTGACAAAAACAACATCAGTGTGCACCAAAGGTTAATGTTGCCCCTGTATTAGAAGCTCTGAGCTGCACTGCGGGCACTTACAACACCAGTGTGTATGTGCCCCAAAAAAGGGTTTATGTAATGGTTAATGGCATTAAAAATAAAAAAGTCTTCATTTTATTATTTAGGAGGAGACATACAAGGGGAGTGGCTGTAGACTGCATACCCTAGTTGTTTGTAATGAGAGGTGTTATCTGCCGAGACAAATACTGTAGTACTACACATAGAGGAAATGGGTGCAGATGCACTATGCAATCATTACTATACACTGAAGTATCTATTATAATTAAAAATCCATAGGAGGTTTGTTTGCATATATTAGCCAAATATTTGGGCCTGGCCACCGCATCCAGGTCACCTCAGTCGGGCAAGGTACTAACACTCTCGGGTTCACATCCAGGGTGCAGGGCACCCCCAAACCAGCCCAGACAAAAACCCTCCCAAGGCATCACACTGGCAAAACATAGCATTGAAGTGTTATAAAATATCTGGTATGCAAAAGTAGTTACTCAGTGTAGAGTGTTATAAGACTAAAGAATATGTTAAAGAATATATAAATAAAAAACACACACAAAGGTAGTGATATAAAATCTTAGTATAAGTGTTAAGGTGTGATGCTGTAGAGTGGCCAAGAAATGGGTTCATCTGCATCCATTTCCTCTATGTGCTATTTAGGAGGAGCTCTTGGCTGTGTGCAGTGCATGACTAATATTGATATATAATGCCCTGGTAATCTAGTGTCTGTGCTTTTCTGTCCAGAGTTCCTGTGTGGAATGGTGCCTGAATCACTGTGGGAGGGACTTTTATTGAATCCAAAACACGCAGGATCTTACACTGGGAAGTTAACGTTTTGTCTTTTTTTGGAATCCAAGCCTGGCCAGAAATCTCAAGACAGGGCTCGGATTCCCTTGGAAACCTGGAGTTTGTAAAGACTCGGTTTCTAGGGGCCTGCATATCCCTACTTTTAGCTGGCATCTTATCTCTCTCCAAGGCTAAGTACATTTACCCCTGTAAGGCTCATTAATCATTTTTAAAGGCAGTAAAATGATTACTGTCAACAATCTTGTTTCAAAAGTTGTGTTAGGAAAATTTGTCTTATCCTGGCTTTAATACATCTTATACTATTCTCATCCCGAAACCAGGTAGGAATCCAGAATTGTTTGCTTCCTACCATTCTACAGTACCACCTTCCTAACCCAATATTTAAAATTATTTACTTAAATAATGTCAGATCTATTGCAGCGATTGTTACCACCCCAAGTAAGGATTTACACATGGAAGGCATTTTTGTTAAAGGTGTTAGAATGGCACTGGCAGCTATTTTGGCATCCACAAGCGAGCATAACTCACAAAATGTTATTTTAAGTTGAGACTCTCAGACGGCCTTTGATAAGATTTTATGGCCTCATTTACATGTGACTCTGCTTCCTATTTTATACAATTTGTTAACTACAATTTTACTTCAACAACAACATCACTGATTACTAATGACTGTTGAAGCAACCCTTTAATTTTGTTTAGGGGTACCCGGCAAGGTTGTCCCATTTCTACACTAGTTTTAACCTTGCTCTGGAGCACCTTATTAGAATATTCCAAAACTGGCAACAGTTCAAATGTATCCAGATAGGATGGTTGGAAGTTAAGCTAATAGACTTTGCTGATGATTTATTTTTTTACTTAGGTAACTTGTCTTATATTTTGTTGCCCATTCTTGATAAAATTGCTCATTTTGGAAAAATTTCTGGTTTTGTGATTATTATTAAAATATTGTCAGCTCTATTCTTAGGTGCTGAAGTACAACCCTCTTGGACAAGTGGCATTGGTCTGCACTTGAGGACAAAATATATAAAAAAAAATTGGAAATTTATGTACAATGTAATATATTCATGACTTTCTTAATGCTAAACATTTCAACTTGGGTTCACTTGATGTGCTCTGGAATTGGTACCACCTCCCTCTCACTTTTTTAGGTCCCTTTCTCTTTTTTAGGTAATATCCCTAGTTGTTTCTTCATTCAGACCTTATTAACAGAATTGTATTTATGATAATTTTATATCCATTATTAGTGCTGCCAATTATACTTTCTAAATAACATTAGACGAGTTCAACTTATTCTTTTCTCACAGTTCATGAATTCAGGTTTGTATAAGCACAACATTAAACTTCAACTGTCCTGGCCTCTTTATCTAACATAGATATGTCTAATTCCTTAGATGTGGTATTGTAAAATGAGTGTGTCTTGATCAAAACCATTTCATACTGTATTTTTATTCTACCCTGTGTGCATCGTGTTATGGTAAACATAGACGAACTGACATTCATCAATGGGTTTCTCAATTTCCACACCTAGAGGAGATGAAACTTGTGACCCAGTTGCTTTTTACAAATTAAACTTTTTCAGCTGCTATGTATAAAGAAATGCATTTTTGTTTATTTTACAGATGGTACTTATCTCCATCTTTTACAGATGGTACTTATCTCCATCTAGATGTAGCATGATGGCCTTACAATCCCATTCATCTTGTCCTAAATGTGCCTGTGTAGAGCACTCATTACATCACTGTCTGTGGGACTGCCCACCTTCTCTACTACTTACTGCTGATGCTGGAATGGATCTTACTTGGAGTAACACCCCTGGGGTCTATGTGCACTAAAGGTAGCAAGAAATTACAACTTATTATCTCTGCTGCAAAAAAAAAAAAGCCATCCTCCAGCACTGGATTCATCCCAAACATCCTATTTTGTCTTTTAATCAAGAAAAACTATTTTTATTTTCTTAAATGGATCAACTGAAGACATCCCTCCATAAGGAGGCTAGGGTGCAGAATTCTTTCAAATTATAGGAAAGCTATGTGGATACTGTTAGGCGCCGGGGTCCGCGATGTCCTCGCGGCCCGGTGCCTAGCTACTAGGGACGCCGAGCGGGCTAGCCGCCGGGTCCCTAGCAACGCTGGGACGCCGTGCGCGAGTAGCCGCCGGCTCCCTAGCAACGCAGGGACGCCAGGCGTGCTGAGCCGCCCGGACCCTAGCAACGGGGACGCCACGGGCGGACCGCGTTCCCCATTGCAGGGTCAATCTAATCAATCGCACACACACTTGTCTCTGCTCGTGCAGCCTGGCAGCTGCACGGCATGTTTGATAATATGGCTTGAAAACATCTGATTGGAGGACTCCTTGTTAAATACTTTCTCAGTGCTTCACACAGACGCCGGTAATAGCTTCCTGCATGCTGCTTTGGTTTGATGAACGTCTGTTCCAGTCCTGCTGTGTCCGGTCATTCCTGTCTTCAGAGTTCCTGAATCGTGGAGTAGTCATCTCATGCCAAGAAGTCTCTTGTCCTCTATTGTCCGCCACGGTCACCAGAGAATCTCGTGTGGTGTTCGTGAGTTGCGGCTCTGCCGTGTGCTGCGGCTCAGCCCGCTTTATTGTTTTATTCTGTTTTCGGAGCATTTGCGGAGGGTTCCGCTTCCACAAGTCCTCTCCTGAACTCGGCGGTGCCGGGTAGGAGAGTGGACAAGTGGGTATTTTGGTTGTCCTTTTCCCTGGCGGTTTTTCCGCACATATTCTAGTTTAAGTTAGCTTGTAGCCCCTGGCCTTGTTGCTGAGTTAGAGGGCCCCTTGTTATCACCCTGTCTCGGATTTCCCTTTGTCTCCCATTAAGACCTGAGGGGGCATCGGAGTTGGGCAGACGTAATCCGCCCTTCAAACGCGGCTGCCATGGGCTCAAGCAACCATAGTCTCGCAAGGGATTTCTGACAGCACGGGCGAGACAACGGAGTTAGGGCGCAAGGGGCTATTTTCCATTCCCGCTTCCTTTCCCAGCATTACGTTCCAGTGCTCAGGTCCTTGTTATAAAATCTCCTCAGACCAGAGTGCTGGAATCATAACATTATTACCGGCCCAAAAACAAAATTTAAAATTAAACGGGGTTTAATTTTTTTCTCATTCAGTTTTTGTGAGAGTTTATCGGCCTCATGAATCCGTCAGGTTTAGGGCCGAATCCCGGTCAGCTCTTAGTAAACCAGATACAAGAACTTACTCAGATGGTTCAGGATCTTTCTCTTCGGGTGAGATCGCAGGAAGATCTTTTACGAGCCTCCCCGAAGGTAGTCCCAGAACCAAAGATGCATTTGCCCAACCGTTTTTCCGGTCATAGAAAATAATTTTTTAATTTTAAAGAATCCTGTAAACTTTATTTTCATTTAAGACCAACATCCTCTGGTAATGAATCTCAGCGGGTTGGGATTATTATTTCTTTACTCCAGGGGGATCCTCAGACCTGGGCATTTGGTTTAAGAGCAGAGGATCCTGCATTGTTATCTGTAGACGCCTTTTTTAAGTCTTTAGGGCTCTTGTATGATGACCCAGATAGAGAGGCGTCCGCTGAGAGTCAGCTGCGCGCTCTCAAACAAGGAAGAAATCCTGCGGAGGTTTATAGTACCGAATTTCGCCGTTGGTCGAACGACTGTGGCTGGAATGACCCTGCACTGCGCAGTCAGTTTCGCCTCGGTTTATCTGAAGCTATAAAAGACAGCCTCCTCCAGTACCCCGCTCCTGAGACTCTCGATAAACTCATGGAGCTTGCTATAAAGATTGATCGTCGTCTCCGAGAGCGGAGGGCTGAAAGAGGAGCACTTGTAAGGTCTAGTCCTTGTGTATATTCCATTCCAGAGGACGTCGAGGAGCCCATGCAGATGGGTCTCTCCCGGCTGTCTCCTGAAGAAAAAACCAGAAGACAAAATTCCGGTCTTTGTTTATACTGTGGTTGTAAGGGACATTTTGCTCGTAATTGCCCGAACAAGTCTGGAAACGCTTTGACCAAGTGAATTGTGAGGGGGTTCACTTAGGTCTGCAGCTTATCTCCTCAAACAACTCTCTCTTAGTTCCTGTTAAAGTTTCCTTTGGCAGCCTCAGTTCTTTGGTGTCGGCTTTTGTCGACAGTGGAGCTGCAGGAAACTTTATGGATTTAACTTGGGCTAAGGCCTTAGGCATTCCGCAGTTACCATTAGATAGATGTATCACCATGCATGGCTTAGATGGGGGTCCGCTTTCTAATGGGATAATTACTCACCGTACACCTCCAGTAGTACTTACCGTAGGAGCCTTACATTCCGAAAATATTGAATTTTACCTTACACATTGCCCGGCAGTTCCTGTTGTTCTGGGTCACCCTTGGCTGGCCTTTCATAATCCCACCATTGATTGGCGGTCCGGGGAGATTTCCCAATGGGGTACATTTTGTGCTAAGGAATGTATTTCGTATCCAGTCAGAGTTGCAGCAATCATTCCAGAGCTCATTCCTGTGGAATACCAAGAGTTTGCCGATGTCTTCTCTAAAGGCAATGCGGACATTCTGCCTCCCCATCGGCCTTATGATTGTACGATTGAGCTAGTTCCAGGTGCCACTTTGCCAAAGGGGAGATTATATGCTTTGTCCGGGCCAGAAACTACGGCCATGAATAATTATATTCTGGAAAGCCTAAAGAAGGGATTTATTAGACCATCAAAATCTCCTTTAAGTGCAGGTTTTTTCTTTGTGGAGAAAAAAGATGGCTCGCTTAGACCCTGCATTGATTTTAGAGCCCTGAATAAGATCTCCGTTAAAAACACCTATCCTTTGCCGTTGATTTCTGTACTTTTTGATCAGTTACGTTCTGCTGTGATTTTTTCTAAAATTGACCTTAGAGGAGCTTACAACCTCATCCGAATTAAATCTGGGGATGAGTGGAAGACGGCTTTCAGCACTCAGTCGGGTCACTACGAATACCTGGTGATGCCGTTCGGCCTGTCTAACGCTCCGGCAGTTTTTCAAGACCTTATTAACGATGTTCTCCGTGACTTCTTAGGGAAATTCGTGGTCGTTTATTTAGACGACATCTTGATTTTTTCTGAATCAATGGAACAACATGTTACCCAGGTGCGTCTCGTTCTTCAAAAGTTACGTGAGAATCATTTATATGCCAAGCTGGAGAAGTGTGATTTTCACGTCACGGAAGTATCTTTTTTAGGGTACATAATTTCTCCTCAGGGATTTTCCATGGAACCAAAGAAGCTCCAGGCCATCCTTAATTGGGCGCAACCCACTAATTTAAAAGCAATTCAGCGCTTTTTAGGGTTTGCGAATTATTATAGGAGGTTTATTCATTCTTTTTCTGACCTGGTTGCTCCCATAGTAACTCTGACAAAAAAAGGGGCGGATCCTACCAACTGGTCGCATGAAGCCGAATTGTCCTTCCAGGCCTTGAAACAAGCCTTTGTCTCGGCTCCAGTCCTCAGACATCCTAATCCGGAATTGCCTTTTGTTGTGGAGGTTGATGCCTCAGAGGTTGGAGTGGGGGCTGTCCTTTCTCAAGAGGACCCGGAGTCTCTGGAGTTACATCCTTGTGCCTTTATGTCCAGGAAATTCTCCTCCACTGAATCCAACTATGACGTTGGTAATCGGGAGTTACTGGCGGTGAAATGGGCTTTTGAGGAGTGGAGGCATTGGCTGGAGGGAGCTAAACATACAATTTCGGTTTTTACTGACCATAAGAACCTGCAATATATTGAGTCAGCTAAACGGCTTAATGCTCGGCAGGCACGTTGGGCATTATTTTTTACTTGTTTCAGGTTTATAATTACTTTCAGGCCTGGTTCCAAGAATACAAAAGCTGATGCCCTGTCACATAGCTTTCTTCCGGTTCACAATAGCAATCCTGTTGTTACCTCCATACTTCCATCTTCGGTCATCCGGGCAGGCCTCACTCAGGATTTATTTACCCAGTTAAACCAGCTTCAACACCAAGCTCCTAGACTTACTCCTGCTGGTCATCTTTATGTCCCTGAATTTTTGAGAGCCACTGTTTTAACTGAATTTCATGACAGCAAGGTCTCAGGGCATCCGGGAATCACTAAGACATTGGAGTTAGTCTCTCGTTCAGTGTGGTGGCCTAGTCTTTCTAAAGACGTTAAGGAATTCCTTCATTCATGTCAGGTTTGTGCACAGCATAAGGTTCCTCGTTCGTTGCCTATCATGCCTTTAGCTGTTCCTCTCAGGCCATGGTCTCATATTTCCATGGATTTTGTGGTTGACTTTCCCCTTTCAGCCGGATTCCGAGTCATTTGGGTGGTAGTGGACCGTTTTAGTAAAATGGCTCATTTTGTTGCTCTTCCCCGATTGCCTTCTGCTCAAGGGTTGGCAGTTTTGTTCCTCCGCCATGTGTTCAGGCTTCATGGGTTGCCCACTGATATTGTTTCTGACCGGGGTCCACAATTCATCGCACAATTCTGGAAATGTTTTTGTGCCTCATTGAAGATGACACTATCGTTAACATCTGGTTACCACCCACAGTCTAACGGGCAAACCGAACGAGTCAACCAGTCATTAAAACAATATTTGCGTCTGTATTCAGCCAAACTCCAGAATGATTGGTCTGAGTTTCTTCCTTTGGCTGAATTTGCTTACAATAACTCTTGTCATTCCTCCACCAAAGAGTCTCCGTTCTTTTCAGTTTTTGGCTTTCACCCCAGAGCCAATTCTTTTTTTCATCATTCTCCAGTCTCCTCGCTAACCTTGACCTCCCATCTCAGAGCAATTTGGAAAAAAGTGCACCTTGCTCTCAGGAAAGCGGCCTTCCGAGAGAAGAAATTTTCTGGCCGGCTCCGACGTCCCTGCACTTTTAAGGTGGGAGATAAGGTGTGGTTGTCGACTCGCAACATCAGGCTTCGACAATCCTCGGCTAGACTGGGACCCAAATTTATTGGACCGTTTCTTATTATTAAGAAGGTCAACCCTGTTGCCTTTCGGCTACGTTTACCAAGATCTCTTAAAATTGGAAATACTTTTCATTGTTCCCTGTTGAAACAATACGTTTCTTCCAGCAGATTTCCTCGGAGGATCTCTCCGGGTAGATCTCCAGTGGATGTACGGGGACAACAGGAATTCTTGGTAAAGAAAGTTCTTGACTCTAAATTGTCCCGGGGTCGGCTTTATTTTTTAGTTCACTGGAAAGGCTATGGTCCGGAGGAAAGGTCTTGGGTCCGGGATAAGGATCTTCATGCCCCTAGGCTCAAGAGGGCATTTTTTCGAGAATGTCCCCAGAAACCTCAAGGGGGGGTACTGTTAGGCGCCGTGGTCCGCGATGTCCTCGCGGCCCGTTGCCTAGCTACTAGGGACGCCGAGCGGGCTAGCCGCCGGGTCCCTAGCAACGCTGGGACGCCGTGCGCGCATAGCCGACGGCTCCCTAGCAATGCAGGGACGCCAGGCGTGCTGAGCCGCCCGGACCCTAGCAACAGGGACGCCACGAGCAGACCGCTTTCCCCGTTGCAGGGTCAATCTAATCAATCGCACACACACTTGTCTCTGCTCGTGCAGCCTGGCAGCTGCACGGCATGTTTGATAATATGGCTTGAAAACATCTGATTGGAGGACTCCTTGTTAAATACTTTCTCAGTGCTTCACACAGACGCCGGTAATAGCTTCCTGCATGCTGCTTTGGTTTGCTGAACGTCTGTTCCAGTCCTGCTGTTTCCGGTCATTCCTGTCTTCAGAGTTCCTGAATCGTGGAGTAGTCATCTCATGCCAAAAAGTCTCTTGTCCTCTATTGTCCGCCACGGTCGCCAGAGAATCTCGTGTGGTGTTCGTGAGTTGCGGCCCTGCCGTGTGCTGCGGCTCAGCCTGCTTTATTGTTTTATTCTGTTTTCGGAGCATTTGCGGAGGGTTCCGCTTCCACAAGTCCTCTCCGGAACTCGGCGGTGCCGGGTAGGAGAGTGGACAAGTGGGTATTTTGGTTGTCCTTTTCCCTGGCGGTTTTTCCGCACATATTCTAGTTTAAGTTAGCTTGTAGCCCCTGGCCTTGTTGCTGAGTTAGAGGGCCCCTTGTTATCACCCTGTTTTGGATTTCCCTTTGTCTCCCATTAAGACCTGAGGGGGCATCGGAGTTGGGCAGACGTAATCCGCCCTTCAAACGCGGCTGCCATGGGCTCAAGCAACCATAGTCTCGCAAGGGATTTCTGACAGCACGGGCGAGACAACGGAGTTAGGGCGCAAGGGGCTATTTTCCATTCCCGCTTCCTTTCCCAGCATTACGTTCCAGTGCTCAGGTCCTTGTTATAAAATCTCCTCAGACCAGAGTGCTGGAATCATAACAGATACCTTGCCGATTCAACACAGCTACAGGTTAAAACTTGCTTTGAACACACGGGTTGGCATGAGACCAGAATATTATTGGAGGATGAGCCTATCCATGTGCAACAGATTTGGTATTTGTGGGTGTGAGGATACCCTCTTGGAAGACAAAGTTACCCCTCCCCCCACCTTTTCTTTTTTTCTTTCTTTTTTTTTCTTCTTGATATTACTATTTGTTAATTATTGTTACTTCGATACAGTATGTATCAAGGAAACATTCTTTCTTTTTCTGATACAAAAATAATTTCTGGCAAGTCTATACTGTTTAATAGTACAGTTTACACTGTCCCACGTGCTGACTATAAACATGTGTTCTATTGTACTTGTGCAGACAATATGTTACCTCTTGAAATTTTTTTAATTGTACTCTATAAATTCTATAATATATTTAATACAAACTTTAAAAAAAAAAAAGATTACTGTCATTTTCACCTACTTTTATAAATAATAAAGTAACAGTGGTTTTTTTATGACTTGTCGACAGGGCCCATTTTGACAGCTGCTCCAAAAAGCAGTATTAATGCTTCACTAGTTTAGCATCTGTCACTGCAACTCACAGCGACATGGATACATTATGGGGGAGGGGCATATGGAGCATATTGGTGTAGATCAGTCCTTAATTTACTCCCAATACTCTTCCATTTAATCCTCACCTTTTTTTCTTCCTCTTTAATTTTTCTTTTCCTTTTACATTTTTCATTCATTCTATTTATTTATTTATTTTCTCTTTTGTAGGTTCCTCATTTTCTTTTTACATTTTTTATAACTTTCATGGTGTGTTATTTTGTATCTTTTAGCAGCTAACACCATCCATCTCTGCAAACCAACTCGTTATTCTGTCAGTATCCTGTACTTCTTCATTTACATTAGTTTGACTGGTGTGCAAAAACCTTCCAAGAAAAGTGATGTGAAGGACTAATCTCCATTTATCAGAAGCTTCAGGTTGTATTTGTTGCTGCTAAAGGTGGCAGAACCAGTGATTACTTTTAGCGGGCAATTAATTTTTCAGATAATTGATATAGGAGTTGGATAACTTTTTTCCTTCAATAAAGAAAATAATCAATTAAAAATTGTATTATGTGTTTGCTGAAGTTGTCTTTGTATTATAGTCAATTTTGTTTGAAGATCTGAAATAAATAAGTGAAAAATATTCAACATTTCTGGTTCAATGTCCCAACACTTTTAGAGGACACCGTATATTGTGCAGATGAACAAACATGTTTACAGTAGGATGAAAGAATTTATAATACCTTACCCATTCAATGTATTATACAGTCTTAAAATATATTCTGAAGTTCTTTTAATATTAATATATCTGATGCAATTCTGGAGTCACCTGGGTTCATGTAACACTTGATCTCTAGTACTTTTTACCACTAATCACATATCCCTGTGCTAGCTGAAATTATTTAAACTTATTCTAATTGACTGCTGGGGACCGAGAAGTTAATAAAATATGTGACTGGCTCAGAGGATGTCAAGCAACTACATAAGCATTTTATATATTCAGAAGAGATTTAGTTTCCCCCAGTCTCTTCTAACTGGGTCACTTTTTAATTTAATAATGTGCACCCAACATGCAACAAATAATGTGCTGGAAGACAGAAATGTTTGACTAATTCACAGTAGTGAATTTAATGTAATATCTATAAACCCGTACAACATTCTCTTTACTAATATAAAGAGATTTAAGATATGTTGTACTTTAATTGTATTTACAGTATTATTATTGCAAATTAAATGGAGATTGTGTTCTGGTATTAAGTCAGAGAACTAAAACTTAAAAGTTCTTTGTGTAGTAGAAGCAGTAGTAGTAATAGCAGTAGTAGTAGTAGTAGTAGTAGTAGTAGTAGTAGTGGGATGCAGTTACGTTCCCGACAGTCAGGATCACAGCAGTCAAAATACAGATGCTGGAATCCCAACAGCAGTCAAAATGCCGGCAGTCTAAATCCCGCCCGCCGCCCGGTATTCCCACTAAGGTGGTGGTTCATGCCACCACCCGAGGGGTAATATAATAATATGACAATCGAGCCCGCGAGGGTGCTCGATGTCAGGATCCCGACTGCCAGGATATCATACTGAATCCAATAGTAGTAGTAGTAATTGTAATAATAATAATAATTAAAAAAATTTAATTGAAAGAAATGCAATGTTTTACTGACAGTGACATAGCACAGGTCTCAAAGAAGATCTATGGTGAGATGTAATGGGTTGCGAGTTTGCAAAATGTGTGAGTTTAGAGCTACAGTATACTGACACATTTTGCAAACTCGAACAATGTAATACGGTGCGAGAACATTATTTTAAACACGTATATTTTTGTCAAAATCACAACTTGCACAGTCCAAACTCACACGCAGATGTTTTCCCCTAATGAATATACAGAGTTGTATGTGGCACTTCGCAGAATTTTTTTAAAGAAACTATAAAAACATATTTTCATTAAAAAAAAAACATTTAAATACACATATCTACCTATAAAAAATTTACAGTACAATATTTTTTCCATAAAAATAACGTGTCTAAATGTAAGTGTAATAATCTCACTACATAAACCCATTTCCTATAATGCACAATGTACAGTAAATACATGTAAGTATTCTAAAAAAATGTACATTCATTTACTCCCTAAATAGTGTACCTACATTTACATTTAAAAAAACACACTAGCAAAAACTTAATATCAATTTATAATACAAGCTGAACTCACGTTATGAAGAAACACAAAAAAAACATTTTGAACACAATTATTTATCTCCAAAGAAAATAACATGAAAACAACAACATTAAATAAAAAAATAAAGAAAACTTTATTGTGAGGTTGAACTGCCTCTGCCCTTACCCGCTCCTTTAGGTACTCCTCCTGTGCGTGAATGCTATGCCTCTGGGAACTGGAGTGGAAAGGCTGTTATGGAGCTTGTGGAATCAGAGCTGCCTCTGGAAGTAGAGGCTACTTCTCTAAGGATCCTTTGGGCGACAAGCTCCCTTTGTAAGGCCACAAAGGCCTGTGTTTGTTCTTGTATGGCAGAAGTTTGTTCTCAGGTGGCCTGGGCTAATGCCACCATACTCAGATATATGTCTGGGGCCATACAGCTGTGGGACCCCTGGGCTACTACAGCAGAGCTGTGTAATCATAGCATCCATTTGAATGGTCTTCTGATCCATAAACCCCACTTGTGTATTTCTGAAGCTGTCCAGTGACAAAACCAGCTCATCCACACTTGAGGCTTCGGGTTGAGAAGAGCCCAGTGTGTATGCCTGCTTCTGGGTAGGTGGTGTTGAAGTCAAAAATATTACATGCACACTACATGTTAACTCCAAACAGAGTGGCCTCTGTGCATGCGCGTAATCGCTGTGCGTACGCATACACGCACAGTACACGAGCCTTGCGTAATACCGCTTGGCAAGAGTATACGGTAGCATAAGCATTCGCACAGAGAAGCCACAAAGACATATTCAACACATATTCATACAACACATAGACAAAACATGTTTAGCACCAGACTGGTATTAAATTGTATTTATATAATAGAGTATAAAACCAGATATATATTACTGGGACAGAACAAGTTAAGCATACCATGTTTAGTCTCATATTAATCAGTGTTTTACCATCAGTAATCTGGTCATTACAGATAAACCATTGCACACTGAGACTGCAAGATATGAGTAATATAAGATATGTATGGAATAATGTGCAGAGCAAGGTGTGGATACTGGTCATCTGGAACAGGCTTCACAGCATGGCCCTGGGAGGCAAACACATGTGTTTGCAACATAGGACAAAATCCCTCACACTGACCTATGAGCCGTTGAGTTCTTGAGAGGTCTGGCCTCTGGACCAATGGAAGAAGATGAAACCCACTGCTGTATACACCCATTATTTTACTGTATAAAAAGAGGGACCAAGAATCAGGCAGGTCTCTCATACATTCTCATACACTCTCTCTCTCTCTCTCACACACACACACACACCCTTATCAGAAGTCTCCTACCTAATGACTGGCTGCCTGGAACCAGTGAAACTTGCGTATGTATATTGGATGTAACTGATTCTTATGTAACTGTAACTAATTCTTATGTAACTGCAACTGCTTCTTTTGTAACTGTAATTCTGTAACCATATTTATATGTTATTTTGTATGCATAACTTTTAATATCAAATGCATATATATCTGAGCGTTGGACCTCAGTATACAATGTGTGCGACTGCTTGCTTTCTCTTAAGGGACATAGTGCTGCGACGTTCAGTGCACTATTATCGTATATGGTAATAAGATGCACCTTGCGTCCGCAGTATATATTAACGCTGGTATTTAAATGTTTATTTAAAATAATGGAAATTCACAGTGGGATGGGGCCTTGTCTGTCTTGGGGAGTAAAGATGACTGTTTCTTAGCACTCCTATTCCTACTCATCAGAAGAGAGTAGACCACAAGGCCAAAATGGGTTACTAGAGCCTCTGGTGCAAGTTGCATTGGTTACAGTGGTGCTACCTCAACACATGAAGGACCTAAAAGGATAAAATCAAAAACAAATGAAACATACTTATATTCTACAAATAAAATTATTCGTAATGTGGCCCACCTAACAATGCATGGGTTCAATTATTTTACGCTTGCTGACAGGTGCATTCGGTAGGCATTCCACTACATTTTGAA
Organism: Pseudophryne corroboree; assembly: GCF_028390025.1. Lineage (NCBI taxonomy): Eukaryota > Metazoa > Chordata > Amphibia > Anura > Myobatrachidae > Pseudophryne > Pseudophryne corroboree. The sequence goes on along the minus strand of NC_086451.1, from coordinate 316,456,456 downwards.
AAACACCACAAAGTTATCGAAGGGTGAAGCTTCAAAGGGTGATGTCTGGACTTAGCTTATACTTAAACTGGACGAAAACTGAAAGAAAACAAAAATAAATGAGGAAAACATCCTATAACTACATCAACACTTGGACTGCCTCAAAACTACAAATGTATGTTCATTTCTAACATCTGCCAATCCTCACTGTGAACACTATACAACCAATTTCTGTAGACAACATTAGAAATGCAATGTTTTGCTTGATATTGAAAATATCTGGGAATCTGGATACAAATTTGGGTCTGAGAGGCATAAAAAATGAAGGTACACTTAGTGATGAGCACCGGAAATTTTTCGGGTTTTGGTTTTGGGTTCGGTTCCGCGGCCGTGTTTTGGGTTCGAACGCGTTTTGGCAAAACCTCACCGAATTTTTTTTGTCGGATTCGGGTGTGTTTTGGATTCGGGTGTTTTTTTCAAAAAACCCTAAAAAACAGCTTAAATCATAGAATTTGGGGGTCATTTTGATCCCAAAGTATTATTAACCTCAAAAACCATAATTTCCACTCATTTTCAGTCTATTCTGAATACCTCACACCTCACAATATTATTTTTAGTCCTAAAATTTGCACCGAGGTCGCTGGATGACTAAGCTAAGCGACCCTAGTGGCCGACACAAACACCTGGCCCATCTAGGAGTGGCCACTGCAGTGTCACGCAGGATGTCCCTTCCAAAAAACCCTCCCCAAACAGCACATGACGCAAAGAAAAAAAGAGGCGCAATGAGGTAGCTGTGTGAGTAAGCTAAGCGACCCTAGTGGACGACACAAACACCTGGCCCATCTAGGAGTGGCACTGCAGTGTCACGCAGGATATCCCTTCCAAAAAACCCTCCCCAAACAGCACATGACGCAAAGAAAAAAAGAGGCGCAATGAGGTAGCTGTGTAAGTAAGATAAGCGACCCTAGTGGCCGACACAAACACCGGGCCCATCTAGGAGTGGCACTGCAGTGGCACGCAGGATGGCCCTTCCAAAAAACCCTCCCCAAACAGCACATGACGCAAAGAAAAAAAGAGGCGCAATGAGGTAGCTGTGTGAGTAAGCTAAGCGACCCTAGTGGCCGACACAAACACCGGGCCCATCTAGGAGTGGCACTGCAGTGTCACGCAGGATGTCCCTTCCAAAAAAACCCTCCCCAAACAGCACATGACGCAAAGAAAAAAAGAGGCGCAATGAGGTAGCTGTGTGAGTAAGCTAAGTGACCCTAGTGGCCGACACAAACACCGGGCCCATCTAGGAGTGGCACTGCAGTGTCACGCAGGATGTCCCTTCCAAAAAACCCTCCCCAAACAGCACATGACGCAAAGAAAAAAAGAGGCGCAATGAGGTAGCTGTGTGAGTAAGCTAAGCGACCCTAGTGGCCGACACAAACACCTGGCCCATCTAGGAGTGGCACTGCAGTGTCACGCAGGATGTCCCTTCCAAAAAACCCTCCCCAAACAGCACATGACGCAAAGAAAAAAAGAGGCGCAATGAGGTAGCTGTGTGAGTAAGCTAAGCGACCCTAGAGGCCGACACAAACACCGGGCCCATCTAGGAGTGACACTGCAGTGTCACGCAGGATGTCCCTTCCAAAAAACCCTCCCCAAACAGCACATGACGCAAAGAAAAAAAGAGGCGCAATGAGGTAGCTGTGTGAGTAAGCTAAGCGACCTTAGTGGACGACACAAACACCTGGCCCATCTAGGAGTGGCACTGCAGTGTCACGCAGGATGTCCCTTCCAAAAAACCCTCCCCAAACAGCACATGACGCAAAGAAAAAAAGAGGCGCAATGAGGTAGCTGTGTGAGTAAGATAAGCGACCCTAGTGGCCGACACAAACACCGGGCCCATCTAGGAGTGGCACTGCAGTGGCACGCAGGATGGCCCTTCCAAAAAACCCTCCCCAAACAGCACATGACGCAAAGAAAAAAAGGCGCAATGAGGTAGCTGTGTGAGTAAGATAAGCGACACTAGTGGCCGACACAAACACCGGGCCCATCTAGGAGTGGCACTGCAGTGGCACGCAGGATGGCCCTTCCAAAAAACCCTCCCCAAACAGCACATGACGCAAAGAAAAAAAGAGGCGCAATGAGGTAGCTGTGTGAGTAAGCTAAGCGACCCTAGTGGCCGACACAAACACCGGGCCCATCTAGGAGTGGCACTGCAGTGTCACGCAGGATGTCCCTTCCAAAAAACCCTCCCCAAACAGCACATGACGCAAAGAAAAAAAGAGGCGCAATGAGGTAGCTGTGTGAGTAAGCTAAGTGACCCTAGTGGCCGACACAAACACCGGGCCCATCTAGGAGTGGCACTGCAGTGTCACGCAGGATGTCCCTTCCAAAAAACCCTCCCCAAACAGCACATGACGCAAAGAAAAAAAGAGGCGCAATGAGGTAGCTGTGTGAGTAAGCTAAGCGACCCTAGTGGCCGACACAAACACCGGGCCCATCTAGGAGTGGCACTGCAGTGTCACGCAGGATGTCCCTTCCAAAAAACCCTCCCCAAACAGCACATGACGCAAAGAAAAAAAGAGGCGCAATGAGGTAGCTGTGTGAGTAAGCTAAGCGACCCTAGTGGCCGACACAAACACCGGGCCCATCTAGGAGTGGCACTGCAGTGTCACGCAGGATGGCCCTTCCAAAAAACCCTCCCCAAACAGCACATGACGCAAAGAAAAAAAGAGGCGCAATGAGGTAGCTGTGTGAGTAAGCTAAGTGACCCTAGTGGCCGACACAAACACCGGGCCCATCTAGGAGTGGCACTGCAGTGTCACGCAGGATGTCCCTTCCAAAAAACCCTCCCCAAACAGCACATGACGCAAAGAAAAAAAGAGGCGCAATGAGGTAGCTGTGTGAGTAAGCTAAGCGACCCTAGTGGCCGACACAAACACCGGGCCCATCTAGGAGTGGCACTGCAGTGTCACGCAGGATGTCCCTTCCAAAAAACCCTCCCCAAACAGCACATGACGCAAAGAAAAAAAGAGGCGCAATGAGGTAGCTGTGTGAGTAAGCTAAGCGACCCTAGTGGCCGACACAAACACCGGGCCCATCTAGGAGTGGCACTGCAGTGGCACGCAGGATGGCCCTTCCAAAAAACCCTCCCCAAACAGCACATGACGCAAAGAAAAAAAGAGGCGCAATGAGGTAGCTGTGTGAGTAAGATAAGCGACCCTAGTGGCCGACACAAACACCGGGCCCATCTAGGAGTGGCACTGCAGTGGCACGCAGGATGGCCCTTCCAAAAAACCCTCCCCAAACAGCACATGACGCAAAGAAAAAAAGAGGCGCAATGAGGTAGCTGTGTGAGTAAGATAAGCGACCCTAGTGGCCGACACAAACACCGGGCCCATCTAGGAGTGGCACTGCAGTGGCACGCAGGATGGCCCTTCCAAAAAACCCTCCCCAAACAGCACATGACGCAAAAAATTAAATTAAGAAAAATTAATTAATTAATTAAATTAAGATAAATTAAAGAAAAAAGAGGTGCAAGATGGAATTGTCCTTGGGCCCTCCTACCCACCCTTATGTTGTATAAACAGGACATGCACACTTTAACCAACCCATCATTTCAGTGACAGGGTCTGCCACACGACTGTGACTGAAATGACGGGTTGGTTTGGACCCCCACCAAAAAAGAAGCAATTAATCGCTCCTTGCACAAACTGGCTCTACAGAGGCACGATCTCCACCTCATCATCATCCTCCGATATATCACCGTGTACATCCCCCTCCTCACAGATTATCAATTCGTCCCCACTGGAATCCACCATCTCAGCTCCCTGTGTACTTTGTGGAGGCAATTGCTGCTGGTGAATGTCTCCACGGAGGAATTGATTATAATTCATTTTAATGAACATCATCTTCTCCACATTTTCTGGATGTAACCTCGTACGCCGATTGCTGACAAGGTGAGCGGCAGCACTAAACACTCTTTCGGAGTACACACTTGTGGGAGGGCAACTTAGGTAGAATAAAGCCAGTTTGTGCAAGGGCCTCCAAATTGCCTCTTTTTCCTGCCAGTATAAGTACGGACTGTCTGACGTGCCTACTTGGATGCGGTCACTCATATAATCCTCCACCATTCTTTCAATGGTGAGAGAATCATATGCAGTGACAGTAGACGACATGTCCGTAATCGTTGTCAGGTCCTTCAGTCCGGACCAGATGTCAGCATCAGCAGTCGCTCCAGACTGCCCTGCATCACTGCCAGCGGGTGGGCTCGGAATTCTGAGCCTTTTCCTCGCACCCCCAGTTGCGGGTTAATGTGAAGGAGGAGATGTTGACAGGTCGCGTTCCGCTTGACTTGACAATTTTGTCACCAGCAGGTCTTTGAACCCCAGCAGACTTGTGTCTGCCAGAAAGAGAGATCCAAGGTAGGCTTTAAATCTAGGATCGAGCACGGTGGCCAAAATGTAGTGCTCTGATTTCAACAGATTGACCACCCGTGAATCCTTGTTAAGCGAATTAAGGGCTCCATCCACAAGTCCCACATACCTAGCGGAATCGCTCCGTGTTAGCTCCTCCTTCAATGTCTCCAGCTTCTTCTGCAAAAACCTGATGAGGGGAATGACCTGACTCAGGCTGGCAGTGTCTGAACTGACTTCACGTGTGGCAAGTTCAAAGGGCATCAGAACCTTGCACAATGTTGAAATCATTCTCCACTGCGCTTGAGACAGGTGCATTCCACCTCCTATATCGTGCTCAATTGCATAGGCTTGAATGGCCTTTTGCTGCTCCTCCAACCTCTGAAGCATATAGAGGGTTGAATTCCACCTCGTTACCACTTCTTGCTTCAGATGATGGCAGGGCAGGTTCAGTTGTTTTTGGTGGTGCTCCAGTCTTCTGTACGTGGTGCCTGTACGCCAAAAGTGTCCCGCAATTCTTCTGGCCACCGACAGCATCTCTTGCACGCCCCTGTCGTTTTTTAAAAAATTCTGCACCACCAAATTCAAGGTATGTGCAAAACATGGGACGTGCTGGAATTTGCCCATATTTAATGCACACACAATATTGCTGGCGTTGTCCGATGCCACAAATCCACAGGAGAATCCAATTGGGGTAAGCCATTCCGCGATGATCTTCCTCAGTTGCCGTAAGAGGTTTTCAGCTGTGTGCGTATTCTGGAAAGCGGTGATACAAAGCGTAGCCTGCCTAGGAAAGAGTTGGCGTTTGCGAGATGCTGCTACTGGTGCCGCCGCTGCTGTTCTTGCGTCGGGAGTCCATACATCTACCCAGTGGGCTGTCACAGTCATATAGTCCTGACCCTGCCCTGCTCCACTTGTCCACATGTCCGTGGTTAAGTGGACATTGGGTACAACTGCATTTTTTAGGACACTGGTGAGTCTTTTTCTGACGTCCGTGTACATTATCGGTATCGCCTGCCTATAGAAGTGGAACCTAGATGGTATTTGGTAACGGGGGCACACTACCTCAAGAAATTGTCTAGTTCCCTGTGAACTAACGGAGGATACCGGACGCACGTCTAACACCAACATAGTTGTCAAGGCCTCAGTTATCCGCTTTGCAGCAGGATGACTGCTGTGATATTTCATCTTCCTCGCAAAGGACTGTTGGACAGTCAATTGCTTACTGGAAGTAGTACAAGTGGGCTTACGACTTCCCCTCTGGGATGACCATCGACTCCCAGCAGCAACAACAGCAGCGCCAGCAGCAGTAGGCGTTACACGCAAGGATGCATCGGAGGAATCCCAGGCAGGAGAGGAATCGTCAGAATTGCCAGTGACATGGCCTGCAGGACTATTGGCATTCCTGGGGAAGGAGGAAATTGACACTGAGGGAGTTGGTGGGGTGGTTTGCGTGAGCTTGGTTACAAGAGGAAGGGATTTACTGGTCAGTGGACTGCTTCCGCTGTCACCCAAAGTTTTTGAACTTGTCACTGACTTATTATGAATGCGCTGCAGGTGACGTATAAGGGAGGATGTTCCGAGGTGGTTAACGTCCTTACTCCTACTTATTACAGCTTGACAAAGGCAACACACGGCTTGACAAATGTTGTCCGCATTTCTGGTGAAATACTTCCACACCGAAGAGCTGATTTTTTTGGTATTTTGACCAGGCATGTCAATGGCCCTATTCCTCCAACGGACAACAGGTGTCTCCCCGGGTGCCTGACTTAAACAAACCACCTCACCATCAGAATCCTCCTGGTCAATTTCCTCCCCAGCGCCAGCAACACCCATATCCTCCTCATCCTGGTGTACTTCAACACTCACATCTTCAATCTGACTATCAGGAACTGGACTGCGGGTGCTCCTTCCAGCACTTGCAGGGGGCGTGCAAATGGTGGAAGGCGCATGCTCTTCACGTCCAGTGTTGGGAAGGTCAGGCATCGCAACCGACACAATTGGAGTCGGACTCTCCTTGTGGATTTGGGATTTCGAAGAACGCACAGTTCTTTGCGGTGCTTTTGCCAGCTTGAGTCTTTTCATTTTTCTAGCGAGAGGCTGAGTGCTTCCATCCTCATGTGAAGCTGAACCACTAGCCATGAACATAGGCCAGGGCCTCAGCCGTTCCTTGCCACTCCGTGTGGTAAATGGCATATTGGCAAGTTTACGCTTCTCCTCCGACAATTTGATTTTAGATTTTGGAGTCCTTTTTTTACTGATATTTGGTGTTTTGGATTTTACATGCTCTGTACTATGACATTGGGCATTGGCCTTGGCAGACGACGTTGCTGGCATTTCATCGTCTCGGCCATGACTAGTGGCAGCAGCTTCAGCACGAGGTGGAAGTGGATCTTGATCTTTCCCTAATTTTGGAACCTCAACATTTTTGTTCTCCATATTTTAATAGGCACAACTAAAAGGCACCTCAGGTAAACAATGGAGATGGATGGATACTAGTATACTTATGGATGGACTGCCGAGTGCCGACACAGAGGTAGCTATAGCCGTGGACTACCGTACTGTGTCTGCTGCTAATATAGACTGGATGATAATGAGATGAAATCAATATAATATCACTAGTACTGCAGCCGGACAGGTATGTATATTTATTATGTAATGACTGATGACGGACCTGCTGGACACTGTCAGCTCAGCAGCACCGCAGACTGCTACAGTAAGCTACTATACTATAGTAGTATGTACAAAGAAGAAAGAAAAAAAAAACCACGGGGAGGTGGTATACAATTATGGATGGACTGCCGAGTGCCGACACAGAGGTAGCTACAGCCGTGGACTACCGTACTGTGTCTGCTGCTAATATAGACTGGATGATAATGAGATGAAATCAATATATATGTATATATAGTATCACTAGTACTGCAGCCGGACAGGTATATATATTTATTATGTAATGACTGATGACGGACCTGCTGGACACTGTCAGCTCAGCAGCACCGCAGACTGCTACAGTAAGCTACTATACTATAGTAGTATGTACAAAGAAGAAAGAAAAAAAAAACCACGGGGAGGTGGTATACAATTATGGATGGACTGCCGAGTGCCGACACAGAGGTAGCTACAGCCGTGGACTACCGTACTGTGTCTGCTGCTAATATAGACTGGATGATAATGAGATGAAATCAATATATATGTATATATAGTATCACTAGTACTGCAGCCGGACAGGTATATATATTTACTATGTAATGACTGATGACGGACCTGCTGGACACTGTCAGCTCAGCAGCACCGCAGACTGCTTCAGTAAGCTACTATACTATAGTAGTATATACAAAGAAGAAAGAAAAAAAAACCACGGGGAGGTGGTATACAATTATGGATGGACTGCCGAGTGCCGACACAGAGGTAGCTACAGCCGTGGACTAACGTACTGTGTCTGCTGCTAATATAGACTGGATGATAATGAGATGAAATCAATATATATGTATATATAGTATCACTAGTACTGCAGCCGGACAGGTATATATATTTATTATGTAATGACTGATGACGGACCTGCTGGACACTGTCAGCTCAGCAGCACCGCAGACTGCCACAGTAAGCTACTATACTATAGTAGTATGTACAAAGAAGAAAGAAAAAAAAAACCACGGGGAGGTGGTATACAATTATGGATGGACTGCCGAGTGCCGACACAGAGGTAGCTACAGCCGTGGACTAACGTACTGTGTCTGCTGCTAATATAGACTGGATGATAATGAGATGAAATCAATATATATGTATATATAGTATCACTAGTACTGCAGCCGGACAGGTATATATATTTATTATGTAATGACTGATGACGGACCTGCTGGACACTGTGAGCTCAGCAGCACCGCAGACTGCTACAGTAAGCTACTATACTATAGTAGTATGTACAAAGAAGAAAGAAAAAAAAAACCACGGGGAGGTGGTATACAATTATGGATGGACTGCCGAGTGCCGACACAGAGGTAGCTACAGCCGTGGACTACCGTACTGTGTCTGCTGCTAATATAGACTGGATGATAATGAGATGAAATCAATATATATGTATATATAGTATCACTAGTACTGCAGCCGGACAGGTATATATATTTATTATGTAATGACTGATGACGGACCTGCTGGACACTGTCAGCTCAGCAGCACCGCAGACTGCTACAGTAAGCTACTATACTATAGTAGTATGTACAAAGAAGAAAGAAAAAAAAAAACCACGGGGAGGTGGTATACAATTATGGATGGACTGCCGAGTGCCGACACAGAGGTAGCTACAGCCGTGGACTAACGTACTGTGTCTGCTGCTAATATAGACTGGATGATAATGAGATGAAATCAATATATATGTATATATAGTATCACTAGTACTGCAGCCGGACAGGTATATATATTTATTATGTAATGACTGATGACGGACCTGCTGGACACTGTCAGCTCAGCAGCACCGCAGACTGCTACAGTAAGCTACTATACTATAGTAGTATGTACAAAGAAGAAAGAAAAAAAAAACCACGGGGAGGTGGTATACAATTATGGATGGACTGCCGAGTGCCGACACAGAGGTAGCTACAGCCGTGGACTAACGTACTGTGTCTGCTGCTAATATAGACTGGATGATAATGAGATGAAATCAATATATATGTATATATAGTATCACTAGTACTGCAGCCGGACAGGTATGTATATTTATTATGTAATGACTGATGACGGACCTGCTGGACACTGTCAGCTCAGCAGCACCGCAGACTGCTACAGTAAGCTACTATACTATAGTAGTATGTACAAAGAAGAAAGAAAAAAAAAACCACGGGGAGGTGGTATACAATTATGGATGGACTGCCGAGTGCCGACACAGAGGTAGCTACAGCCGTGGACTAACGTACTGTGTCTGCTGCTAATATAGACTGGATGATAATGAGATGAAATCAATATATATGTATATATAGTATCACTAGTACTGCAGCCGGACAGGTATATATATTTATTATGTAATGACTGATGACGGACCTGCTGGACATTGTTAGCTCAGCAGCACCGCAGACTGCTACAGTAAGCTACTATACTATAGTAGTATGTACAAAGAAGAAAGAAAAAAAAAAAAACCACGGGGAGGTGGTATACAATTATGGATGGACTGCCGAGTGCCGACACAGAGGTAGCTACAGCCGTGGACTAACGTACTGTGTCTGCTGCTAATATAGACTGGATGATAATGAGATGAAATCAATATATATGTATATATAATATCACTAGTACTGCAGCCGGACAGGTATATATATTTATTATGTAATGACTGATGACGGACCTGCTGGACACTGTCAGCTCAGCAGCACCGCAGACTGCTACAGTAAGCTACTATAGTAGTATGTATAAAGAAGAATGAAAAAAAAAACCACGGGTAGGTGGTATACAATATTATATATATATATATATTATATACAATTATATATATATATATATATATATATATTAAACTGGTGGTGGTGATTGATTATTAAACTGGTGGTCAGGTCACTGGTCACACTATCAGCAACTTGCAAGTAGTACTCCTAAGCAGACAATCACAACATATATTATACTGGTCTGGTGGTCAGTGTGGTCACAATGGCAGTGTGGCACTGACTCTGGCAGCAAAAGTGTGCACTGTATGTTATATGTACTCCTGAGTCCTGCTCACAGACTCTAACTGCTCCCCACTGTCAGTGTCTCCCCCACAAGTCAGATAATTAATACAGTCACACTATCTAATCTATATCACTTCAGCAAGTAGTAGTAGTATAGTAGTACTCCTCCTAATAATGCTCCCCAAAATTACTACTACTGTGTCTCTCTCTACTGTCTCACTCTCTTCTCTAAATGGAGAGGACGCCAGCCACGTCCTCTCCCTATGAATCTCAATGCATGTGTGAAAATGGCGGCGACGCGCGGCTCCTTATATAGAATCCGAGTCTCGCGATAGAATCCGAGCCTCGCGAGAATCCGACAGCTGGATGATGACGTTCGGGCGCGCTCGGGTTAACCGAGCAAGGCGGGAAGATCCGAGTCGCTCGGACCCGTGTAAAAAAACATGAAGTTCGGGCGGGTTCGGTTTCAGAGGAACCGAACCCGCTCATCTCTAGGTACACTGGGTTGCTGTTTGCATAAACAAACATTATGTAATTTTTCATCTTTCATCAGCTAAACATTTGCCTTACTGATAACCTGTGTACATTAACCACAGTTTACTACTCTTATTTACCTCAGCCACACTATGTCCAGACTGATAACACCCCCCAACACACCTTGTCTACCTAATCCTTTATTCCCCCTCCCCTTCCCCCCGGTACCATCCCTCTCGTGCTCTCCTAGTCTTCTACATCTCATACTCTCTCTTCTCCTTTGTTTCCCATCCTGCCCTCTGCTTCACTTCCCCTCTTCTCCTTTTACCCAACTGTCATTCACTTCTGCCCCATCACAGACACTCTGCCTCACCACCCAGCCCTGCTCTCTCCCTCCTCTCCCTGTCACCTCACCTCTCCTCCATCAGTATCATACTGCACTCCCTCCGTGCCCCATTCCTGCAGGTTCCCTTCCTAGCCCAGGACCCAGCACCATCACTACACCCTCTATATCCCTTCCTTCCAAATTAATCTCACCTCATCACAACAGCAACCCTGATAACCTCATTCACATCATCCCCTCAGACTCTCTCCCTCTCTCCTGTGCCCTCTCCTGTGCCCTGTGGAATGCCAGGTCTGTCTGTAACAAACTGGTCCCAACCCATGACCTCTTCATCTATTCCCTGCATCTCCTGCATCACTGAAACATGGATTTTCCATCTGACACAGTTTCTCCTGCTGCTCGCTCTGCTGGAGGACTCACATTTGCACATACGCCCCATCCTGGGGGTCACCATGGTAGTGGTGTTAGGGTCCTTGTGCCCTTGTACCCTCTAGCTACACCTACCAACTCATACCTCCAGAACTGTCCCTCACATTCTCTACATTTCAGGTTCATGCAGTACGCCTCTACCAACCTGCTAATATTCGAGTAGCTGTCATTTATGGTCCTCCTGGCATTTCCTCCAAATTCCTCGACAACATTGCTTTCTGTATTCCTCACTTCCTCTCTTCTGACATTCCCTTCATTATCCTAGGTAATTTCAACATCACTATCAAAATCTACCAAAAATACCCTGCCTCTAAATTACTTAACCTCACCTCTTGTGTTCTCCCAGTGGACCTTCTGCCCCTCCCATGTGAATGGTAGTTCACTGGATTTGGTTTTCACTCACTATTGTGATATTTCTGATATCTCCAACTCTCCATTCCCCTCTCTGACCACCACCTGCTCTTTTTTAACTTATCTTTCTCTGCTTCCATATCTCTACTTTTTAAGGCTACCATCAGTAAGTGTAACATTAAGGCTATTGACACCTCATCCCTATCTTCCCTGTTCAACTCACTTCTCTATCCTATTCTCTCTTTCTCATACCCTGAACAAGCCACTTCCCTGTACAATGCATCCCTTACTTCTGCTCTTGACTCTGTTGCTCCACTTACCACTATTCACCCTTGTGACTAAAACCTCAACCCTGGCACACCAAATGCATCAGATAGCTTCAAAAAGGCTCACGTACCGCTGAGCGACAGTGGAGAAAATCATGCTTTAAGGCATTTCAAATGTATGCTCTTTTCCTTCAGTGCTGCAAGAATCTCATTTCCTCCCAACCTTCCATCCCCTAGTGCCTCTTTGCCACTCTCAACTCCCTTCTCTGCCGACCCCCACCTCGTCTCCACTCCTCACTGTCTGCTCTTGACTTTGCTACATATTTCACATTGAAGATTGACTCCATACATCAGGACATCACATCCTACTAGACCATCAGCAATCAGCCACCTCCGATCCCTTACCACCCCTTCCCATCCCTCTCATCAACTCTGACATCTTTCTCCCATGTATCTGGTCAGGAAGTTGTGGCCCTCATCTTTTACTCCCACCCACGACCACCCTTTTGACCCTATCCTCTCCCGCCTCCTCCGCAACCTCTCTCATTCTGCCTGTTCTTATCTTGCCCACCTTCTAAATATCTCCCTCTCATCAGCCACTGTGTCTTCTGCCTTCAAGCATGCACTTGTCCCTCCTATTCTTAAAAACCTACCTTTGATCTTAACACCCTCTCCAACTATCGACCCATCTCTCTCCTCCCTTTTGGCTCCAAATTCCTTAAGCGTATTGTCTACAATCACTTCACTGCCTTTCTTTCCTTTCACTCACTGCTTGACCCTTTCCAGTTTGGCTTCCATTCTCCCCACTACACTGAAACTGCCCTCACAAAAGTCTGCAATGACCTCCATGCTTCCAAATCTAAGGGCCACTACTCTCAGCTTATTCTTATTAACCTATCTGCTGCTTTTGACACTGTGGACCACCCACTCATTCTGCAAAACCTTCACTCCCTTGGTAGGTGTGATACTGCCCTCTCCTGGCTGTCTTCCTACCTCTCTACCCATTCATTTTCTGTCTACTCTCATGACTCCACCTACTGCCCACTTCCACTAACTGTAGGTGTGCCCCAAGGTTGTGTTCTTGGACCTTTCCTCTTCTCTATACGTCCTCTTCAGGTGGACTTATTAGCTCTTTTAACTTCTAATATCATCTCTATACTGATGATACTCAAATGTACCTTTCCTCCCCTGATCTCTCCACTGCTCTCTTCACTCATATCTCCAACTGTCTCTCTGCTATCTCTTCTTGGATGTCCCAGTACTTTTGTAAACTTAACATGTCTAAGACTGAGCTTCCCACCCTACAGCACAACCTCACCTTCCACAATTTAATTATCTGTTGATGGCACTATGATCTTCTCTAGTCCCCTGCATTGTCTTGGAGTAATCTTTGACTCCTCCCTTTACTTCAAACCACACATTCTGCACCTCACACAAACCTGCCACTTTCAATGCAAAAATATTTCTAGGATCAGACCCTTTGTCATCCAGGATGCTACTAAGACAAATTATCCACTGACTGGTCATTTCCTGATTGGACTACTGTAATTTCCTCCTTACTGGCATCCCTGACAAATGCCTCTCTCCACTCAAATTTATCCTTGATGCTGCAGCCTGGCTCATTTTTCTCATCAAATGTCCACCTCCCCTCTCCTGCAAGCCCTCCACTGGCTTCCCGTCCCTTTCAGAATCCAATTTAAACTTCTCACACTCACTTACAAAGCACTCACTCACATCTCTCCCATTTACATCTCTGACCTTATCTCCCTCTACACTCCCACTCAGTCTCTTCACTTCGCTAATGCACACCGCATCTTCTGCCTACTGATTACTTCCTCCCACTCCTACCTTCAAGATTTCTCACGTGCTGCTCCCTTTCTCTGGAAATCTCGACCTTTCCCCCTCAGACTCGCCACCTCTCTATAAAACTTTAAACAGGATTTGAAGACCCACTTCGTCACCAAACCCAGCCTATTCTCATCCTAACAATCGATTACTTGCACACTGTCTATCCCATCTGTGTTATCCCTATCTCTCTGCCCCTCTTCTATAGACTGTAAGCTCTCATGTGCAGGGCCATTAACCCTTCATGTGCTCATTCTTCTCTTACTTAAACCATATTCAATGGCACTTAATCCCATGGTTTTATGCACACTGATACTTATGTCAGAGTTGTCTTCTACTGTAGCTACTGTATGTTTATTTACCCTGTACTTGTCCTATGTTGTCTTTAACTGTAAGTCACTATTTTCTTGTTTTGATTATTTATTTTATTTAGTTTGGTGCCATATAAATAAAGGATGATACTAATAATAATAATAGTAATAATAATAATAATAATAATAATAATGTAAGCATGCCTTTTAATGTACTTTTTTATATTTATTTGTTGAAAAATACTACTTTACATATCAGTGTGTTTTAAGTATGATGGTAACAAATAAACAATTATACGTTTGTGGCATAATTACATTCTGTAATGGCTTTATTGTCTCAATGCTAGTGTTATATGACCTCACATTTAGGTTACAGAGGCCTGCAAAACCATAGAGATGTGCATAATGTAGTGTGTGTTTGTAAAATTATGATAATCACCTGGCTCCAGCGCAGTCGTTTATGTGTACCTCTTTTTGGAAGGTGCAGAAGTCCTTGGTGGAGCAGCTGAGTAAAAACAAATAAATAAAATATCAGTGTTGTTTAATGGGTATAATACATGTACCTACAGTATTGCTGAACATGCATCATAAAGATAGAATGCACCATCTTAATGATTTAGTAATGGACTTGTCTAGAAAACTAATGCTGTGTTTGCTCTAAGGCGCACATTGGTGGTCATTCCGAGTTGTTCGCTCTGTAATTTTCTTCGCATCGCAGCTATTTTCCGCTAACTGCGCATGCGCAATGTTCGCACTGCGACTGCGCCAAGTAAATTTGCTATGCAGTTAGGTATTTTACTCACGGCATTACGAGGTTTTTTCTTTGTTCTGGTGATCGTAATGTGATTGACAGGAAGTGGGTGTTTCTGGGCGGAAACTGGCTGTTTTATGGGAGTGTTTGAAAAAACGCTACCGTTTCTGGTAAAAACGTGGGAGTGGCTGGAGAAACGGAGGAGTGTCTGGGCGAACGCTGGGTGTGTTTGTGACGTCAAACCAGGGACGACAAGCACTGAATTGATCGCACTGGCAGAGTAAGTCTCGAGCTACTCAGAAACTGCACAGAGAAGTCTATTCGCAATATTGCAAATCTTTCGTTGCAATTTTGATAAGCTAAGATTCACTCCCAGTAGGCGGCGGCTTAGCGTGTGCAATGCTGCTAAAAGCAGCTTGCGAGCGAACAACTCGGAATGAGGGCCATTGTGCACTAGAGATGTGCACCGAAAATTTTTCGGGTTTTGTGTTTTGGTTTTGGGTTCGGTTCCGTGGCCGTGTTTTGGGTTCGAACGCGTTTTGGCAAAACCTCACCGAATTTTTTTTGTCGGATTCGGGTGTGTTTTGGATTCGGGTGTTTTTTTCAAAAAACCCTAAAAAACAGCTTAAATCATAGAATTTGGGGGTCATTTTGATACCAAAGTATTATTAACCTCAATAACCATAATTTCCACTCATTTTCAGTCTATTCTGAACACCTCACACCTCACAATATTATTTTTAGTCCTAAAATTTGCACCGAGGTCGCTGGATGACTAAGCTCAGCGACCCAAGTGGCCGACACAAACACCTGGCCCATCTAGGAGTGGCACTGCAGTGTCACGCAGGATGGCCCTTCCAAAAAACACTCCCCAAACAGCACATGACGCAAAGAAAAATGAAATAAAAAAGAGGTGCAAGATGGAATTGTCTTTGGGCCCTCCCACCCACCCTTATGTTGTATAAACAGGACATGCACACTTTAACCAACCCATCATTTCAGTGACAGGGTCTGCCACACGACTGTGACTGAAATGACGGGTTGGTTTGGACCCCCACCAAAAAAGAAGCAATTAATCTCTCCTTGCACAAACTGGCTCTACAGAGGCAAGATGTCCACCTCATCATCATCCTCCGATTCATCACCGTGTACATCCCCCTCCTCACAAATTATCAATTCGTCCCCACTGGAATCCACCATCACAGCTCCCTGTGTACTTTGTGGAGGCAATTGCTGCTGGTGAATGTCTCCACGGAGGAATTGATTATAATTCATTTTAATGAACATCATCTTCTGCACATTTTCTGGAAGTAACCTCGTACGCCGATTGCTGACAAGGTGAGCGGCGGCACTAAACACTCTTTCGGAGTACACACTTGTGGGAGGGCAACTTAGGTAGAATAAAGCCAGTTTGTGCAAGGGCCTCCAAATTGCCTCTTTTTCCTGCCAGTATACGTACGGACTGTCTGACGTGCCTACTTGGATGCGGTCACTCATATAATCCTCCACCATTCTTTCAATGGAGAGAGAATCATATGCAGTGCCAGTAGACGACATGTCCGTAATAGTTGGCAGGTCCTTCAGTCCGGACCAGATGTCAGCATCAGCAGTCGCTCCAGACTGCCCTGCATCACCGCCAGCGGGTGGGCTCGGAATTCTGAGCCTTTTCCTCACACCCCCAGTTGAGGGAGAATGTGAAGGAGGAGATGTTGACAGGTCGCGTTCCGCTTGACTTGACAATTTTCTCACCAGCAGTTCTTTGAACCCCTGCAGACTTGTGTCTGCCGGAAAGAGAGATCCAAGGTAGGTTTTAAATCTAGGATCGAACACGGTGGCCAAAATGTAGTGCTCTGATTTCAACAGATTGACCACCCGTGAATCCTTGTTAAGCGAATTAAGGGCTCCATCCACAAGTCCCACATGCCTAGCGGAATCGCTCAGTGTTAGCTCCTCCTTCAATGTCTCCAGCTTCTTCTGCAAAAGCCTGATGAGGGGAATGACCTGACTCAGGCTGGCAGTGTCTGAACTGACTTCACATGTGGCAAGTTCAAAAGGTTGCAGAACCTTGCACAACGTTGAAATCATTCTCCACTGCGCTTGAGACAGGTGCATTCCACCTCCTATATCGTGGTCAGTTGTATAGGCTTGAATGGCCTTTTGCTGCTCCTCCAACCTCTGAAGCATATAGAGGGTTGAATTCCACCTCATTACCACTTCTTGCTTCAGATGATGGCAGGGCAGGTTCAGGCGTTTTTGGTGTTGCTCCAGTCTTCTGTACGTGGTGTCTGTACGCCGAAAGTGTCCCGCAATTCTTCTGGCCACCGACAGCATCTCTTGCACGCCCCTGTCGTTTTTTAAATAATTCTGCACCACCAAATTCAAGGTATGTGCAAAACATGGGACGTGCTGGAATTTGCCCAGATTTAATGCACACACAATATTGCTGGCGTTGTCCGATGCCACAAATCCACAGGAGAGTCCAATTGGGGTAAGCCATTCTGCGATGATCTTCCTCAGTTGCCGTAAGAGGTTTTCAGCTGTGTGCGTATTCTGGAAAGCGGTGATACAAAGCGTAGCCTGCCTAGGAAAGAGTTGATGTTTGCGAGATGCTGCTACTGGTGCCGCCGTTGCTGTTCTTGCGGCGGGAGTCAATACATCTACCCAGTGGGCTGTCACAGTCATATAGTCCTGAGTCTGCCCTGCTCCACTTGTCCACATGTCCGTGGTTAAGTGGACATTGGGTACAACTGCATTTTTTAGGACACTGGTGAGTCTTTTTCTGAGGTCTGTGTACATTTTCGGTATCGCCTGCCTAGAGAAATGGAACCTAGATGGTATTTGGTACCGGGGACACAGTACCTCAAACAAGTCTATAGTTGGCTCTGCAGTAATGATGGATACCGGAACCACGTTTCTCACCGCCCAGGATGCCAAGGCCTCAGTTATCCGCTTTGCAGCAGGATGACTGCTGTGATATTTCATCTTACTCGCAAAGGACTGTTGGACAGTCAATTGCTTGGTGGAAGTAGTAAAAGTCGTCCTTCGACTTCCCCTCTGGGATGACCATCGACTCCCAGCAGCAACAACAGCAGCGCCAGCAGCAGTAGGCGTTACACGCAAGGATGCATCGGAGGAATCCCAGGCAGCAGAGGACTCGTCAGAATTGCCAGTGACATGGCCTGCAGGACTATTGGCATTCCTGGGGAAGGAGGAAATTGACACTGAGGGAGTTGGTGGGGAGGTTTGCGTGAGCTTTGTTACAAGAGGAAGGGATTTACTGGTCAGTGAACTGCTTACGCTGTCGCCCAAAGTTTTTGAACTTGTCACTGACTTATGATGAATGCGCTGCAGGTGACGTATAAGGGAGGATGTTCCGAGGTGGTTAACGTCCTTACCCCTACTTATTACAGCTTGACAAAGGCAACACACGGCTTGACACCTGTTGTCCGCATTTCTGTTGAAATACTTCCACACCGAAGAGCTGATTTTTTTGGTATTTTCACCAGGCATGTCAATGGCCATATTCCTCCCACGGACAACAGGTGTCTCCCCGGGTGCCTGACTTAAACAAACCACCTCACCATCAGAATCCTCCTTGTCAATTTCCTCCCCAGCGCCAGCAACACCCATATCCTCCTCATCCTGGTGTACTTCAACACTCACATCTTCAATCTGACTATCAGGAACTGGACTGCGGGTGCTCCTTCCAGCACTTGCAGGGGGCGTGCAAATGGTGGAAGGCGCATGCTCTTCACGTCCAGTGTTGGGAAGGTCAGGCATCGCAACCGACACAATTGGACTCTCCTTGTGGATTTGT
Organism: Pseudophryne corroboree; assembly: GCF_028390025.1. Lineage (NCBI taxonomy): Eukaryota > Metazoa > Chordata > Amphibia > Anura > Myobatrachidae > Pseudophryne > Pseudophryne corroboree. The sequence continues at coordinate 316,437,833 of NC_086451.1, read as the reverse complement.
GATTTCGAAGAACGCACAGTTCTTTGCTGTGCTTTTGCCAGCTTAAGTCTTTTCATTTTTCTAGCGAGAGGCTGAGTGCTTCCATCCTCATGTGAAGCTGAACCACTAGCCATGAACATAGGCCAGGGCCTCAGCCGTTCCTTGCCACTCCGTGTGGTAAATGGCATATTGGCAAGTTTACGCTTCTCCGACGACGATTTTATTTTAGATTTTTGAGTCCTTTTTTTACTGATATTTTGTGTTTTGGATTTTACATGCTCTGTACTATGACATTGGGCATCGGCCTTGGCAGACGACGTTGATGGAATTTCATCGTCTCGGCCATGACTAGTGGCAGCAGCTTCAGCACGAGGTGGAAGTGGATCTTGATCTTTCCCTATTTTTGGAACCTCAACATTTTTGTTCTCCATATTTTAATAGGCACAACTAAAAGGCACCTCAGGTAAACAATGGAGATGGATGTATACTAGTATACTTATGGATGACGAGTGACTGACGACACAGAGGTAGCTACAGCCGTGGACTACCGTACTGCATCTGCTAGTATAGAGATGATAATGATATAAAAAATATATATATATCACTACTGCAGGTATATATAATATAATGACGGACCTGCTGGACACTGTCAGCAGACTCCTAAACTACTAGTATGAAGAAGATAGAAAAAAAAAACCCACCACAGGTAGGTATACAATTATGGACGAGCACTGACGACACAGAGGTAGCTACAGCCGTGGACTACCGTACTGCGTCTGCTAGTATAGAGATGATAATGATATAAAAAATATATATATATCACTACTGCAGGTATATATAATATAATGACGGACCTGCTGGACACTGTCAGCAGACTCCTAAACTACTAGTATGAAGAAGATAGAAAAAAAAAACCCACCACAGGTAGGTATACAATTATGGACGAGCACTGACGACACAGAGGTAGCTACAGCCGTGGACTACCGTACTGCGTCTGCTAGTATAGAGATGATAATGATATAAAAAATATATATATATCACTACTGCAGGTATATATAATATAATGACGGACCTGCTGGACACTGTCAGCAGACTCCTAAACTACTAGTATGAAGAAGATAGAAAAAGAAACCCCACCACGGGTAGGTATACAATTATGGACGAGCACTGACGACACAGAGGTAGCTACAGCCGTGGACTACCGTACTGCGTCTGCTAGTATAGAGATGATAATGATATAAAAAATATATATATATCACTACTGCAGGTATATATAATATAATGACGGACCTGCTGGACACTGTCAGCAGACTCCTAAACTACTAGTATGAAGAAGATAGAAAAAGAAACCCCACCAATGGTAGGTATACAATTATGGACGAGCACTGACGACACAGAGGTAGCTACAGCCGTGGACTACCGTACTGCGTCTGCTAGTATAGAGATGATAATGATATAAAAAATATATATATATCACTACTGCAGGTATATATAATATAATGACGGACCTGCTGGACACTGTCAGCAGACTCCTAAACTACTAGTATGAAGAAGATAGAAAAAAAAACCCCACCACAGGTAGGTATACAATTATGGACGAGCACTGACGACACAGAGGTAGCTACAGCCGTGGACTACCGTACTGCGTCTGCTAGTATAGAGATGATAATGATATAAAAAATATGTATATATCACTACTGCAGGTATATATAATATAATGACGGAACTGCTGGACACTGTCAGCAGACTCCTAAACTACTAGTATGAAGAAGATAGAAAAAAAAAACCCACCACAGGTAGGTATACAATTATGGACGAGCACTGACGACACAGAGGTAGCCACAGCCGTGGACTACCGTACTGCGTCTGCTAATATAGAGATGATAAAGATGATAGAGATGAACAAAAAAAATATAACACTACTGCAGGTAAATATTTATATAATATAATGAATGACGGACCTGCTGGACACTGTCAGCAGAATGCGTTTATAGAATAAAAAAAAAAACACCACAGGAGTGTTTAACTTTTTCAGGCAGACAATATACTGGTGGTCACTGGTCAGTCACACTGGCAGCAAAAGTGTGCACTGTACTCCTGCTATAACTGCACCCCAGTCTCCCCCACAATTCAGCTGTGTGAGCAGTGAGCACTCAGCACAGTCAGATATACAAGATGATATTATCATGCAGCACACTGAGGCTGAGCACAGATATGGTATGTGACTGTGTATCGTTTTTTTTCAGGCAGAGAACGGATTATATTAAATAATAAATAAAACTGGTGGTGGTCACTAGTAACTATCAGCAAAACTCTGCACTCTGAGTACTCCTAATGCTCCCCAAAATTACTAAGTTAGTAGTAAATCAACTCAAGTGTCTCTATCTATTCTAACGGAGAGGACGCCAGCCACGTCCTCTCCCTATCAATCTCAATGCACGTGTGAAAATGGCGGCGACGCGCGGCTCCTTATATAGAATCCGAGTCTCGCGATAGAATACGAGCCTCGCGAGAATCCGACAGCGGGATGATGACGTTCGGGCGCGCTCGGGTTAACCGAGCAAGGCGGGAAGATCCGAGTCTGCCTCGGACCCGTGTAAAAAGGCTGAAGTTCGGGGGTTTCGGATTCCGAGGAACCGAACCCGCTCATCTCTATTGTGCACATTAGTTTTACTTTTAAAGTATATTTATGTGTATATTGGTTACATTTAGCAATAACTTAAACTAATTATAGCCACCACTGTTTTAAAATACTAACAAAAAAAGTATTATATAGCTCAAATATTAATATGTCCCTGAAGTGGATAATGAAGAAACTTTTTCAATGGTTGTTGACAATACAGTTTAAAGGGTGAATTTGTTTGCTTACTCACCGGGTGGATGGTCTGTGGGGGTAATTCAGAGTTGATCATAGCAGCAAATTTGTTAGCAGTTGGGCAAAACCATGGGCATGTCGGGGCGTGAACTGACCGTTTTCCGGGAGTGGTCCAGCGAATGCAGGCATATCCAGGCGTTTTGAGGGCGGATGTCTGACGTCAATTCCGTCGCAATGGTAAGTAGGTCTAGGGCTGGTCTTGATTTGCTAGAAACTTTTTTAGCATAGCAGGGCTGCACAATCATTCGCAGCCCTGATATGCTAAAATACACTCCCCCATAGGCGGCGTCAGGTTGATCGCACGAGCAGCAAAAAAATGCTACGTGCGATCAACTCTGAACGGGCCCCCATGTGCACTGCAGGGGAGGCAGATATAACATGTGCAGAGAGAGTTAGATTTGGGTGGGGTGTGTTCAAACTGAAATCTAAATTGCAGTGTAAAAATAAAGCAGCCAGTATTTACCCTGCACAGAAACAAAATAACCCATCCAAATCTAACTCTCTCTGCAAATGTTATATCTGCCACACCTGCAGTGCACATAGGGGGTCATTCCGAGTTGATCGCACGTAGAAACTTTTCGCTGCCCATGTGATCAACTCGACACCACCTATGGGGGAGGGCTTTTTTGCATAGCAAGGCTGCGAATGCTTGTGCAGCCCTGCTATGCAAAAAAAGTTTTGTGTGAAACTAGACCAGGGTAACAGTTACTCACCCTGTGTGATCGATCCAGTGGTGAAGATCCCAGAATTGACGTCAGACATCCACCCTCCAAACACCTGGACATGCCTGTGTTGGACTCACCACTCCCAGAAAACGGTGAGTTGCCGCCCCGGAACGCCTTCCTTCTGTCAATCTTCTTGCGGTCGCGCAGCGTGTGAACCGGTCGGAATGACCCTCATGGTTTTGTCCAACTGCTAACAAATTTGCTGCTGCAATCAACTCTGAATTACCCCCTGTGTCTTCTGAACGCCAGACAGGACCTCTGACAGAATCATCTACTGCAGTTTCTGTTCATAACTGGTATAGTGTACTGGTATTCTATGATCGCCACGCGTCTTGTGTACCTCACACTATTCTTCGGCCATTTTAGCCTTTAACACCTGATTTACATCATTTAACCACTTTTTAATGTTCTTATTATCTTAGTATCGTGGCGGCAGGTGCTGATGGCAATGACGGAATTGGTGACAGTCTTCCACATACCCCTCCAGATGGAGCTGGGGATGGGGAAATGCACCCACCAGGGCATGCACCAGGGCACAATTTAAATCATATGTGAAGTGCATATTTCTTCCAGTGCACATCTTGCCTGGTGCAGGAGCTGTTGCCTACACATCCTATGTTCGCTCTTCTCCTCCCCACTCTTCACTGCCTGCAACTCCTGCTCCTTACTGTACTACTCTTCAACCATTAAATCCTTCTTCTCCTGCGTCCCCTGCTGTGCACTACCTCTCTTCCTCTTTGCCATAATTCTTATCCAAAAAGACAGGGAGGCATAGGTTCGCTGCTATCTAGAGGAAACACACATTTATAGAGCACCCGCTCTCCTTCACCAAAAAAGGCCCTTTACATGGATTTTAGTAACCTGCTGGAGTAATCCATGCTGCCTGTCTGTCTCTGTGGATACAGGTGTCCCTTCCACTTCTTTCCGGGTGCCATATTGGTCGCTCTCTGATCGACGGACTACCATGCTGCCTGGATCAATGCCACTGATTCTGGGATCTGCCAGGGATCCATCCTCATCCAAACTAAACAGCAGTGATGGACTTCTGATACTCCTACCTTTGCTGCTGTACTGCCCCCCTGTGCTCCCGGCTCCTACCAGTAACTCTCGCGAGCACCGGCATCCATCGGTCTTCATTGGGCAGCGGACATACTAGCTCTCCTGGTCTCCAGCATTAAGACTGCACCACAGGCTGTAACAAGGACTCACTGTGTGTCATGCACAGCAGAGCGGCTCCCGGTGCTTCCATGGTGTTGGCGCTGCCTTGTCTCTGAAGGATCATCTGCCCATCAGTCTGTAGCCTCCGATTGTTGCACCGCTGACTTGCTGCTCCCTGACCGCCAACTGGAAGTCTGGTCCCTGCCTGCAGCTCCTACACTTACCTGTAGAGAGGGTCTTACATTAGTAGGCTGGCCTTGCTGTGTGGAACTGGAACTGAGCCGCATGTTAAAATAGTTCTCAGCACTGCGTCCTCTTTCTCACAGCAGCCTCAAGGCTCGTCCTGTGTCATAATAACTGCAAATAGAGTGGACTCTCTGCCCACTAGTAAGTGACCCGGTGTTCTGGGAAGGGCGAGCTGCACTGTATGTCTTATTTCATAAACAGTACACCTGTCTGCCTGACTTGATCTGAATTGTGGTGTCCACAGACAACAGAACCTCCATCTTTGCCTTACTACTTTACTCTGTGCCCCCCCCCCCCCTTCTCTCTCCAGCCAGCGGATTGCTAGCAGACATTCTCCTCTCTCCATTCTCTGGCAGAGTGTCTTACACATTCTCTATATATAACTCAGCTCTCATATTTAATTGAGTTATTAAAGGTTTCCCTAGGAGTCCGGGCCATTATTGTTAACATTATTTGGAATACAGGAGAGGGTTCCTGGGGTGCAAACTGCTAATGAGAGGTGCAACCCTGTAGAGACCTTTCAGTACTGCGTACAAAGAGAAGGTTGCAGGTGCACAATTCAAACATTACCAATTAATTAATGATAATCATTCCAATAAAATGTAGCATTTTGAGCGAGGTTCCTCACATAGTTATAGCCATACAGATGGAGCCATGCTCATTGAGCGTGGATGCATCGCAGGCAAGGGCAGGCGGCGTGCCTAGGGGCGCTTACGCCTTGGCCTGCTGCAGAGCATACAGAGATGCTCCCATTTAAAGTGAATCAGGTGCGTGCGTGTCTACGACGCATGTACGCCCCATTCATTCCCAGCAGTGCTCCTCATCGGGCGCATCTAGTCGCAGACAGAGCCATGATTAGCGTGGCTCCATCTGTATATAATGGTTTGCACACCACGTCCAGGTGATCTCATTAATCAGGCAAGTCCCTAACAAATTGAAGGGTCAGGGCACGGGACACCCCAAACCCAAGCAGTCAAGCGACCCCAGGTCAACACTTAAGTGAAAAAATATATAGTGAAAAAAGTGAAGATAGGTTAGTGAGAGAGGCTGCTGAAAACAGCAGTGGTAAAATAGTGAGAGGTAACGTGGTGAGAAGTGAACATGGGAAATGAGTTACATTGAAACAAAACACAATAGGGATGAAAGGATATATGAAATTCAGTGTTAAACTGTGTTGCTCCTGAGGCCAACAAGCCACAGCAGTCCAGGGAGAACCACACCCCAGAAATCCACCCCCATCTTTTTTAACAGCCTCTCTCACTAACCTAAATATATTCACTTTTTTCACTATACATGAATTAATCCTTCTGGTATTTTAATAACACCTTCACTATTAGATGAATTTTTATATAGAGATTTTGCTTTCCTATTATTAATACATACTAACACTTTACCTTCTCGCATTGTGCTGCCCTGGGGTAGCTGGCCTTTGCTGGTTTGTGGGGTTCTGCACCTTAGGCCCAAACCTAGAGCTAGGGACCATCAGTTTTAGAGTAGCCATGTTGGGGCCTGGTGGCGTATCATATATTTGCAAATGTATGTAACTAAGACCTCTGGATTTCTATCATATATATAGTCTTTCAAGTCTTGGTACACTTGGTGTGCTGGGGGACATCAGGGGTTAACCCCCAATGTATTTTTTGCCTAGACTACCCCCTCCCTTTCACACACCAGAATTGTAATGTCTAATTGATGGGAGCAACTTACATTTTGTTCTGATCTGAAATCTCTCAATAGGTCACATGCAAGTTACATTTTTCTCAGAAAACTTGCATACTTTTACATCATGCAAGTTGCGGAACAAATTTGAACATTTAAATATGTGCTATTGTGAGTTAAACCTGCACAATAAACTTGCACCCCATTACATCTTACCACTAGTCTTGATTTATTAGTCATTTAGAAATATGCCATAGAGACAATGGGGGTTATTCAGATGTGTTGCACTGCAGGAGTGGCAGATATAACATGTGCAGAGATATTTAGATTACCCTGTCTGTTAGACGGTTATTACTTCTATCCGGACTACTTCCTCATTGCTATTATCATTGGTGCACCACTCTTTCGGGTCTGAGACTGAGGGTCGACAGCACAAAGGTCGACACACCTTAGGTCGACGCCAATTGGTCGACACACCTTAGGTCGACATGGACAAAAGGTCGACAGGAACAAGGTCGACATGGAAAAAGGTCGACATGAGTTTTTTATGTTTTTTTGGTGTAGTTTTCTTCGTAGAGTGACTGGGAACCCCAATTAGTGCACCGCGTCCCCTCGCATGGTGCCTTCGCTCCGCTACCGCTTCGCTCGGCACACTTTACCGTTCCAATCGTAGTCCACGTGGATCGTTAAGTATGAAAAGGTTCAAAAAAGAAAAAAATCATGAAAAACTCATGTCGACCTTTTTCCATGTCGACCTTGTTCCTGTCGACCTTTTGTCCATGTCGACATTTTGTCCATGTCGACCTAAGGTGTGTCGACCAATTGGCGTCAACCTAAGGTGTGTTGACCTTTGTGCTGTCGACCTGGAGTCCGGATACCACTCTTTCTATATCTCTCAATACTCAGGTACACCGTTAGTACCTATACCCTATTGGTTGCTGCTAGATTCAAGTGGCCTAAGGGAACTTTTATGTCAGGGGGAAGAACCACGACACAAGGGGGAGGAGCTAGGCCAGTGGGATAGTTCCTCTACTATCCACGCCACCAATTATTACCTTTAGTAATCAGGTGGCGAGCGAAGCGAGCCACCGAGCCCGAAGCGTGGCAAGCGTACTTTTTGGGTACCCTGTTTGGCCGTAGCTCCTCCCCCTGGTGACGTGTCTCCTCCCCTAGTCACATCAGAAGGTCCTTTCTCCCACTCCGATTTAGAACCAACCATACCCTATTACGATTCTTAGTTATTAAATAATTATTCCCGGGGGCGTGGCTTGGCTGGCAAGAGTCCCAGCTCTCCCCAAACGGCATACATTAAGTCCCCTAACCTTGCAATTACCCAGAACAATCTGACGAGAAGACACCCAGGGAGTCCCTCTTACCCTGCTGCTGCCTCCTGGGGAACCCGCGGAGTCGGGGAGCGCTTTTAAGCGCTCCTGCGGACTGCGGCCTACCCCCCAAACAGAAGCGGGGGCCTGGAGTAGAGACGGTGACCGACGGCACCCGCCCGCCAACGTTCTGCTGGACACAAGCTCCCTGAGGAGATCGGGCTGCCCTCCCTGCACCTAATGAGACCCGCCGGCAGGACGAAGAGACGGATCTCCAGCGGTGAGTGCTCTCCGTAGCTGGAGCCCGCCCTGCGACCGCTGCGCCGGCTGCCCGCACTGATCCGCCTGGACACTCGCGGGCTGGCTCCCCTCCCTTCAGCGGCTCCGAGACACGGCTGCTTCGGAGCAGGGATAAGCTGACCCCTCACCCCATATGCTCTAAAGATATTAGAGCCCACCGCACCCCCGGACACCCGGCCTTTGCAGACTCCGGCTGGGGACCGCTGCCCCCTCCCCCCCCCCGCGAAAATATACTCCTCTCCCATACTCCTCTCCCATATACCCTTTATATAGGAACCAGGGAGGCCCAAGTATTCCTCAGCTTCTGGGACTGGATTGCAGTGACAGAGAAGGCTCTGTCACCCTCCTGCAGGCCGAGGCCTAGTTCCCCTTCTAATCCGGGGACTCAATTTTCACACAATACCCAACAGGCATTAAGCTACAGGCTCTATACTGCAGCTCACCTCGACGACTCCCCCTAGTGGGGTAATTTACTGAAGAAATATATCTCTGCTCAACTGAGAGATATTATATGACCGCATTTAAACCTCTCAGATCCTATAATGTTTTGAGATATACATCTAAACCGGCCGCTCTGACCACTGATGCCGTAATGTGCCGCTGATGCCAACCCACAGGGAGCCATACCGCTGAAGGCACTTTTATGCTAATCATGTGATCATATCTCACCCCATCAACTCGACCCCGGGAAATTAAGCAACCCGATGCTGACTGAGTGATGTCCAGGAACAAGAAATCGTCCCAGAAGACCGGCAAACCGACTCCTCGGGGGAACATGTCGCAACCTGCAATGAGGCCTTTCTTACAACCTACATCGCCCGCTCCATCCGATAACCCTCCTACAGCAATCTCCCCCATTCTCCCACCAGCTCCCCACCCGTCTTCTCCAAATGCAGATGCACCACATGCCCGCCCCTCGGGCGGCAAAGATCTGCAAGATATATTAGCCTATATGAAGACTCTACCCACTAAACAAGACTTGCAAGACACAGTGAGGCGAGAACTGGCTGCCATGAGGCAGGATATTTCCCATATCTCTGACCGGGTGTCGAGCTTAGAAGATCATCAAACTTCCTATGATACTTTTCTAAAGTCATTGACGTCTGTCATTGAAACCCAATCATCGGAGATCCGCTCCCTACAGCTGCGTTTGACAGATTTAGACAACAGAGGAAGGAGAAACAATATTTGCGTACGTGGCCTACCGGAAGAAGTCCCTCCAACAGGCTTGATCGATGCCCTAACGAAGATCTTTAACGAGATCCTAGGTAACGACCCTAATGATACCATCACCTTTGATAGGGCCCACCGCGCCTTGAAACCAAGGGGCCTCCCCGCAGATAAACCACGCGATGTCATATGCAGGTTGCATTATTTCTCCCAAAAAGAAAATATCATGCGCAAAGTGCGCCAACTTGATGGAGTGGACTTCAATGGTTCCGTGATACAAATTTACCAAGACTTGTCCTGGCACACATTACAACAACGTAAAGCCCTCAAGCCCCTGACAGAAGAATTTCGCAAGCGTCAATTGAAATATCGGTGGGGCTTTCCCTTCAGCCTCCAGGTCTCTTCATCCGGGAAAACCCACACCCTCAATTCCCACTCAGATCTCCCAGAGTTTTGCGCGGGACTTGGCATACCAAAACCAGATCTACGCGATTGGGACTTCCCTATTCCAGAGCTGCCATCCTTCCAACCCCTGGACACAGGGCCACCTTGGCAGGTGGTACGAAAAGCTGGAGGGAGGGGCACAACCGGATCCCCACTCAACAAAGATTCGCAAGTTACCTGAACGACTATCTGGGCCCTTTGTGTGTCCTAGTCCTACTTCAGGTATCTCTACAGGATACAGCGTGACGCTATTCTCGAGTTGTAGCGTGATATTATCTCACGCCTCTGAGGAACTTCCGTGTGAACTTCTGCTGTTGCCGAAGACCTGGCCCCGCCCTCCCAGATGCGTAATGGGTCATTGATTATTACTAACTCTTGTGTTATTATTACGAGATTTTTTTTTTTTTTATATTTTTCACTATTCGAAGATTTCCTTATGTTGATGTGGTTTAAGGTTTATCACATATCTACACTCAGTCATGTTCATATATGTATACTGTCTACTACAATATCTTATCTCATTATCACCATGCCTTTGGCGGTGGCTCCCTTATCCGCCCCATACCCGCCTCTGGCTGTTTGGCCTCTTGGGTATCAGATCCTTAGACGGATCGGTTACCCCAATGCGGGTTTTTTCTTAATGTTGTTTAAATGTTATTATAGTTTTTTCTTCATGCTCTGTCCCTCTCTTTTTCCTCCCTACCTCTCTTTCCCCCCTTTCACCGACCATTCTGAATTCAACATATACCATCACAGAACATATATCCTATGACGTCCACCGGCAAAATTAAAATCACATCGATCAACGCGAAGGGACTTAATATTCCGGAGAAAAGATCTTCTCTTTTGAGGTCCCTCTGGGCTGATAGGGTGGATGTTGCAATGGTCCAAGAGACACATTTTAAAATTTCGGCTAAAAATCCTCCCCTGACCAATTACCGCTACCCCCAGGCTTTTTACAATAACAACCCAGATTCAAAATCGAAGGGCGTGGCGATAGTGTTTTCCAGGACCCTCCAGCTGTCAGACATCTCAGTCCATAAATTGATCCCTGGTCGCCTCCTGATGGTACGCTGTAAAATATGTACCAGTCCATACACATTTATTGCACTCTACGCCCCAAATAAGGATCAAGTCCCTTTTTTCCGCAACGCATTCTTCCAGATGGAGCCACTCCTATCTGGGGTGGTTGTTCTTGGAGGTGATCTGAACTGGATACTGGATCCATCACTAGACTCGTCCTCTAATGCCCCCCGGACCTCCCAACGCCAATACCGGCAGGTTCGGAAACTGTTTCACGACCTCCAATTGGCCGACTCCTGGCGGGTTCTTCACCCCTCAAATAGGGACTACTCCTTCTACTCCCCCCCGCACAATGCTTATTCCCGCCTCGATTATATATTCCTGAGCCACAGACACCTCCCCTTACTAATAGATTCCTCCATCGGTTCAATAACCTGGTCTGATCATGCCCCAGTACACATGACGCTTGCGACCCCCCAGAATACCCCAGGTCAATGGACCTGGCGCCTCAACGAGTCACTGCTGCAAGATCAATATTGCAGGGGTGAAATAGAAAAAGCTCTGGCTGAGTTCTTCTCCATAAATGATACCGATGATGTCTCAAAAATTACCCTATGGGAGGCACATAAATGCACCATACGAGGTAAACTCATACAGTTGGGGACATTTATGAAGAAACAGAAATCAGCACTAATTACTAAATTACTAAACCAACTACATCGTCTCGAGTCCCTGCATAAATCGACCCTGTCGGAAACTGACTACTTAGAATTATTAGATACACGGGCACAACTAAAGAAATCTCTTACAGATAGTATCCAACTCTCTGTCCGAAAATGTAACTCCAAATACTACCAATGGGGCAATAAACCTGGCCGCCTTTTGGCCCAGGCTCTCAAGGCTCAGCGCTCTTCCTTATACATTAATAATGTAAAAGATCTCGGGAATACCCCCCGATTTAAAACCCCAGAAATCGCGGCAAGTTTTAAACAGTACTATTCCCTTCTCTATAACCTAGAAAATCGATCGGGCGATACCGCTTCCCCATACGATTTTTTACAGGCAAAGGCGTATCTAGAAAAGGTGTCCTACCCCGTCCTGCTACCTATGGATAGGGAAGCATTAGAACTACCCTTTACCCAACAAGAGTTGGAGACTGCCCTGACCACGACACCGTCTGGCAAGAGCCCAGGTCCAGATGGCTTTACCATCACCTATTATAAGCAATTCAGAGATCTCACATCCCCTTACCTTCTCCAAGCCTTTAATTCAATATCCGCAAACACCCATTTCTCCAACCAATCCTTAGAAGCACACATCTCCGTTCTGCCCAAGCCCGGTAAGGATCCCTCGATATGCTCCAGCTATAGACCCATATCTCTCCTAAATGTTGATGTTAAGCTCTTCGCAAAATTAATGGCAAATAGACAATGCATTCCTGCCTTCCCTAATCCACAACGACCAGGTGGGGTTTGTCCCAGGCCGCGAGGCTAAGGATAACACCACTAAGTTATTGAGCCTGATTCATATTGCATCCCAAGGTGGCCCACCCACAGTGTTGTTGTCCACTGACGCTGAAAAGGCTTTCGATAGGGTCGGTTGGGGCTTTATGAGGTCCGTGCTGGAGCATGTTGGACTGGGTCCCCGGATGCTTGATAGGATAATGGGTCTTTATAGATCTCCCACAGCACGGGTTCGAGTGAACGGATCCCTCTCAGAATCCTTCCCCATTAGCAATGGGACACGACAGGGCTGCCCATTATCCCCTCTTCTCTTTGTTCTCTGTATCGAAGCCTTCGCTAGAGCTATTAGGGCCAATGATAACATCAAGGGCTTGACGATTGGTGATACGGAGCACAAACTTTCCCTGTTTGCAGATGATCTACTAGCCACATTAACGCACCCGATCTCCTCCCTCCCCCACTTTATGCGAGAGCTATCCCATTTCGGATCGCTCTCCAACTTCAAGATCAACATGTCCAAATCATGTGCCTTAAACATCTCTTCCCCCCCCGACACTGTGACTAAGCTTAAACAAACTTTCCCCTTTACCTGGAACGCTTCTCACTTGTCTTACCTGGGAATACAACTACCAAACGACCTATCTCATTTATACACCTTAAACTTTACCCCCCTCATCCGAACACTCAGGGCTGATTATAGCAGGTGGTACCTTAAGCCACTCTCATGGCTGGGGAGGGTAAATGTTGTAAAGATGAATACTCTCCCCAAACTACTCTACAAACTACAGACCCTCCCCATACAGATCCCAGACTCCTGGTTCAGATCCATCCAACTGTTAATACAACAATTCATCTGGTCTCGGAGACGGCCAAGAATAAGCAGATCCATTATGATCCGCTCTACCCGAAGTGGTGGTTTCCAATTACCTGATATCAGAGGATACTATTGGGCAATATTGCTCAACAGGGTTTTGGACTGGACGAGGAGTCGGGACACAAAGCAGTGGGTGGCTCTAGAGGGACTATACATGCAACAATTCCCGGAGATTTTTCCCTGGCTCCCCTCCCTGCCCAAACCCCCTTCCCCCCACCCAACTATTACGACGACCCTCTCCTTCTGGAAAAAGGCACGCCGCTGGCCCTCCCTCTCCTCTGATTTTGGCCCACTGACCTCTTTTCTAGCTAACCCCGACTTCCAGCTCGGCCTAACACCCTCACACTTTCGTGACTGGGCCCTTGAAGGCCTCTTTAGAGTGGGTCAGATAGCAGTTTCCTCAGGAGTTAAACAATTTTCAGAAATACGATCCAAATGGGAAATTCCGCAACATGACTTTTGGAAGTATCTACAACTTAGACATTTTCTACACTCTGAGCGTAGATATCTCCGGGCCTCACGAGAGTTAACCCAGTTCGAGAGGATGTGTGTCGCCACGTGCCCCCCCCAGCACACCATCTCTTCACTTTATAGATTGCTGCAGACCCCAAATGCCCAGAAACCCATGCCCTTCCAGCTGGCCTGGGAAAGGGACCTTGGGATTCCTCTAACAGACAAAGATTGGCAGTTGATATTCCTTAAATCCCACAGCAGCTCAGTCTGCATACAAGTCAGGGAAACTCAATATAAGCTTTTGATGAGATGGTACAGGCACCCTTCCCTCCTCCACTTCATGTATCCTGGAGTGACGGACAGGTGTTGGAGGTGTCTCAGCGCCACAGGCTCCTTGATGCATATCTGGTGGAACTGTCCCCTACTAAAGCCATTCTGGAGGGATGTTGTATCCATCTCTCAAGACATACTTCACACCCCAGTCCCCACAGACCCAGCCTTCTGGTTACTATCCCACTCCTCAATCTCACTAGCTCAGCATAAAATATCACTACTTCGGCACCTGTCTAACGCAGCAAGGGCAGTTATCCCCACACTATGGAGATCTCAACTCCCACCCACTAGGAAACTATGGTTTAATAGAATTAGCTACTACATGAATATGGAAAACATCCTCCTGGTATCCAGGGATAAACTCTCGGAGTTTATGACTATATGGATGCCCTGGATAGAGTATATGTCTTCTAAAGACTATAAGGACTATGTCTATGCTGTCAAATGATTTAAACACGCATTTGATCAGGTGGACAGATTGTACCACCCCCACCCCAATTTGATAAATACCCCCAGTCTGGTCACACATCGCTCTCCCTCTTCTATTCCTCTCATTTCATTCCTCTCTCTCTTCTATAACTTCTTCACAATGCTATTAAAGTTGATACGATTGCATCATAGTATAGATTGTTGCCGAAAGGACATAAGATGGATATTACAGAAACACCTGCTAACGCTAGTGCCTACACTGACCCCCAGCGATGGGGACGATACGCTACTCAACGCTTTACGGCTATGATGTATAAGACCCTCATTTGTGTCCTGACGATTTCATTCTTCTGTTGAAATGTGATGCAATCCTTGTATTGTTATACTGTTCTAAATAAAAACAGATTATACAAAAAAAAAAATTATTCCCTTGTCTCGTTCTTGTCTTCTTGTATTCTTGGTCTTGTCTTTGATGTCTTTTTACCGGCATTGATCCAGGTCACTCAGGGTTGAGCTCATAATACCGCCAGCAGCTTAAAACCTGGCGGCATCTCAGTACCCTTAGGCACACTCCGCCTTATGGGAAAAGTGGCTGTTATAGGCAAGAAGACCCACTGGTGAGTTCTACGAGTCTCAACCCTGGGTGTACACGGGTCATTGTCCAGAAGATCCTCGGCAAGCCCATCCAGTGTGGAAAGAAGAATCAACAGTTGTAATAGATACGCCTCTGGTGCAGAGCACGCACAGTCCGCAATTGCTTCTAGCAGTGCACGCGCATTCTGCTGATAATCACAGGATCCGTCCACTTTTGGACTTGCGTCTGAGTCAAAAAACAGCCCCTCTGTGTTTATAGGTATATCAGGGGTATGCTGTACTGCAATAGCTTTGTAACAGTGGCTAATTTAGTTTGTATTAAGGTTGGACACAATAACACATTAGCCTATGGTTTGTTCTAATTAGCTTTGTAAGTATAGCTTGCATTACATAAATTGTGATTTTTTTATTCTTTAACATCTGCTTTTTGAAGTCAATTAATTAGTGTAATATGCTTTATACCAATTGTGATGTAACATTGTGTTTCATAAATGACTTTTTATTGGTTCAACTTTTTCTAATAATCTTTATATCATTTAAAATAGAATATTGATTCTCAACCAAAACATATTTTTTTAAGTTCAACAAAATTCTTTACCTTGAAAGTACTTGAGATTTTGGCATTATATTGGCATTTTCTATATAGGGGGTAATTCCAAGTTGATCGCAGAGGGATTTTAGTTAGCAATTGGGCAAAACTATGTGCACTGCAGGGGAGGCAGATATTACATGTGCAGAGAGAGTTAGATTTGGGTGGGGTGTGTTCAATCTGCAATCTAATTTGCGGTGTAAAAATAAAGCAGCCAGTATTTACCCTGCACAGAAACAAAATAACTCACCCAAATCTAACTCTTTCTGCACATGTTATATCTGCCTCCCCTGGTTTTGTCCAATTGCTAAAAAAAATCCTGCTGCGATCAACTTGGAATTACCTCATAGTTAGGTGTAAAATAAATTTCTCTCTTAATTAGGTAATTTCTACAAATGGAAAAAATGAAACAGTATGGGTGCAGTGCTGGGATTACTTACACTAAGTATTCTGTGTATACATAAATACAGCTACAGAATATTCAAGGGTTCTCCCCTATGTTTAATAGTAGCAGCATAGTAATAACACATTAAATATAAACGAGATGAAAGTTATACAAAACTAATCAGAACAGTTTTCTGTTTACAACATTTAAATGGATAATGAACATATTGATAAATGTTTACTTAATTTAGCAAAGTTTGCTTTGCGGTTAGCATTACTGCCTCACAGCAATGAGGTCGTGTCTGACTACAACCAAGACCATTTATACATATATATTTTCTCCATTTATTCTGGATTCCTCCTACATTCTAAAAGCATACTGGTAGGTCACTTGTATACCTGACCAAAAAAATTAACCCTAATAAATGTGTGTGTGTGTGTGTGTGTGTGTGTGTGTGTGTGTGTGTGTGTGTGTGTGTGCGCGCGTGCGTGTGTGTGTGTGTGTGTGTGTGTGTGTGTGTGTGTGTGTGTGTGTGTGTGTACATGTGGAAGAGAATATACAGTTTTATTGAGCTTTGCTTGCTAATACAATCCTAAGCGCAGTTCCCAATAATCAGAAAAAAGTGCATGTGCAGAACAGGGGGTATATTTACTAGAGATGAGCGGGTTCGGTTCCTCGGAATCCGAACCCACCCGAACTTCAGCTTTTTTTACACGGATCCGAGCGACTCGGATCTTCCCGCCTTGCTCGGTTAACCCGAGCGCGCCCGAACGTCATCATGACGCTGTCGGATTCTCGCGAGGCTCGGATTCTATCGCGAGACTCGGATTCTATATAAGGAGCCGCGCGTCGCCGCCATTTTCACACGTGCATTGAGATTGATAGGGAGAGGACGTGGCTGGCGTCCTCTCCATTTAGATTATAAGAGAGAGATTTACTGGAGTTTAGGACTAGGAGGAGTACTGTAGAAGTGTAGAGAGTGCAGAGAGTTTACTAGTGAGTGACCACCAGACAGTGCAGTTTATTTAATATATCCGTTCTCTGCCTGAAAAAAGCGATACACACAGTGACTCAGTCACATACCATATCTGTGTGCACTGCTCAGGCTCAGCCCAGTATGCTGCATCATCTATATATATTATATATCTGTCTGACTGCTCAGCTCACACAGCTTATAATTGTGGGGGAGACTGGGGAGCACTGCAGTGCCAGTTATAGGTTATAGCAGGAGCCAGGAGTACATAATATTATATAGTGAGTGACCACCAGACAGTGCAGTTTATTTAATATATCCGTTCTCTGCCTGAAAAAAGCGATACACACAGTGACTCAGTCACATACCATATCTGTGTGCACTGCTCAGGCTCAGCCCAGTGTGCTGCATCATCTATATATATTATATATCTGTCTGACTGCTCAGCTCACACAGCTTATAATTGTGGGGGAGACTGGGGAGCACTGCAGTGCCAGTTATAGGTTATAGCAGGAGCCAGGAGTACATAATATTATATTAAAATTAAACAGTGCACACTTTTGCTGCAGGAGTGCCACTGCCAGTGTGACTGACCAGTGACCTGACCACACTGACCACCAGTATAGTTAGTAGTATACTTATATTGTGATTGCCTGAAAAAGTTAAACACTCGTCGTGTGACTTCACTTGTGTGTTGTTGTTTTTTTTATTCTATAAAAATAAAACTCATTCTGCTGACAGACAGTGTCCAGCAGGTCCGTCATTATATAATATATAATATATACCTGTCCGGCTGCAGTAGTGATATATATATATTTTTTATATCATTTATCATCCAGTCGCAGCAGACACAGTACGGTAGTTCACGGCTGTGGCTACCTCTGTGTCTGCACTCGGCAGGCAGTCCGTCCATAATTGTATACCACCTAACCGTGTTTTTTTTTTCTTCTTTATACATACATACTACTACGACATCTCTTTATCAACCAGTCTATATTAGCAGCAGACACAGTACAGTACGGTAGTTCACGGCTGTGGCTACCTCTGTGTCTGCACTCGGCAGGCAGTCCGTCCATAATTGTATACCACCTAACCGTGGTTTTTTTTTCTTTCTTCTTTATACATACATAGTTACATAGACATCTCTTTATCAACCAGTCTATATTAGCAGCAGACACAGTACAGTACGGTAGTTCACGGCTGTGGCTACCTCTGTGTCTGCACTCGGCAGGCAGTCCGTCCATAATTGTATACCACCTAACCGTGGTTTTTTTTTCTTTCTTCTTTATACATACATAGTTACATAGACATCTCTTTATCAACCAGTCTATATTAGCAGCAGACACAGTACAGTACGGTAGTTCACGGCTGTGGCTACCTCTGTGTCTGCACTCGGCAGGCAGTCCGTCCATAATTGTATACCACCTAACCGTGGTTTTTTTTTCTTTCTTCTTTATACATACATAGTTACATAGACATCTCTTTATCAACCAGTCTATATTAGCAGCAGACACAGTACAGTACGGTAGTTCACAGCTGTGGCTACCTCTGTGTCTGCACTCGGCAGGCAGTCCGTCCATAATTGTATACCACCTAACCGTGGTTTTTTTTTCTTTCTTCTTTATACATACATAGTTACATAGACATCTCTTTATCAACCAGTCTATATTAGCAGCAGACACAGTACAGTACGGTAGTTCACGGCTGTGGCTACCTCTGTGTCTGCACTCGGCAGGCAGTCCGTCCATAATTGTATACCACCTAACCGTGGTTTTTTTTTCTTTCTTCTTTATACATACATAGTTACATAGACATCTCTTTATCAACCAGTCTATATTAGCAGCAGACACAGTACAGTACGGTAGTTCACGGCTGTGGCTACCTCTGTGTCTGCACTCGGCAGGCAGTCCGTCCATAATTGTATACCACCTAACCGTGGTTTTTTTTTCTTTCTTCTTTATACATACATACTACTACGACATCTCTTTATCAACCAGTCTATATTATTAGCAGCAGACACAGTACAGTACGGTAGTTCACGGCTGTGGCTACCTCTGTGTCTGCACTCGGCAGGCAGTCCGTCCATAATTGTATACCACCTAACCGTGGTTTTTTTTTCTTTCTTCTTTATACATACATAGTTACATAGACATCTCTTTATCAACCAGTCTATATTAGCAGCAGACACAGTACAGTACGGTAGTTCACGGCTGTGGCTACCTCTGTGTCTGCACTCGGCAGGCAGTCCATAATTGTATACTAGTATCCATCTCCATTGTTTACCTGAGGTGCCTTTTAGTTGTGCCTATTAAAATATGGAGAACAAAAATGTTGAGGTTCCAAAATTAGGGAAAGATCAAGATCCACTTCCACCTCGTGCTGAAGCTGCTGCCACTAGTCATGGCCGAGACGATGAAATGCCAGCAACGTCGTCTGCCAAGGCCGATGCCCAATGTCATAGTACAGAGCATGTCAAATCCAAAACACCAAATATCAGAAAAAAAAGGACTCCAAAACCTAAAATAAAATTGTCGGAGGAGAAGCGTAAACTTGCCAATATGCCATTTACGACACGGAGTGGCAAGGAACGGCTGAGGCCCTGGCCTATGTTCATGGCTAGTGGTTCAGCTTCACATGAGGATGGAAGCACTCAGCCTCTCGCTAGAA
The DNA here is from genome assembly GCF_028390025.1 of Pseudophryne corroboree. Taxonomy (NCBI): domain Eukaryota; kingdom Metazoa; phylum Chordata; class Amphibia; order Anura; family Myobatrachidae; genus Pseudophryne; species Pseudophryne corroboree. The sequence continues at coordinate 316,418,172 of NC_086451.1, read as the reverse complement.
AAATGAAAAGACTCAAGCTGGCAAAAGCAGCACAGCAAAGAACTGTGCATTCTTCGAAATCCCAAATCCACAAGGAGAGTCCAATTGTGTCGGTTGCGATGCCTGACCTTCCCAACACTGGACGTGAAGAGCATGCGCCTTCCACCATTTGCACGCCCCCTGCAAGTGCTGGAAGGAGCACCCGCAGTCCAGTTCCTGATAGTCAGATTGAAGATGTCAGTGTTGAAGTACACCAGGATGAGGAGGATATGGGTGTTGCTGGCGCTGGGGAGGAAATTGACCAGGAGGATTCTGATGGTGAGGTGGTTTGTTTAAGTCAGGCACCCGGGGAGACACCTGTTGTCCGTGGGAGGAATATGGCCGTTGACATGCCAGGTGAAAATACCAAAAAAATCAGCTCTTCGGTGTGGAGGTATTTCACCAGAAATGCGGACAACAGGTGTCAAGCCGTGTGTTCCCTTTGTCAAGCTGTAATAAGTAGGGGTAAGGACGTTAACCACCTCGGAACATCCTCCCTTATACGTCACCTGCAGCGCATTCATAATAAGTCAGTGACAAGTTCAAAAACTTTGGGTGACAGCGGAAGCAGTCCACTGACCAGTAAATCCCTTCCTCTTGTAACCAAGCTCACGCAAACCACCCCACCAACTCCCTCAGTGTCAATTTCCTCCTTCCCCAGGAATGCCAATAGTCCTGCAGGCCATGTCACTGGCAATTCTGACGATCCCTCTCCTGCCTGGGATTCCTCCGATGCATCCTTGCGTGTAACGCCTACTGCTGCTGGCGCTGCTGTTGTTGCTGCTGGGAGTCGATGGTCATCCCAGAGGGGAAGTCGTAAGCCCACTTGTACTACTTCCAGTAAGCAATTGACTGTTCAACAGTCCTTTGCGAGGAAGATGAAATATCACAGCAGTCATCCTGCTGCAAAGCGGATAACTGAGGCCTTGACAACTATGTTGGTGTTAGACGTGCGTCCGGTATCCGCCGTTAGTTCACAGGGAACTAGACAATTTATTGAGGCAGTGTGCCCCCGTTACCAAATACCATCTAGGTTCCACTTCTCTAGGCAGGCGATACCGAGAATGTACACGGACGTCAGAAAAAGACTCACCAGTGTCCTAAAAAATGCAGTTGTACCCAATGTCCACTTAACCACGGACATGTGGACAAGTGGAGCAGGGCAGGGTCAGGACTATATGACTGTGACAGCCCACTGGGTAGATGTATGGACTCCCGCCGCAAGAACAGCAGCGGCGGCACCAGTAGCAGCATCTCGCAAACGCCAACTCTTTCCTAGGCAGGCTACGCTTTGTATCACCGCTTTCCAGAATACGCACACAGCTGAAAACCTCTTACGGCAACTGAGGAAGATCATCGCGGAATGGCTTACCCCAATTGGACTCTCCTGTGGATTTGTGGCATCGGACAACGCCAGCAATATTGTGTGTGCATTAAATATGGGCAAATTCCAGCACGTCCCATGTTTTGCACATACCTTGAATTTGGTGGTGCAGAATTTTTTAAAAAACGACAGGGGCGTGCAAGAGATGCTGTCGGTGGCCAGAAGAATTGCGGGACACTTTCGGCGTACAGGCACCACGTACAGAAGACTGGAGCACCACCAAAAACTACTGAACCTGCCCTGCCATCATCTGAAGCAAGAAGTGGTAACGAGGTGGAATTCAACCCTCTATATGCTTCAGAGGTTGGAGGAGCAGCAAAAGGCCATTCAAGCCTATACAATTGAGCACGATATAGTAGGTGGAATGCACCTGTCTCAAGCGCAGTGGAGAATGATTTCAACGTTGTGCAAGGTTCTGATGCCCTTTGAACTTGCCACACGTGAAGTCAGTTCAGACACTGCCAGCCTGAGTCAGGTCATTCCCCTCATCAGGCTTTTGCAGAAGAAGCTGGAGACATTGAAGGAGGAGCTAACACGGAGCGATTCCGCTAGGCATGTGGGACTTGTGGATGGAGCCCTTAATTCGCTTAACAAGGATTCACGGGTGGTCAATCTGTTGAAATCAGAGCACTACATTTTGGCCACCGTGCTCGATCCTAGATTTAAAGCCTACCTTGGATCTCTCTTTCCGGCAGACACAAGTCTGCTGGGGTTGAAAGACCTGCTGGTGACAAAATTGTCAAGTCAAGCGGAACGCGACCTGTCAACATCTCCTCCTTCACATTCTCCCGCAACTGGGGGTGTGAGGAAAAGGCTCAGAATTCCGAGCCCACCCGCTGGCGGTGATGCAGGGCAGTCTGGAGCGACTGCTGATGCTGACATCTGGTCCGGACTGAAGGACCTGACAACGATTACGGACATGTCGTCTACTGTCACTGCATATGATTCTCTCAACATTGATAGAATGGTGGAGGATTATATGAGTGACCGCATCCAAGTAGGCACGTCACACAGTCCGTACTTATACTGGCAGGAAAAAGAGGCAATTTGGAGGCCCTTGCACAAACTGGCTTTATTCTACCTAAGTTGCCCTCCCACAAGTGTGTACTCCGAAAGAGTGTTTAGTGCCGCCGCTCACCTTGTCAGCAATCGGCGTACGAGGTTACATCCAGAAAATGTGGAGAAGATGATGTTCATTAAAATGAATTATAATCAATTCCTCCGCGGAGACATTGACCAGCAGCAATTGCCTCCACAAAGTACACAGGGAGCTGAGATGGTGGATTCCAGTGGGGACGAATTGATAATCTGTGAGGAGGGGGATGTACACGGTGATATATCGGAGGGTGATGATGAGGTGGACATCTTGCCTCTGTAGAGCCAGTTTGTGCAAGGAGAGATTAATTGCTTCTTTTTTGGGGGGGGTCCAAACCAACCCGTCATATCAGTCACAGTCGTGTGGCAGACCCTGTCACTGAAATGATGGGTTGGTTAAAGTGTGCATGTCCTGTTTTGTTTATACAACATAAGGGTGGGTGGGAGGGCCCAAGGACAATTCCATCTTGCACCTCTTTTTTCTTTTCTTTTTCTTTGCATCATGTGCTGATTGGGGAGGGTTTTTTGGAAGGGACATCCTGCGTGACACTGCAGTGCCACTCCTAAATGGGCCCGGTGTTTGTGTCGGCCACTAGGGTCGCTAATCTTACTCACACAGTCAGCTACCTCATTGCGCCTCTTTTTTTCTTTGCGTCATGTGCTGTTTGGGGAGGGTTTTTTGGAAGGGACATCCTGCGTGACACTGCAGTGCCACTCCTAGATGGGCCCGGTGTTTGTGTCGGCCACTAGGGTCGCTAATCTTACTCACACAGCTACCTCATTGCGCCTCTTTTTTTCTTTGCGTCATGTGCTGTTTGGGGAGGGTTTTTTGGAAGGGACATCCTGCGTGACACTGCAGTGCCACTCCTAGATGGGCCCGGTGTTTGTGTCGGCCACTAGGGTCGCTAATCTTACTCACACAGCTACCTCATTGCGCCTCTTTTTTTCTTTGCGTCATGTGCTGTTTGGGGAGGGTTTTTTGGAAGGGCCATCCTGTGTGACACTGCAGTGCCACTCCTAGATGGGCCCGGTGTTTGTGTCAGCCACTAGGGTCGCTAATATTACTCACACAGCTACCTCATTGCGCCTCTTTTTTTCTTTGCGTCATGTGCTGTTTGGGGAGGGTTTTTTGGAAGGGACATCCTGCGTGACACTGCAGTGCCACTCCTAGATGGGCCCGGTGTTTGTGTCGGCCACTAGGGTCGCTTATCTTACTCACACAGCGACCTCGGTGCAAATTTTAGGACTAAAAATAATATTGTGAGGTGTGAGGTATTCAGAATAGACTGAAAATGAGTGTAAATTATGGTTTTTGAGGTTAATAATACTTTGGGATCAAAATGACCCCCAAATTCTATGATTTAAGCTGTTTTTTAGTGTTTTTTGAAAAAAACACCCGAATCCAAAACACACCCGAATCCGACAAAAAAAATTCGGTGAGGTTTTGCCAAAACGCGTTCGAACCCAAAACACGGCCGCGGAACCGAACCCAAAACCAAAACACAAAACCCGAAAAATTTCAGGCGCTCATCTCTAATATTTACTAAGGTTCGTATTTGTAGAGATTTGGTGGGAGATTAAACTCGAATGACATTGTTCATGTTTTTTTGCAACTTTTTGAATAAAGTGCATGTAATTTACTAAGCTGCCGAGTTATCTTCATTTGTATTTTCCGATGTCGATGTGATTCGTATTGTCAGGCAGTGTTTCACGGGAGTGATTAGTAAAACACTGTCGTACTTAACACAATGAATCCCGGCCGGATCAGTGAGATCCGTGCAGGGCTTCATTGTGTACATTATATGTATTCTGTAAAGTGTTAAAAATGGGAAAAAAATTGCATGGGGTCCCCCCTTCTAAGCATAACCAGCCTCGGGCTCTTTGAGCCGGTTCTGGTTGAAAAAATAGAGGGGAAAAAATGACTGGGGTCCCCCCATATTTCATCATCCAGCACCGGGCTCTGCGTATGGTCCTGGTGCAAAATATATGGGGGACAAAAAATGTAGGGGTCCCCCGTATTTTTAACACCAGCACCGGGCTCCACTAGCCAGAGAGATAATGCCACAGCCGGGGGACACTTTTATACTGGTCCCTGCGGCCATGGCATTACCCTCCCAACTAGTCACCCCTGGCTGGGGTACCCTGGAGGAGTGGGGACCCCTTAAATCAAGGGGTTCCCCCCTCCAGCCACCCAAGGGCCAGGGGTGTAGCCCAAGGCTGTCCCCCCATCTGTGGGTGGTGGATGGGAGGCTGATAGCCATTGTGTAAAAAATAAAGAATATTGTTTTTTGTAGAATAACTACAAGTCCCAGCAAGCCTCCCCACATGCTGGTACTTGGAGAACCACAAGTACCAGCATGCGGGAAAATAACAAGCCTGCTGGAACCTGTAGTTCTACTACAAAAATATACCCCCAAAAAAACACAAGACACACACCATGAAAGTACAACTTTAATTTACATACATGCACACTTACACACACACACACACACACACATACTTACCTATGTTGACATGGAGCACCTCGGTCCTCTTCTCCAGAAGAATCCACGGGGTACCTGAAAATATAAATTATACTTACAAACAATCCGGTGTAGATCGGTCCTCTTCTTTAAGTTTGTAATCCAGAGACTTGTTGAAAATAATAAAACAAATAACCCGAACCACGAACTGAAAGTGGTTCCATGTTTACACATAGAACCCCTTTCCCACACTGGCGGGACTCCCCGTGACTCCTGTCAGTGAAGGTCCCGCCAGCCAATCAGGGAGCGCCACGTCATGGCACTCTCCTGATTGGCTGTGCGCTCCTGCACGGTCAATCAGAGGAGCGCACTGGTTACAATAGAGTGTAGCGGCACCCCATTGTAACCAATGATGGGAACTTTGCGGTCTGCGGTTAACCGCAAAGTTAATTGGGGTCAACCACAAGAGTGACCCCAATTAACTCCCGGTTACAATGGGGCGCCACTACGCTACATTGTAACCAGTGCGCTCCTCTGATTGACAGTGCAGGAGTGCACAGCCAATCAGGAAAGTGCCACGACATGGCGCTCCCTGATTGGCAGGCAAGACCTTCACTGACAGGAGTCACGGGGGGTCCCGCCAGTCGGGGAAAGGGGTTCCATGTGTAAACATGGAACCCCTTTCAGTTCGTGGTTCGGGTTATTCGTTTTATTATTTTCAAGAAGTCCCTGGATTACAAACTTAAAGAAGAGGACCGATCTACACCGGATTGTTTGTAAGTATAATTTATATTTTCAGGTACCCCGTGGATTCTACTGGAGAAGAGGACCGAGGGGCTCCGTATCAACATAGGTAAGTATGTTTGTGTGTAAGTGTTCATGTATGTAAATTAAAGTTGTACTTTCATGGTGTGTGTCTTGTGTTTTTTGGGGGGTATTATTTTTGTAGTAGAACTACAGGTTCCAGCGGGCCCGTTATTTTCCCGCATGCTGGTACTTGTGGTTCTCCAAGTACCAGCTTGCGGGGAAGGCTTGCTGGGACTTGTAGTTCTTCTACAAAAAACAATATTCTTTATTTTTACACAATGACTATCAGCCTCCCATCCACCGCCCACGGATAGGGGGGAACAGCCTCGGGCTTCACCCCTGGTCCTTGAGTGGCTGGATGGGGGGGACCCCTTGATTTAAGGGGTCCCCACTCCTCCAGGGTACCCCAGCCAGGGGTGACTAGTTGGGGGGGTAATGCCATGGCCGCAGGGACCAGTATAAAAAAGGCCCCCGGCTGTGGCATTATCTCTCTGGCTAGTGGAGCCCGGTGCTGGTGTTAAAAATACGGGGGACCCCTACATTTTTTGTCCCCCATGTTTTTTGCACCAGGAGCAGGTGCAGAGCCCGGTGCTTGTTGATGAAATATGGGGGGACCCCAGTAATTTTTTCCCTGTATTTTTTCAACCAGGACCGGCTCAAAGAGCCCGAGGCTGGTTATGCTTAGGAGGGGGGACCCCATGCAATTTTTGGGGGGATTTTTAAGCCATTCACACCTCTTCCCACTGATAAGCATGCACAGATCTCACTGATCCGTGCATGCCTATCAGAATACGGATGAAAAAAGCAGGTCTATTTGAAAACTGCTTTTTTTTACAAATTGTAGCATTTACCGTCAGTGTTTGGCTATTGCCGGCAGTGATTGTAAATACGAATTCTTAGTAAATTACCGAGTTGTATAAAATAACAGGCGTGTTTGACCGATGGTGTATTCATTCGTAAAAATACGAATGCCCTCATCACTGCAGAGATTTCTGTTTAGTAAATTCCCGAGATGACACTTTGAAAAAAAAAACAAATCGGTCAAAACCGGGAGCTTAGTAATACCCCCAGGTCTTGCAATTACTAGAGATGAGCGCCGGAAATTTTTCGGGTTTTGTGTTTTGGTTTTGGGTTCGGTTCCGCGGCCGTGTTTTGGGTTCGACCGCGTTTTGGCAAAACCTCACCGAATTTTTTTTGTCGGATTCGGGTGTGTTTTGGATTCGGGTGTTATTTTCAAAAAACCTTAAAAAACAGCTTAAATCATAGAATTTGGGGGTCATTTTGATCCCAAAGTATTATTAACCTCAAAAACCATACTTTACACTCATTTTCAGTCTATTCTGAATACCTCACACCTCACAATATTATTTTTAGTCCTAAAATTTGCACCGAGGTCGCTGTGTGAGTAAGATAAGCGACCCTAGTGGCCGACACAAACACCGGGCCCATCTAGGAGTGGCACTGCAGTGTCACGCAGGATGGCCCTTCCAAAAAACCCTCCCCAAACAGCACATGACGCAAAGAAAAAAAGAGGCGCAATGAGGTAGCTGACTGTGTGAGTAAGATAAGCGACCCTAGTGGCCGACACAAACACCGGGCCCATCTAGGAGTGGCACTGCAGTGTCACGCAGGATGGCCCTTCCAAAAAACCCTCCCCAAACAGCACATGACGCAAAGAAAAAAAGAGGCGCAATGAGGTAGCTGACTGTGTGAGTAAGATAAGCGACCCTAGTGGCCGACACAAACACCGGGCCCATCTAGGAGTGGCACTGCAGTGTCACGCAGGATGGCCCTTCCAAAAAACCCTCCCCAAACAGCACATGACGCAAAGAAAAAAAGAGGCGCAATGAGGTAGCTGACTGTGTGAGTAAGATAAGCGACCCTAGTGGCCGACACAAACACCGGGCCCATCTAGGAGTGGCACTGCAGTGTCACGCAGGATGGCCCTTCCAAAAAACCCTCCCCAAACAGCACATGACGCAAAGAAAAAAAGAGGCGCAATGAGGTAGCTGACTGTGTGAGTAAGATAAGCGACCCTAGTGGCCGACACATACACCGGGCCCATCTAGGAGTGGCACTGCAGTGTCACGCAGGATGGCCCTTCCAAAAAACCCTCCCCAAACAGCACATGACGCAAAGAAAAAAAGAGGCGCAATGAGGTAGCTATCTGTGTGAGTAAGATAAGCGACCCTAGTGGCCGACACAAACAACGGGCCCATCTAGGAGTGGCACTGCAGTGTCACGCAGGATGGCCCTTCCAAAAAACCCTCCCCAAACAGCACATGACGCAAAGAAAAAAAGAGGCGCAATGAGGTAGCTGACTGTGTGAGTAAGATAAGCGACCCTAGTGGCCGACACAAACACCGGGCCCATCTAGGAGTGGCACTGCAGTGTCACGCAGGATGTCCCTTCCAAAAAACCCTCCCCAAACAGCACATGACGCAAAGAAAAATTAAAGAAAAAAGAGGTGCAAGATGGAATTGTCCTTGGGCCCTCCCACCCACCCTTATGTTGTATAAACAGGACATGCACACTTTAACCAACCCATCATTTCAGTGACAGGGTCTGCCACACGACTGTGACTGAAATGACGGGTTGGTTTGGACCCCCACCAAAAAAGAAGCAATTAATCTCTCCTTGCACAAACTGGCTCTACAGAGGCAAGATGTCCACCTCATCATCATCCTCCGATATATCACCGTGTACATCCCCCTCCTCACAGATTATCAATTCGTCCCCACTGGAATCCACCATCTCAGCTCCCTGTGTACTTTGTGGAGGCAATTGCTGCTGGTCAATGTCTCCACGGAGGAATTGATTATAATTCATTTTAATGAACATCATCTTCTCCACATTTTCTGGATGTAACCTCGTACGCCGATTGCTGACAAGGTGAGCGGCGGCACTAAACACTCTTTCGGAGTACACACTTGTGGGAGGGCAACTTAGGTAGAATAAAGCCAGTTTGTGCAAGGGCCTCCAAATTGCCTCTTTTTCCTGCCAGTATAAGTACGGACTGTGTGACGTGCCTACTTGGATGCGGTCACTCATATAATCCTCCACCATTCTTTCAATGGTGAGAGAATCATATGCAGTGACAGTAGACGACATGTCCGTAATCGTTGTCAGGTCCTTCAGTCCGGACCAGATGTCAGCATCAGCAGTCGCTCCAGACTGCCCTGCATCACCGCCAGCGGGTGGGCTCGGAATTCTGAGCCTTTTCCTCGCACCCCCAGTTGCGGGAGAATGTGAAGGAGGAGATGTTGACAGGTCGCGTTCCGCTTGACTTGACAATTTTCTCACCAGCAGGTCTTTCAACCCCAGCAGACTTGTGTCTGCCGGAAAGAGAGATCCAAGGTAGGCTTTAAATCTAGGATCGAGCACGGTGGCCAAAATGTAGTGCTCTGATTTCAACAGATTGACCACCCGTGAATCCTTGTTAAGCGAATTAAGGGCTCCAGCCACAAGTCCCACATGCCTAGCGGAATCGCTCCGTGTTAGCTCCTCCTTCAATGTCTCCAGCTTCTTCTGCAAAAGCCTGATGAGGGGAATGACCTGACTCAGGCTGGCAGTGTCTGAACTGACTTCACGTGTGGCAAGTTCAAAGGGCATCAGAACCTTGCACAACGTTGAAATCATTCTCCACTGCGCTTGAGACAGGTGCATTCCACCTCCTATATCGTGCTCAATTGTATAGGCTTGAATGGCCTTTTGCTGCTCCTCCAACCTCTGAAGCATATAGAGGGTTGAATTCCACCTCGTTACCACTTCTTGCTTCAGATGATGGCAGGGCAGGTTCAGTAGTTTTTGGTGGTGCTCCAGTCTTCTGTACGTGGTGCCTGTACGCCGAAAGTGTCCCGCAATTCTTCTGGCCACCGACAGCATCTCTTGCACGCCCCTGTCGTTTTTTAAAAAATTCTGCACCACCAAATTCAAGGTATGTGCAGAACATGGGACGTGCTGGAATTTGCCCATATTTAATGCACACACAATATTGCTGGCGTTGTCCGATGCCACAAATCCACAGGAGAGTCCAATTGGGGTAAGCCATTCCGCGATGATCTTCCTCAGTTGCCGTAAGAGGTTTTCAGCTGTGTGCGTATTCTGGAAAGCGGTGATACAAAGCGTAGCCTGCCTAGGAAAGAGTTGGCGTTTGCGAGATGCTGCTACTGGTGCCGCCGCTGCTGTTCTTGCGGCGGGAGTCCATACATCTACCCAGTGGGCTGTCACAGTCATATAGTCCTGACCCTGCCCTGCTCCACTTGTCCACATGTCCGTGGTTAAGTGGACATTGGGTACAACTGCATTTTTTAGGACACTGGTGAGTCTTTTTCTGACGTCCGTGTACATTCTCGGTATCGCCTGCCTAGAGAAGTGGAACCTAGATGGTATTTGGTAACGGGGGCACACTGCCTCAATAAATTGTCTAGTTCCCTGTGAACTAACGGCGGATACCGGACGCACGTCTAACACCAACATAGTTGTCAAGGCCTCAGTTATCCGCTTTGCAGCAGGATGACTGCTGTGATATTTCATCTTCCTCGCAAAGGACTGTTGGACAGTCAATTGCTTACTGGAAGTAGTACAAGTGGGCTTACGACTTCCCCTCTGGGATGACCATCGACTCCCAGCAGCAACAACAGCAGCGCCAGCAGCAGGAGGCGTTACACGCAAGGATGCATCGGAGGAATCCCAGGCAGGAGAGGACTCGTCAGAATTGCCAGTGACATGGCCTGCAGGACTATTGGCATTCCTGGGGAAGGAGGAAATTGACACTGAGGGAGTTGGTGGGGTGGTTTGCGTGAGCTTGGTTACAAGAGGAAGGGATTTACTGGTCAGTGGACTGCTTCCGCTGTCGCCCAAAGTTTTTGAACTTGTCACTGACTTATTATGAATGCGCTGCAGGTGACGTATAAGGGAGGATGTTCCGAGCTGGTTAACGTCCTTACCCCTACTTATTACAGCTTGACAAAGGCAACACACGGCTTGACACCTGTTGTCCGCTTTTATGTTGAAATACCTCCACACTGAAGAGCTGATTTTTTTGGTATTTTCACCAGGCATGTCAACGGCCATATTCCTCCCACGGACAACAGGTGTCTCCCCGGGTGCCTGACTTAAACAAACCACCTCACCATCAGAATCCTCCTGGTCAATTTCCTCCCCAGCGCCAGCAACACCCATATCCTCCTCATCCTGGTGTACTTCAACATCTTCATCTTCAATCTGACTATCAGGAACTGGACTGCGGGTGCTCCTTCCAGCACTTGCAGGGGGCGTGCAAATGGTGGAAGGCGCATGCTCTTCACGTCCAGTGTTGGGAAGGTCAGGCATCGCAACCGACACAATTGGACTCTCCTTGTGGATTTGGGATTTCGAAGAACGCACAGTTCTTTGCGGTGCTTTTGCCAGCTTGAGTCTTTTCAGTTTTCTAGCGAGAGGCTGAGTGCTTCCATCCTCATGTGAAGCTGAACCACTAGCCATGAACATAGGCCAGGGCCTCAGCCGTTCCTTGCCACTCCGTGTGGTAAATGGCATATTGGCAAGTTTACGCTTCTCCTCCGACAATTTTATTTTAGGTTTTGGAGTCCTTTTTTTACTGATATTTGGTGTTTTGGATTTGACATGCTCTGTACTATGATATTGGGCATCGGCCTTGGCAGACGACGTTGCTGGCATTTCATCGTCTCGGCCATGACTAGTGGCAGCAGCTTCAGCACGAGGTGGAAGTGGATCTTTATCTTTCCCTAATTTTGGAACCTCAACATTTTTGTTCTCCATATTTTAATAGGCACAACTAAAAGGCACCTCAGGTAAACAATGGAGATGGATGGATACTAGTATACAATTATGGATGGACTGCCGAGTGCCGACACAGAGGTAGCTACAGCCGTGGACTACCGTACTGTACTGTGTCTGCTGCTAATATAGACTGGATGATAATGAGATGTAGTATGTATAAAGAAGAAAGAAAAAAAAACCACGGGTAGGTGGTATACAATTATGGATGGACTGCCGAGTGCCGACACAGAGGTAGCTACAGCCGTGGACTACCGTACTGTGTCTGCTGCTAATATAGACTGGTTGATAATGAGATGTAGTATGTATAAAGAAGAAAGAAAAAAAAACCACGGGTAGGTGGTATACAATTATGGACGGACTGCCGAGTGCCGACACAGAGGTAGCTACAGCCGTGGACTACCGTACTGTACTGTGTCTGCTGCTAATATAGACTGGATGATAATGAGATGTAGTATGTATAAAGAAGAAAGAAAAAAAAACCACGGGTAGGTGGTATACAATTATGGACGGACTGCCGAGTGCCGACACAGAGGTAGCTACAGCCGTGGACTATTGTACTGTACTGTGTCTGCTGCTAATATAGACTGGATGATAATGAGATGTAGTATGTATAAAGAAGAAATAAAAAAAAACCACGGGTAGGTGGTATACAATTATGGATGGACTGCCGAGTACCGACACAGAGGTAGCTACAGCCGTGGACTACCGTACTGTACTGTGTCTGCTGCTAATATAGACTGGATGATAATGAGATGTAGTATGTATAAAGAAGAAAGAAAAAAAAACCACGGGTAGGTGGTATACAATTATGGACGGACTGCCGAGTGCCGACACAGAGGTAGCTACAGCCGTGGACTACCGTACTGTACTGTGTCTGCTGCTAATATAGACTGGATGATAATGAGATGTAGTATGTATAAAGAAGAAAGAAAAAAAAACCACGGGTAGGTGGTATACAATTATGGATTGACTGCCGAGTGCCGACACAGAGGTAGCTACAGCCGTGGACTACCGTACTGTGTCTGCTGCTAATATAGACTGGTTGATAATGAGATGTAGTATGTATAAAGAAGAAAGAAAAAAAAAACCACGGGTAGGTGGTATACAATTATGGACGGACTGCCGAGTGCCGACACAGAGGTAGCTACAGCCGTGGACTACCGTACTGTACTGTGTCTGCTGCTAATATAGACTGGATGATAATGAGATGTAGTATGTATAAAGAAGAAAGAAAAAAAAAACCACGGGTAGGTGGTATACAATTATGGACGGACTGCCGAGTGCCGACACAGAGGTAGCTACAGCCGTGGACTACCGTACTGTGTCTGCTGCTAATATAGACTGGTTGATAATGAGATGTAGTATGTATAAAGAAGAAAGAAAAAAAAAACCACGGGTAGGTGGTATACAATTATGGACGGACTGCCGAGTGCCGACACAGAGGTAGCTACAGCCGTGGACTACCGTTCTGTACTGTGTCTGCTGCTAATATAGACTGGATGATAATGAGATGTAGTATGTATAAAGAAGAAAGAAAAAAAAAAACACGGGTAGGTGATATACAATTATGGATGGACTGCCGAGTGCCGACACAGAGGTAGCTACAGCCGTGAACTACCGTACTGTGTCTGCTGCGACTGGATGATAAATAATGATATAAAAAATATATATATATCACTACTGCAGCCGGACAGGTATATATTATATAATGACGGACCTGCTGGACACTGTCTGTCAGCAGAATGAGTTTTTTATTTTATAGAATAAAAAAACACCACACAAGTCACACGACGTGTGTTTAACTTTTACAGGCAGACATTCACAATACAATATAGTATACTATATACTGGTGGTCAGGTCACTGGTCAGTCACACTGGCAGTGGCACTCCTGCAGAAAAAAAGTGTGCACTGTTTAATTTTTTAATATGTACTCCTGGCTCCTGCTATAACCTAACTGCTCCCCAGTCTCCCCCACAATTAAGCTGTGTGAGCACAGTCAGATATTATACATAGATGATGCAGCAGCACACTGGGCTGAGCACAGATATGGTATGTGACTGAGTCACTGTGTATCGTTTTTTCAGGCAGAGAACGGATTATATTAAATAATATAAAACTGCACTGGTGGTCACTGGTCAGTCACTAGTATAACTAACTAATACTATCAGCAAAATTCTGCACTCTCTGTCTGAGTAGTGAGTACTCCTCCTAAGCTCCAGTAAATGAAGTGTCACTGTCTCACTCTGTCACTAGTATAACTAACTAATACTATCAGCAAAATTCTGCACTCTCTGTCTGAGTACTCCTCCTAAGCTCCAGTAAATGAAGTGTCACTGTCTCACTCTCACTCTCCTATCTATTTCTTCTCTAAACGGAGAGGACGCCAGCCACGTCCTCTCACTATCAATCTCAATGCACGTGTAAAATGGCGGCGACGCGCGGCTCCTTATATAGAATCCGAGTCTCGCGATAGAATCCGAGCCTCGCGAGAATCCGACAGCGTCATGATGACGTTCGGGCGCGCTCGGGTTAACCGAGCAAGGCGGGAAGATCCGAGTCGCTCGGATCCGTGTAAAAAAAGCTGAAGTTCGGGCGGGTTCGGATTCCGAGGAACCGAACCCGCTCATCTCTAGCAATTACATCACAGTATTGAGAATGCCTCTGCTTTATTGACAGGCAGAGGCATTTAGAGGGAGGGGCAGGGGCGGACATCGTTGCCAGAAATGGGTGTGTGTAACCCCCAGTTTTATGGGAGTGGCGAGGCCAAGGACTATGTTGTGAGATGCAGTTTGCTTGGCCTTGCAAGCCTTCCTGTAATGGCCAGCCTGAGTGAGCTAAGGCTTACTTAGCTTGCCATCGCAGATGAACATCATGACCAATGGTGGCGATGTTTGAACCCAGGCTGTAACCGTAAATGTAGCAAGGAGGTGTGTATATACTTCCTACTGCATTTGCATTGCTAAGGATCGAATTTGTAAAACTGCCTACGAGCAGCTCTGCAAAAGTGATCATTACTGAATGAGGACCTTAGATGGTAATAACTATAATATTCTCTGTAAAGCGCTGCAGAATATGTGTGCTATATAAACCATAATTATTTAATAAAGTAGACATTGTTTGAATATAATTACACACAAAATGGTTGTTGGTGGTTATTTAATAAAAAAAAAGCACAGTCGTGGGGTTACTCAGTAAACATCATGGGGGAGTACATGTTAAATAAAATGTTGAGAAACCGTAATGTACATCAGCTTCAGAGCCCCATACAGTATAACATAGAGTGCAATAGATGTACAAATATAATTGAAATAGATGCACAGAATCCATATTTTGGGTATCATAACAGACCCTTTATCAAGATGATTGGTTCATTTTATTGCTAGAACTCAAAATGAATGTAATTTATACTCCACAGTAAACTTTATTGATTATTTTAAGACCTGTGCGTGCAGCACCTTTGTGATATATATAGCATCCCATGGTTGTTTACTCTTGAGAAAAACTGTTCTTCCAGTTGAAAATGCACTTGAAAAGTGACATGTAGACACATTGATTTACATCTATGTGATGCTTTAGAGGCCAGTAAAAGATAAGACACAGCCACTGAATGTTTAATACATTTGGACCTGATGTAATAAACAGCCTTATAAATAAATTATTTATTTTAAAACATTAGATAGATAGATAGATAGATAGATAGATAGATAGATAGATAGATAGATAGATAGATAGATAGATAGATAGATCTGAATATAAATAAAGTTACTTTTGCACATCTGTTCTTATATTGTTTGTCACAATGTTATTGTGCTGAACAGGAAAAAAATCACACATTAATAATTTTGGATTACAATATAATAAATAAAGAAAATAATGAACCTGAAATGCATTGATTCCTCATATTGTTATACATTCTTGAATTTCATTCTACTTCCATTCAAATGGGTTAATTTACAGTAGAAACTGGAAGAAAATGTGAAGACAAAGCACTTCTTTTTATACATCTATCTTTTCTTCTATGTACTGTCACAGGGACATAGAAAATAAGACACATTATAGGCAGGTTCATGGTGAAGCAGTGCCTTTTAATTGTAACAGACACTGCACTTTGACATAGGCACACAGAAGCCTGGATAAACAGGTGCAGTAATTAGTAATAAGACAAGTAAATGTCTCAGCATTAAAGTACTAGTGTTCAGTCTGCTGCTGTAGAATGCAGCCACAATTTGCTATGCTCCCTACCACAGCTAGTTCAGAAAGACCCTGGCACTAATGAGACTCCAGCCTACTCGCTGGCAGCTATTCGGCATCTGTGCCCAAAGCACCGGGCAGATGAGGATTTTAAACCCTTCCTGTCATTCAGTGATGACATCCAGCTGGACCTATGCAACCCAGAAAACCCAGAGATACTGTACAAACCTCCACTGCTTCTGCAGACTACACAGGACTTGCTTTAGTATCACTTGGAGGGAGCTGATCCCATAGGAATGTGAGTAATTCAGGCGAGAGGCAACATCAGTAAAACTATCAAATAATATATAAAACTCTACAAATGTTGAAATATAGGAGAAAAAACTGCTGTAAATACATATATAAACCAGACTCAGACTAAATATTAGAGATGTGCACCGGACATTTTTCGGGTTTTGTGTTTTGGTTTTGGATTTGGTTCCGCGGCCGTGTTTTGGATTTGGACTCGTTTTGGCAAAACCTCCCTGAAAATCTTTTGTCGGATTCGGGTGTGTTTTGGATTTGGGTGTTTTTTTTTTTCAAAAACCCCTCAAAAACAGCTTAAATCATAGAATTTTGGGGTAATTTTGATCCTTTAGTATTATTAACCTCAATAACCACAATTTCCACTCATTTCCAGTCTATTCTGAACACCTCACACCTCACAATACTATTTTAGTCCTAAAATTTGCACCGAGGTCGCTGGATGACTAAGCAAAGTGACCCAAGAGGGCGGCACAAACACCTGGCCCATCTAGGAGTGGCACTGCAGTGTCAGACAGGATGGCACTTTAAAAAAATGGCCCCAAACAGCACATGGTGCAAAGAAAAGAGAAAAAGAGGTGCACAATGGTCGCTGGACGGCTAAGCTAAGCGACACAAACACCTCAATATCACAGGAATTATTCATTCTAATCAATGGTATTATTGGTCCAAATCACTGGAAGAAAATGACAAAATCACTGGAATTATTCGTTCTAATCAATGGTATTATTGGTCCAAATCACTGGAAGAAAATGACAAAATCACTGGAATTATTTGTTCTAATCAATGGTATTATTGGTCCAAATCACTGGAAGAAAATGGAATGGATGGATACTTGCAGTGACACAGAGCTGCAAGATACAGCAATGGCCTACTGTACACAACTATATACTGTTGGGTCACCAAAATGCTGCACTGTAATACTATATATACTGCTCACAAAAATGCCGCACAGATATGGAATGGATACTTGCAGTGACACAGAGTTGCAAGATACAGCAATGGCCTACTGTACAACTATTTACTGTTAGTCACCAAAATGCTGCACTGTAATACTATATATACTGCTCACAAAAATGGCGCACAGATATGGAATGGATACTTGCAGTGACACTTAGCTGCAAGATACAGCAATGGCCTACTGTACAACTATATACTGTTAGTCACCAAAATGCTGCACTGTAATACTATATATACTGCTCACAAAAATGCCGCACAGATATGGAATGGATACTTGCAATGACACAGAGCTGCAAGACACAGCAATGGCCTACTGTACTGTACTACTATAATTATTACATAGATGACAGATATAAAGTTACATTATGGGGGAATCCAGAATACGTTCTGTCACCAGGTACCAGTGAATGACCACATCATGTATATAGGTGACATAAATAAAGTTATATTGTGGGGGAATCCAGTATACGGTCTGTCACCAGGTACCAGTGAATGACCACATCATGTATATAGATGACAGCTATAAAGTTACATTGTGGGGGGAATCCAGTATACGTTCTGTCACCAGGTACCAGTGAATGGCCACATCATGTATATAGGTGACAGATATAAAGTTACATTGTGGGGGAATCCAGTATACGTTCTGTCAGCAGGTACCAGTGAATGACCACATCATGTATATAGGTAACAGATATAAAGTTACATTGTGAGGAAATCCAGAATACGTTCTGTCACCAGGTATCAGTGAATGACCACATCATGTATATAGGTGACAGATATAAAGTTACATTGTTGGGGAATCCAGTATACGTTCTGTCACCAGGTACCAGTGAATGACCACATCATGTATATAGGTGACAGATTTAAAGTTACATTGTGGGGGAATCCAGTATACGTTCTGTCACCAGGTATCAGTGAATGACCACATCATGTATATAGGTGACAGATATAAAGTTACATTGTTGGGGAATCCAGTATACGTTCTGTCACCAGGTACCAGTGAATGACCACATCATGTATATAGGTAACAGATATAATGTTACATTGTGGGGGAATCCAGTATACGTTCTGTCACCAGGTACCAGTGAAAGACCACATCATGTATATAAGTGACAGATATAACGTTACATTGTGGGGGAATCCAGTATACGTTCTGTCACCAGGTACCAGTGAATGACCACATCATGTATATAGGTGACAGATATAAAGTTACATTGTGAGGGAATCCAGAATACGTTCTGTGACCAGGTACCAGTGAATGACCACATCATGTATATAGATGACAGCTATAAAGTTACATTGTGGGGGAATCCAGAATACGTTCTGTCACCAGGTACCAGTGAATGCCCACATCATGTATATACTTATACTGGTGGTCCCCAGTCCCCACAATGCAGCACACTGATCAGATATTTGCAGCACACTGAGCACAGATATGGAGCGTTTTCAGGCAGAGAACGTAGATATTTTCAGCACACTGAGCACAGATTATTTGGAACACACTGAGCACAGATATTTGCAGCACACTGAGCACAGATTACGGAGCTTTTCAGGGAGAGAACGCTGCCACGTCCTCTCCATTCAATCTCCAATGCACGAGTGAAAATTGCGGCGACGCGCGGCTCCTTATATAGAATACGAATCTCGCGAGAATCCGACAGCGGGATGATGACTAGACAAAAGGTGTGGGTGCAGGGAGTTGGCGCTGGAAAGGGGTGGGGGTTAAGCTGATGATTCAGCTGGGGTGTTTATGGTGTTTTTTTTGGGGTAATGAAGAAAGATACTTATCTAGGTGTTCTCAATGGATTTCTGATTTCTGAGAGAAGGATGGTTATTTTCTCCAGGAATGATGTAGTCATACGGCGTGGTATTATGAAAAACACAAAATAGCAAATTTTGGGTTTTGAGGAATCTCAAGGGGGATAGTAAACACTTGAGAGAGTTTTCTCGAAACGCGTTGGCTGGGAGGAGGATCTTGGTTCACTTGGATTGGAAACCTGCACGGCTGGGGAAAGGTACGACCTTCTCGAATTTTTTCAAGTTCTTTTGGTACCGGGCCATGTGAGCTTTTGCGGATGGTCCTACAGGTTTCCCTGTCTGGCGGTTCCTTCCTCGTGGCCAACACTCCCTCTGTTGTTTCATTTATTTGTTTTTATATTTGTTTTTATCCAATAAAACCCTTCCTTTATAATGGGTGGCTGAATAAGCATGCTGATTGGATAAAAGAAACCTTGATGTGCAGACTGAATACGTCCCTTCCAGTGAGTACCGGTACGCAGCACAGCTTACAAAGATACCCTGATGTGTTTATACCCACTCTTTTTCTTGTAAGTTAGGTACGCTGAGAATCTTAGCATCATTTTCTAAAGAAACCCTTATATGCTTCCAACCTCACTCACTTTTGTAAGTGAGGTACGATCTACCTAACCGAGATTCCTCCCCACTTGTGTTTAAAAAAAGTGTTTACTATCCCCCTTGAGATTCCCCAAAACCCAAAATTTGCTATTTTGTGTTTTTCATAATACCATGCCGTATGACTACATCATTCCTGGAGAAAATAACCATCCTTCTCTCAGAAATCAGAAATCCATTGAGAACACCTAGATAAGTATCTTTCTTCATTACCCCAAAAAAACACCATTAACACCCCAGCTGAATCATCAGCTTAACCCCCACCCCTTTCCAGCGCCAACTCCCTGCACCCACACCTTTTGTCTAGTTCTACCCCTTTGGATTATTCTTGGGATTAATCCAGTGGTGCAAGAGAGAGGCAGCAGGTACATTCATCCATCAGGAGCGCCTCCTTCATTCTACCAAATCTTTGTCCAAAGCGGGATGATGACGTTCGGGCGCGTTCTGGTTAACCGAGCAAGGCGGGAAGATCCGAGGCTGCCTCAGAACCGTGTAAAATGGGTGAAGTTCGGGGGGTTCGGATCCCGAGGAACCGAACCCGCTCATCTCTACTAAATATATATAAAAAATCCAGATTCACATGAAAAAAAACACATTGAAAAAGACAGATCCACATGAAAAAACAAACAAACAAAAACACATTGAAAAATCCAGAGCCACCTGCAAAATATTATTGAAAAACCTGATCCATTAAAAACACATTTAAAATGCCAGATCCACATGGGGAAAAAAAAGAAAACATTTTAAAAAACAGATCTACATGACAAACACACATTTAAAAAGTCAGGTCCACCTGAAAAATATTGAAAAAGCTAGATCGACATAAATTAGATATTATGGAGATACAAATACCACCATAACACATGTGCAACTCATAAGGGGAAGCATTCACTGGTAAACAGATCCACATGAAAAAAGAAACAAACATATTTTAAAAAACAGATCCACATGAATAAATACATTTAAAAAGCCAGAGACACATGAGAACAATATTAAAAAAGGAAGAGTCACATATATTAGGTGTTATATGATACAAGTACCACCATAAAACACGTACAAATCATCTATGGAAACATTTATTGGTAAACACTGGCAAATTTGACTGCCATTAGGTTTTCACCAGCAACAGCAGCATTAAGGGGAAAAAATATTTAAATCAGAAGATTGTTCTTATCTGCCATGCTCAGGTTTCTATACATCACTTCTGAACGTCGGCCAGGAGGACCTCATTGCCTTCAGAAGACGAGGAGGAGAATGGTAAGGTACAATATGAAGAAGGGAGTGGCAGGAGGAGGAGCATGGCAAGCCAAAAAGTAGCAGTGTAGGCCACAGGGGAAAGGTAGGTGGTGAGGGCACAGGGGAAATGTGGGGGTAGTATATGGGACACCAGTGATGTCTAGATATGGGAGGGCAGGAAGGGCTGAAACTGGAGGGTCACAGGACAGTGAAGACTAGATCTGGGGGATGCAGGGCAGGAAGGGCTGAATATCTGAGGCACAGGGCAGGGACGGCTTGATGAAGGGAAAGTGCAGGACAGGGAGGGTTGTACCTATTTGGGACACATAATAGGAAAGGGTGTACATGGGGGGCACAGGACAGGGAAGGATGGACTGGGTGGAGCACAGAGAAGGCTGGACCGGGGGGCACAGAAGACTGGACATTGGTGGGCATGGACACAAAAGGAGGGACCTTGGGGGGGCACAGGGAAAAAATGGCTGGACCTTGGTGGGGTTGGCACAGGGTAGAGAAGGCTGGCCCAAAGTGAAATGATACAGGGCAGGGTGGGCTAGACCAAGGGGAGGTGCAAGACAGAGAGGCAACAACAAAAACTTCTATATAGCACCTCAGAATATGATGTAACAAGTAATAAATTGTAATTACTCTGACACCTGCGCTGCCGTAAAACACTGTGTAGGTGTTTGGTAAGAAACAAATAAGGAAAAAAGAGAAAACGGCTGCGCAATGTGTCAGGGCAATATGAAAATGAGAGCTGACGTGCAAATAATAAAAATAGTTTATTATACTAATGACAATGAATTATCACATTAAAGGTCAATTATATGTTTATAATATATAAAATTATACCAAAATATAAGTGCTAAAACACCTTGATATTGAAGGTATATAAGCTGGAAGTTAACGCCTTCAGTAATAACGAGACAGTATGTCCAGTTTCAATCTCCATAAAGTGTGTCCACAATCAGATAAACGGCCGGTCAATTAATGGCTAATATAGGAATGCCGTAATTAACAGTCCCAGTATGGCAAATGGATGGCTGTTGCCTGACACATAAATGTGTACCTCTCCGTGGGCTGGTCTGAACCGAGCATCCTCGGTTGTGGGGTCCTGCAGTGCCCACTGATTGCTATGCAGCGGAGAGGTGATCGTGGGGCCACCGGGCGGGTATGTCAAGTTGTCAGCGGCATGCTTGTGAATGCTGCCAGCGGCAGTGAAGGAGAGCCGGAGTGTGGAGCCGATATGGAGATAGCTCGATCGACAGCTTGCTACCTTTACGGATACCAGGATCAATGTGTGCAAGGAGGCGGGGTCCTGACGCATTTCGTCACGTACCACGTGACTTTATCAAAGGTGTATCCCAGCCTCTAGATCTATCAGTATTTAAAGCCTAAATGCTCTGCAGAACATGTGTAAATAATTGACTAATTAAGCAACCAGTTTAAAAACATAGTACACGTCAGCTCTATTGGGGAATTGAATATCTAATGATACACATACCTAAAGAAATTAATTAATTAGAATGTAGAACAAAACTAAAAACAAATCTAAAAGAAATATATATAAATAGATCTAATTATGTCAAAAAAAGTGTGAGATTACATATGATAGAGAAGTAATAACAATATGCAGTTTACCTGAGTGTAATCATTTAAGAATAAGACCCGATTAAAACGGGTTATATAATGCATCTCATAGAGGAAAAACATGAAAGCATAATAACAGTATAAATGACTATAAAAATAAAGCAACATATATACATGTATCATCATCAGAAAGAAAATATGTAATGATATTTAACAGAATGATGAATAAAAGGATTGTCAAAACATATTATAAATACAATTGAGAAGGGGAGACAGCAAATATGAAAAAAATGAAATGGTAAATAGAAATGGGAAAATAAGAATTGAACACCCGATAAGCCGGGGACAACGCCAGAATCCTCACTCAGAACGGGTTAGTGGTCATGCTAGGTGCGCCACAGGACTCGCCAGCGGATTGCATGAGAAATGAAGGCATCCATAACAAATGTATAGCTTGTGTACATAACAAATGCGCCCTGCGTTCAAACCAATCAACTCGCAAGATGTCTACTTGGCCCAGGTGGACATATATTCAGTTCATATAGGACAAGCAATAGACAGAACTTCTAACTATATCCTGTATGTTAGTTTATAAAGTAATTGAATTGGAACTTTCAAAAATAGCAAGATGACAGACAGTTTGAGAATAATAAAAATATATAAAAAGGTAACATTTTCGATTGAATAGTGTCTCTAGACATTTTCTAGAAACACATCATAAAATCTCGATGAAATCAAATTAATTGGCATTGAGACCATAATGCCCACCGCAAGGAGCGGTGATAGATACAGAAAGCTGTGTCTTAGGGAAAACTATTGGATACACAAACTGAGAACTCTCGTTCCCGAGGGACTCAACGAATCTATTGAAATGGATCTATGTTACCATCTATCCCTTTTTTGTGGTCTCACATCTTTCCGATACTTGTATTTTCTGTTTTCTTTTTCTTTCCTCTTTTTTTTATTCATTTGGATATAATTTAATTATATTTTTAATCATTTAAATAAACCCTTTTTTTATTTCATATTAAGGAACACAGTCCCTGTTCAATTAGTGAATTGGTTCTGCCTATATAAATTCAATATAATACATAAAATTAAAATTTTACCTTTTTATATATTTTTATTATTCTCAAACTGTCTGTCATCTTGCTATTTTTGAAACATCTAATTCAATTACTTTATAAACTAACATACAGGATATAGTTAGAAGTCCTGTCTATTGCTTGTCCTATATAAACTGAATATATGTCCATCTGGGCCAAGTAGACATCTTGCGAGTTGATTGGTTTGAACGCGGGGCGCATTTGTTATATACACAAGCTATATATTTGTTATGGATGCCTTCATTTCTCATGCAATCCGCTGGCGAGTCCTGTGGCGCACCTAGCTTGACCACTAACCCGTTCTGAGTGAGGATTCTGGCGTTGCCCCGGCTTATCGGGTGTTCGATTCTTATTTTCCCATTTCTATATACCATTTCATTTTTTTCATATTTGCTGTCTCCCCTTCTCAATTGTATTTATAATGGCCCTCATTCCGAGTTGATCGGTCGCAAGGCGAATTTAGCAGAGTTACACACGCTAAGCCGCCGCCTACTGGGAGTGAATCTTAGCTTCTTAAAATTGCGACCGATGTATTCGCAATATTGCGATTACTAACTACTTAGCAGTTTCAGAGTAGCTCCAGACTTACTCTGCCTGTGCGATCATTTCAGTGCTTGTCGTTCCTGGTTGACGTCACAAACACACCCAGCGTTCGCCCAGGCACTCCCACCGTTTCTCCGGCCACTCCTGCGTTTTTTCCGGAAACGGTAGCGTTTTCAGCCACACGCCCCTGAAACGCCGTGTTTCCGCCCAGTAACACCCATTTCCTGTCAATCACATTACGTTCGCCGGAGCGAAGAAAAAGCCGTGAGTAAAAATACTTTCTTCATAGTAAAGTTACTTGGCGCAGTCGCAGTGCGAACTTTGCGCATGCGTACTAAGCGGATTTTCACTGCGATGCGATGAAAAATACCGAGCGAACAACTCGGAATGAGGGCCAATATGTTTTGACAATCCTTTTATTCATCATTCTGTTAAATATCATTACATATTTTCTTTCTGATGATGATATATGTATATATGTTGCTTTATTTTTATAGTCAGTTATACTGTTATTATGCTTTCATGTTTTTCCTCTATGAGATGCATTATATAACCCGTTTTAATCGGGTCTTATTCTTAAATGATTACACTCAGGTAAACTGCATATTGTTATTACTTCTCTATCATATGTAATCTCACACTTTTTTTGACATAATTAGATCTAGTTATATATATTTCTTTTAGATTTGTTTTTAGTTTTTTTCTACATTCTAATTAATTAATTTCTTTAGGTATGTGTATCATTAGATATTCAATTCCCCAATAGAGCTGACGTGTACTATGTTTTTAAACTGGTTGCTTAATTAGTCAATTATTTACACATGTTCTGCAGAGCATTTAGGCTTTAAATACTGATAGATCTAGAGGCTGGGATACACCTTTGATAAAGTCACGTGGTACGTGACGAAACGCGTCAGGACCCCGCCTCCTTGCACACCTTGATCATGGTATCTGTAAAGGTAGCAAGCTGACGATCGAGCTATCTCCATATCGGCTCCACACTCTGGCTCTCCTTCACTGCCCGCGGCAGCAATCACCAGCACGCCGCTGACAACTTGACATACCCGCCCAGCGGCCCCACGATCACCTCTCCGCTGCATAGCAATCAGTGGGCACTGCAGGACCCCACAACCGAGGACGCTCGGTTCAGACCAGCCCACGGAGAGGTACACATTTATGTGCCAGGCAACAGCCATCCATTTGCCATAATGGGACTGTTAATTACGGTATTCCTTTATTAGCCATTAATTGACCGGCCGTTTATCTGATTGTGGAAACACTTTATGGAGATTGAAACTGGACATATTGTCTCATTATTACTGAAGGCGTTAAATTCCAGATTATATACCTTCAATATCAAGGTGTTTTAGCACTTATATTTTGGTATAATTTTATATATTATAAACATATAATTGACCGTTAATGTGATAATTCATTGTCATAAGTATAATAAACTATTTTTATTATTTACACGTCAGCTCTCATTTTCATATTGCCCTGACACATTGCGCAGCTGTTTTCTCTTTTTTGCAAGACAGAGAGGGTCAGATCTAACCACAGAGGCACACACCTTGCACACAAATATATGCTGATGGTGGGAGGAGGCTGATGATATTACAGCTTCCACTGCATCCTACTGTAGGTCCTCCCAGCTGCCAGTAACACCAAGCTGTGATGGTTGCAGGGAACACTGCCAGCCAGGCATGGATTGACAATAGCAGCAGTACACGGATCAGCAGCCAAACAGGAGTAGCCAAAGAGGCAGCTCCTGGTTGGCTGCTGGTCCACGAGCTGTGATTGGCTCATGGTTGGCTCCAAATTCAAATTGCCGTCATTGTCAATCCATACCTGGCTACTGGTCTGTGATCTGCTGCCAGGCCCCATTTCTGTCCAGGCCCAGGACAGAAGTCCCAGCAGTCCCCCTCTGATGGCATCCCCACAACTGGGTTGCAATGCAGGAAAACTGGAATCATTTTATAAAGAAGTTTATTGCAGGTCTTTCTGGATATAAGTAGAAGACAACTGTCTTATACTGTGGTACTCACACACAGTCTCAAGATGGATCCTACATAAGCACAATACTATCCTCTGCAACCATCTTAGCACATACAGTCTGGGCAGTAGCACACACTCCACTTTCAACAAGAAGCTAATTGGTTGCAAAAGGCAACTTCCACGTTTTATCTTTCTAAAAGGTTTGATACATCTCCCGTTATGTCTTGACCAGAATAAGATGAGGACTTGTGTACCTTTATTTCCATTGCCACAATATGTTATGTGTATACCAATGTGTTTCTGCTATAAAATGCACCTATACTGTCCAAAAGGCAACCCATACAATTAGAGGCTGAGGCAAAGATGGACAGTCAAGGCTAGTAGGGGACATTTTCCGAACAGACCAGTCTCACTCATTTAGTGATGGCTACCCAATGCTGTATTTGGTGGAAAAACAGCAAGCAACCATTCAGATTGTTAGGATGTTACATAACAATGATTGGTGACTGACCGGACCACATCAATCATAGTGCTGGGAGTTGTCAGCTTGGTATGATGATTACCATCATGCGCAGCAGATGACTCCGAACAATCAGACTCCCAACAATCTGACTGGTAGATATTAGAACTAGAGATATGCACCAGAACGTTTTTTTGTTTTGTGTTTTGGTTTTGGATTTGGTTCCACGGCCGTGTTTTGGATTCGGACGCGTTTTGGCAAAACCTCCCTGAAAATTTTTTGACGGATTCGGGTGTGTTTTGGATTCCGTTTTTTTTTTTCAAAGAACCCTCAAAAACAGCTTAAATCATAGAATTTGGGGGTAATTTTGATTCTATAGTATTATTAACCTCAATAACCATAATTTGCACTCATTTCCAGTCTATTCTGAACACCTCACACCTCACAATATTATTTTTAGTGCTAAAATTTGCACTGAGGTAGCTGTGTGACTAAGCTAAGTGACCCAAGTGGCCGGCACAAACACCTGGCCCATCTAGGAGTGGCACTGCACTGTCAGACAGGATGGCACTTATAAAAATTGGCCCAAAACATCACATGATGCAAAGATAAATTAAAAAAAGAGGTGCAAGATGGAATTGTCCTTGGGCCCTCCCACCCACCCTTATGTTGTATAAACAGGACATGCACACTTTAACAAACCCATCATTTCAGCCACAGGGTCTGCCACACGACTGTGGCTGAAATGATTGGTTGGTTTGGGCCCCCACCAAAAAAAGAAGCAATCAATCTCTCCTTGCTCACTCTGGCTCTACAGAGCCAAGATGTCATCCTCATCATCATCCTCTGATTCCTCACCCCTTTCACTGTGTACATCCCCCTCCTCACAGAGTATTAATTCGTCCCCACTGGAATCCACCATCACAGGTCCCTGTGTACTTTCTGGAGGCAATTGCTGGTAAATGTCTCCACGGAGGAATTGATTATAATTAATTTTGATGAACATTATCTTCTCCACATTTTGTGGAAGTAACCTCGTACGCCGATCGCAGACAAGGTGACCGGCTGCACTAAACACTCTCTCAGAGTACACACTGGAGGGGGGGGGGGGGGGGGGAACTTAGATAAAATAAAGCCAGTTTGTGCAAGGGCCTCCAAATTGCCTCTTTTTCCTGCCAGTATACATACGGACTGTCTGACGTGCCTACTTGGATGCGGTCACTCATATAATCCTCCACCATTCTTTCAATGGTGACAGAATCATATGCAGTGACAGTAGACGACATGTCAGTAATTGTTGGCAGGTCCTTCTGGCCAGACCAGATGTCAGCACTCACTTCTTACTGCCCTGCATCATTGCCAGCGGGTGGGCTAGGAATTCTTATCCTTTTCTTCGCAGCCCCAGTTGCAGGAGAATGTGAAGAAGGAGCTGTTGACGGGTCACGTTCCGCTTGACTTGACAATTTTCTCACCAGCAGGTCTTTGAACCTCTGCAGACTTGTGTCTGCTGGAAAAAGAGATCCAACGTAGGCATTAAACCTAGGATCAAGCACAGTGGCCAAAATGTAGTGCTCTGATTTCAACACATTGACCACCCGTGAATCCTGGTTAAGCGAATTAAGGGCTCCATCCACAAGTCCCACATGCTTAGCAGAATTGCTCCGTTTTAGCTCCTCCTTCAATCTCTCCAGCTGCCTCTGCAAAAGCCTGATGAGGGGAATGACCTGACTCAGGCTGGCAGTGTCTGAACTGACTTCACGTGTGGCAAGTTCAAAGGGTTGCAGAACCTTGCACAACGTTGAAATCATTCTCCACTGCGCTTGAGTCAGGTGCATTCCACCTCCTTTGCCTATATCGTAGGCAGATGTATAGGCTTGAATGGCCTTTTGCTGCTCCTCCATCCTCTGAAGCATATAGAGGGTTGAATTCCACCTCGTTACCACCTCTTGCTTCAGCTGATGGAGGGGCAGGTTCAGGAGTGTTTGCTGGTGCTCCAGTCTTCGGCACGCGGTGGCTGAATGCCAAAAGTGACCCACAATTCTTTGGGCCACTGACAGCATCTCTTGCACGCACCTGTCATTTTTAAAAAAAATTCTGCACCACCAAATTAATTGTATGTGCAAAACATGGGACGTGCTGGAATTTGCCCACATGTAACGCACGCACAATATTGATGGCGTTGTCGGATGTCACAAATCCCCAGGAGAGTCCAATTGGGGTAAGCCAATCTGCGATGATGTTCCTCAGTTTCTGTAAGAGGTTGTCAGCTGTGTGCCTTCTATGGAAAGAGGTGATACAAAGCATAGCCTGTCTAGGAACGAGTTGGCGTTTGCGAGATGCTGCTACTGGTGCTGCTGCTGCTGCTGCTGTTGTTGCTGCGGGAGGCAATACATCTACCCAGTGGGCTGTCACAGTCATATAGTCCTGAGTCTACCCTGCTCCACTTGTCCACATGTCCGTGGTTAAGCGGACATTGGGTACAACTGCATTTTTTAGGACACTGGTGACTCTTTTTCTGACGTCTGTGTACATTCTCAGTATCGCCTGCCTAGAGAAGTGGAACCTAGATGGGATTTGGTACCGGGGACACACTACCTCAAGAAATTCTCTAAGTCCCTGTGAATTAACGGTGGATACTGGACACACGTCTAACACCAACACAGCTGCCAAGGCCTGAGTTATTCGCTTTGCAACAGGATGACTGCTCTGATATTTCATCTTCCTCGCAAAGGACTGTTGGACAGTCAGTTGCTTACTGGAAGTAGTACAAGTGGTCTTCCGACTTCCCCTCTGGGATGAGAATCGACTCCCAGCAGCAACAACAGCAGCGCCAGCAGCAGTAGGCGCTACACTCATCGGAGGAATCCCAGTCAGGAGAGGACTCGTCAGACTTGCCAGTGACATGGCCTGCAGGACTATTGGCATTCCTTTCTAATGAGAAAATTGACACTGAGGGAGTTGGTGGTGTGGTTTGCAGTAGCTTGGGTACAAGAGGAAGGGATTTAGTTCTCAGTGGACTGTTTTCGCTGTCACCCAAAGTTTTTGAACTTGTCAATGACTTCTGATGAATGCGCTCCAGGTGACATATAAGGGAGGATGTTCCTAGGTGGTTAACGTCCTTACCCCTACTTATTACAGCTTGACAAAGGCAACACACGGCTTGACACCTGTTGTCCGCATTTCTGTTAAAATAATTCCACACCGAAGAGGTGATTTTTTTTGTCATTTGATCAGGCATATCAACGGCCATATTCATCCCACGGACAACAGGTGTCTCCCCGGGTGCCTGACTTAAACAAACCACCTCACTATCAGAATCCACCTTGTCAATTTCCTCCTCAGCGCCAGCAACACCCATATCCTCATCCTGGTGTACTTCAACAGTGACATCTTCAATTTGACTATCAGGAACTGGACTGTGGGTGCTCCTCCCAGCACTTGCAGGGGGCGTGCAAATGGTGGAAGGAGCCACCTCTTCCCATCCAGTGTTGGGAAGGTCAGGCATCGCAAACGTCGACACAATTAGACCTCCTTGGGGATTTGTGATTTAGAAGAACGCACAGTTCTTTGCTCTGCTTTTGCCATCTTAACTCTTTTCAGTTTTCTAGCGGGAGGATGAGTGCTTCCATCCTCATGTGAAGCTGAACCACTAGCCATGAACATAGGCCAGAGCCTCAGCCGTTCCTTGCCACTCCGTGTCTTAAATGGCATATTGGCAAGTTTACGCTTCTCCTCAGATGCTTTTAATTTAGATTTTTGGGTCATTTTAGTGAACTTTAGTTTTATAGATTTTACATGCTCTCTACTATGACATTGGGCATCGGCCCTGGCAGACGATGTTGATGGCATTGAATCATCTCTGCCATGACTAGTGGCAGCAGCTTCAGCACTAGGTGGAAGTCGATTTTGATCTTTCCCTATTTCACCCTCCACATTTTTGTTCTCCATTTTTTAATGTGTGGAATTATATGCCAGTAATATTATTATATTAATAGCAATGGACTACTGTACTATACAACTATATACTGTTGGTCACCAAAATGCTGCACTGTACTACTATATATACTGCTCACAATAATGCAGCACAGATATGGATACTTGCAGTGACACAGAGCTGCAAGATACAGCAATGGTCTACTGTGTACTGTACAACTATATACTGTTGGTCACCAAAATTCTGCACTGTACTACTATATATACTGCTCACAACAATGCAGCACAGATATGGATACTTGAAGTGACACAGATCTGCAAGATACAGCAATGGACTACTGTACTGTACAACTATATACTGTTGGTCACCAAAATGCTGCACTGTACTACTATATATACTGCTCACAACAATGCAGTACAGATATGGATACTTGCAGTGACACGGAGCTGCAAGATACAGCAATGGACTACTGTACTGTACAAGTTTATACTGTTGGTCACCAAAATGCTGCACTATACTACTAATATACTGCTCACAACAATGCAGCACAGATATGGATACTTGAAGTGACATGGAGCTGCAAGATACAGCAATGGACTACTGTACTGTACAAGTTTATACTGTTGGTCACCAAAATGCTGCACTGTACTACTAATATACTGCTCACAACAATGCAGCACAGATATGGATACTTGAAGTGACATGGAGCTGCAAGATACAGCAATGGACTACTGTACTGTACTACTATACTGGTGGTCACCAAAATGCTGCACTGTACTACTATATATAATATATATATATAGTATATACTGGTCACACAACAATGCAGCAGATATTGAGCACTGATGATCAGGATACTGTCTAGAACTGAGTCTAACACGGAGCTGCAAGATACAGCAATGGCCTACTGTACTGTACTACTATAATTATATACTGGTGGTCCCCATAATGCAGCACACTGAGCACAGATATGGAGCTTTTCAGGCAGAGAACGTAGATATTTGCAGCACACTGAGCAAAGATATGGAGCTCTTACGGCAGAGAAGGTAGATATTTGCAGCACACTGAGCACAGATATTTGCAGCACACTGAGCACAGATATTTGCAGCACACTGAGCACAGATACGGAGATTTTCAGGAAGAGAACATAGCCACGTCCTCTCCGTTCAATCTCCAATGCGCGAGTGAAAATGGCGGCGACGTGTGGCTCTTTATATGGAATACGAATCTCGCAAGAATCCTACAGCGGGATGATGATGTTCGGCCTTGTTCGGGTTAACCAAGCAAGGCGGGAAGATCTGAGGCTGCCTCGGACCCGTGTAAAATAGGTGAAGTTCGGGGGGGTTCGGATCTCAACGAACCGAACCCGCTCATCTCTAATTAGAACACATTAGGCCCGATTCAGACTTGATCGCTGCTGTTCGTTTTCGCACAACAGGCGATTATGATTATCGAACTACTGTGCATGCATATGCACCGCAATGCGCAGGTGTGTCACCAAACAGTGACAGGATGGTGCAAAATTTTGGATCAAACGGGCGTTCGCAAGCTGATTGACAGGAAGCAGGCATTTGGGGGTGGTAACTGGCTGTTTTCAGAGAATGTATGGAAAAATGAAGGCATTCCCAAGCATTTTCAGGGAGGGTGTGTGACGTCTGCTCCGGCCCCGCTCAGCCTGATTTCTTCGCACTGGAGGAGTAAGTATTGACTACGCACAAACTGCACACACTGCACAGAAAGGGAAAAACATTCGATGGTGAGTGTGATGTGAACGGTTTTGCAGCTGTCCGCTAACTGAAGGGAATTTTCGAACAGCATACACATGCAATCGCACATTTGCACAGGGTGAATTTTCACTCACCCAGGGCAGCGACTTATTGCAGAACAGCGATCAGGTCTGAATTAGGCCCATTGCATATAAACAGTGATGGAAGGTTATAATTCAAGTCTATCTTTTTTTAAACAATTCCTGCATTTTATTAATCCCAATGGTCATACTTTTCAAGTGAAAAATTTTTTCTTTTTACAATTTAAGACTTTTATCAGTTTTTCACGGTAAAAGACAATAAGCCTCATTTGCAAACTTAAAGTGACTGAAGTATAACATTTGGTCAATGTTTTCTAACTGTGTATGCATCTGAGCCACACTGCGCATGCACAGCAATTGAATTGCGCTGGTTCTCGCAAAGAGGAAATAGTTGCAAAATGAGTGACATGTAGACAGCATTTAGGGGTGGTAACGGGTAGTGGTCAGGTAAACACAGACATGTCATTGGTGGTCATTCCGAGTTGTTTGCTAGCCATTTTTGTTCGCAGCGCAGAGTTTAGGTAAAAAAGCGGTGCGTATGCGGTGCAATGAGCATGCGCGACATACTTTCACAAAATTCGAAGTAGTTTCACACAAGGCCTAGCGACACTTTCCAGTCGCACTGCTGGCCGCAGAGTGATTGACAGGAAGTAGGTGTTTCTGGGAGGTAACTGGAGTGTGTGGAAAAACTCAGGCGTGTCAGGTACAAACGCAGGCGTGCCTGGGGAAATGCAGGCATGGCAGGCTGAAAGCAGGGCGTGTTCGTGACGTCAAAACAGGAACTAAACAGTCTGAAGTGATCGCAAGCTAGGAGTAGGTCTGGAGCTGCTCAGAAAATGCACAATCTTTTTTTGTATCCGCTGTGCGATTCTTTCGTTTGCTCTTCTGCTAAGCTAAGATACATCCCAGAGGGCGGCGTCTTAGCGTTTGCACGGCTGCTAAAAGCAGCTAGCGAGCGAACAGCTTGGAATGAGGGCCATAGCCTTTTATATGGCATTTTCTTGGTATGCATAAATTGGAAGTGATCAAGCCCGGTGGACGGGTGAAACGCGTTTTCCGACATCACCCCATTTGTTTCATCTGGCTGACTGCAGCAAACGGACGTTCACCAGCACCTGCATGCGCCCAGCGCCCTCTCTGACTTTCCCGTCCCCGTCGAAGCAGTGGACGGCTTCCCGCACCCGCCAGTATTTCCGCCAGGCCGGCGGCGCCCGGCATCTTCCCCTTCCTCACCGATCGAGACATCAGGGTCTCCACCAAGCCAGTGGCACCCGCAGTGGACGGCTCCCCGCACTCGCTAACATCACTGCCAGGCCGGCGGCGCCCGGCACCTTCCCCTTCCTCACCGATCGAGACATCAGGGGCTCCACCAAGCCAGTGGCACCCGCAGTGGACGGCTCCCCGCACTCGCCAACATCACCGCCAGGCCGGCGGCGCCCGGTGCCTCCCCTCTCTTTCCAATCGAACCATCAGGGGCTCTACCAAGCCAGAGGCACTCGCAATAACGATATGGCTTAATATCCAGTGCGGTAATATCAGCTTCTTTTTCTCCTCTCCATCCTTTATATCTTTTTTGCCTATCATCAGCTAATGGCCGGTCATCGTTACACATTTTAATAGCATTGATTTATGTGAAAAAGGTCATACTTGCGGTGTGCAGATTATTAGCAGATTTTCATTGTAATTTTGCTACAGTCTTTATGTTATCCATTGTTGTTTCCTTCAATATCAACATCCTGCAGTTGGATACTTTAATATAGCAGGGTGGTTATTTTGTTATCCCTCTTCATTATTTCATTTCTTTGTTTCGTTATCTCATACATTTTTTGTCTTGTTTATTTCTTATTATTATATCATCAGAATCTAGTCTATTACAAGAATTGATGCTACAATCTATTCCAATAATGTTCTGATTACAATACTGTCAAAATTACTAGTATTGTTCCCTTATTTCCTTCTTTTCTGTACTTCGTGGACTCTCACCATTGATTCAGGGCCACGTCCCTGTCTAACATTGGCAGCAGATCCATCTGGTTCCCTCTACCTCTGATATCTATCTTAATAACTATGTAATTTTGTGAACTCTCATCAGTGATTCCAGAGCTTCCAATTATTCATCATTTCCTCTACTATCATACCACACTGGAAACACCCGAAGCCGTCTGATCTCGGAAGCTAATCAGTGATGGGCTGGGTCAGTACTCAAGTAGGTGACCATTGAGGAGTACTCAGTGTAGTAGAGCCTATTGGTGTAGCCCACACAGTGTCTAACACTGACAGAAGATTCATACTGCTATCTTATTTTCCACCCTTATACTACTCATAAATGTAACCAGCATCCAGACTGCTTTATCTGTATCAATTATACTCTTACAGGGAACATATTACAGTGTTGTGCTTATCAGTAGAACGTACCGTCCAATAAATCAAACTATTTTGTTTATAAACACTCAGAATTTCTTCCGTCAGCCAGAATTTAACTTCCATCCTGTATCAGCACTTTGTGCTATTTGAGTGTATTATTTTGATCATTATTCTTTTTATGAACCACTTATTATCTTAATTTTGTTGAATCATTAAAATTTGAAATTTAATTTATTTTGACTAAATTTTATATTCATTTCAAGTTTAAGAGTGCGCCCACAAAAGAGTCTTCTTTTCTCCATATTTTCCCATAAATTGGCAGTTGAAATCTCACTTGCTACTGGAAAACCCTCTGCATCCGAGAGAGCAACTTAGACTGCATGTCTTCAGAGACACTCAGAATCTGCGTGATGACCCAATCTGTGACAATGGTACTAATGTTTCAGAAGTTGTACGCCATCCGATGGAAATGAGGCGGCACTGGGAGTCCTTACATTCAGGTTAGCTTCTGGGCATATTAGCATATACTCGTAATTGTGGACAGCAAAAGATAGTAATCGCATCAACAACCACATCTGAATGAGGCCTAATGTACAAAAAAGGAAATAAAAATATATAGTTATGCTAAAAAATAAAGGCACTTTAAGAGAGGAGAGGGACCATGTGTAGGATCTGATCGTGCACCATTCTCTCCAACAGTGCAGCAGACTCTGGCTTTGTGCCAGAGTCTACTGCACATGCCTAGTGCTCCAGGGACATGGCACCCAAGCTGTACTCCCTGAAACATCTTTATTGCGGAAATCACCAGATAAAGGGTGTGACATTTTCCCAGTGATATTTGCAGCTCTGTAGCTAGCGCTGGGCTGACAGACTGGTAAGTATAATCAAATGGGTGCCGTGTGTGGACATGAAAACATGAATTGGACTGTCAGTAAGTTTAAAAATATAGACACCCTGATTAATCCTCACATTCCCTAACACCACAGACAAAATTTCCATATTTAGGCCCCTATGTATCAAGCCTTGGAGAGTGATAAATAGAACAGTGATAAAGTACCAACCAATCAGCTCCTGATTTCCATGTCACAGCAGGCTGTGTTTGAAACATGACAGTTAGAAGCTAGTTGGCTGGTACTTCATCACCATGCTATTTATCACTCTCCAAGGCTTGATAAATCTGGGCCTTAGTTTATTGCTACAAAAACAAATAATACATTTTAATTAGAGATGAGTGGGTTCAGCCCGGCTCGGGACTTCCTATCAGACTCGGAAACCAAAACGAGGCAAAATGTCATCATCCCGCTGTCGGATTCTCGCGGGTTTTGGATCCCATATAAACAGCCGCGTATCACCGCCATTTTCACTCTGGACTTGGAGAGTGAGGGAGGCAGACCTCTGTCTCTCTGTGGGTGGTGGCATCGGGTGGGGTTAGTGTGTGCTCTGTAGGGGTGCTGCTGCAGTCACTGTGGTGTACCTGTGCTGTGTTAGGAGTGCTGTCCTGGTTGTCACTGGTGTTTCATATGCTGTTATGCCTGGGTGCTGCAGCTGTACATAGGTGTTGCTATCCAGGCTTTCACTGTGTTTTACAGGGTGCAGGGGCACTGTCCTCCTGTAAGCTAGAAAATATAGGGGTGCTGGAACTTTATGTAAAAATTCAGGGGTGCAGTTGTTAAAAATTAAAAGCACACTGCTCCTGTATGCTTTAAAATATTGGGGTACTGCTGGTCCTGTATGTTGTAAAAATTCAGGGGTGCAGTTAAAATGTAAAAGCACATTGCTGTATTCTGTAAAATATAGGGGTGTTGCTGTTCAAATAACATTACACTGGCCCTGTATGCTATAAAAATTCAAGGGTGCAGTTGTTCAAAATTAAAAGCACACTGCTGTATGCTGTAAAATATAGGGGTGTTGCAGTTCAAATAACATTACACTGCCCTGTATGTTGTAAAAATTCAGAGGTGCAGTTGTTAAAAATTAAAAGCACACTGCTCCTGTATGCTGTAAAATATTGTGGTGCTGCTGGCCCTGTATGTTGTAAAAATTCAGCGGTACAGTTAAAAATGAAAAGCACACTGCTGTATGCTTCAAATATAGGGGTTATGCTGTTCATATAACATTACACTGGCCCTGTATGTTGTAAAAATTCAGGGGTGCAGTTCTTAAACATTAAAAGCACACTGCTGTATGCTGTAACATATTGGGGTGCTGCTGGCCCTGTATGTTATAAAAATTCAGAGGTGCAGTTGTTAAAAATTAAAAGCACACTGCTCCTGTATGCTGTAAAATATTGTGGTGCTGCTGGCCCTGTATGTTATAAAAATTCAGCAGTACAGTTAAAAATGAAAAGCACACTGCTGTATGCTTCAAATATAGGGGTTATGCTGTTCATATAACATTACACTGGCCCTGTATGTTGTAAAAATTCAGGGGTGCAGTTCTTAAACATTAAAAGCACACTGCTGTATGCTGTAACATATTGGGGTGCTGCTGGCCCTGTATGTTATAAAAATTCAGAGGTGCAGTTGTTAAAAATTAAGAGCACACTGCTCCTGTATGCTGTAAAATATTGGAGTGCTGCTGGCCCTGTATGTTGTAAAAATTCAGGGGTGCAGTTAAAAATTAAAAGCACACTGATGTATGCTGTAAAATATAGGGGTGTTGCTGTTCAAATAACATTACACTGGCCCTGTATGTTGTAAAAATTCTGAGGTGCAGTTATTAAAAATTAAAAGCACACTTCTCCTGTATGCTGTAAAAAAAAGGGTGTTGCTGTTCAAATAACATTACACTGACCTTGTGTGTTGTAGAGATTTAGGGGTGCTTTTCTTAAAAATGAAAAGCACACTACTGTATGCTGTAAAATATAGGGGTGCTGCTGGCCCTGTATGTTGTAAAAATTCAGAGGTGCAGTTGTTAAAAATTAAGAGCACACTGCTCTTGTATGCTGTCAAATATAGGGGTGTTGCTCTTCAATTAACATTACACTGGCCCTGTATGTTGTAAAATTCAGAGGTGCAGTCATTAAAAATTAAAAACACACTGCTCCTGTATGCTGTAAAATAAAGGGGTATTGCTGTTCAAATAACATTACACTGGCCCTGTATGCTGTAAGAATACTGGGGTGCTGTGAAAATAAAGGGGCACTGTTCTGTGTGCGGTAATAATAAAGGGGTGCTGTCCTGTGA
Source organism: Pseudophryne corroboree (assembly GCF_028390025.1). Taxonomy (NCBI): domain Eukaryota; kingdom Metazoa; phylum Chordata; class Amphibia; order Anura; family Myobatrachidae; genus Pseudophryne; species Pseudophryne corroboree. The sequence continues at coordinate 316,380,520 of NC_086451.1, read as the reverse complement.
AATGGAGAACAATTTGGAGGGAAAAATAGTGAAAGATCAGGAACCACTTCCAGTTCCTAGTAATAGTGCTGAAACTGCTGCTGCCACCAATCATGACATTGAGGATGCAATTCCATCAACGTCATCTGTAAAGGCTGATGCCCAATGTCCTAGAGGGCATGTAAAATCCAAGAAGCAAACATTAATAATCAGAAATAAAAAGAAATTATCTGACGAGAAGCGTAAAATTGGCAATATGCCATTCACGACATGAAGTGGCAAGGAAAGGCTAAGGCCTTGGCCTATGTTCATGACTGGTGGCTCAGCTTCTCATGAGGATGGAAGCCCTCCTCCCTCTCGAAAAATAAAAAGATTAAGCTTGTTAAAGCACAGGAAAATACAACTGTGCATTCAGAGATATCACAAATCCCCAAGGAGAGTCCAAGTGTGTCCGCAGTTGCGATGTCTAGGCCTGAACTTCCCAAGACTGTATAGAAAGAGGAGGCTCCTTCCACCATTTGCATGCCCCCTGCAGTTGCTGGGAAGAGCACCGCCAGTCCAGTTGCTGATATTGAGATTGAGGATGTCACTGTAGACATACACCAGGATGAGGAGGATATAGGTGTAGCTGGTGCTGAGGAGGAAGTTGACAATGAGGATTCTGATGGTGATGTGGTTTGTTTTGAATAAAGCACCAGTGGAGACAGTTGTCCATGGGATGAGAAAGCCCATTGTCATGCCTAGGCAAAATACCAAATAAGCCACCTCTTCGGTGTGGAATTATATCTCCACAAATACGAACAACAGGTGTCAAGCTGTGTGTTGCCTTTGTCAATCCATGATAAGTAGGAGTAAGGACGTTAACCACCTAGGAACATCCTCCCTTATACGTCACCTGCAGCACATTCATCAGAAGTCTTTGTCAAGTTCAGAAACTTTGGGTAAGAGCATCAGCAGTCCACTGACATCTAAATCTCTTCTTCTTCTTGTACCCAAGTTCCTGCAAGCCATACCACCAACTCCCTCAAAGTCAATTTCCTCCTCAGTCAGGAACGTCCGTAGTCCTGCAGGCCATGTCACTGGCATGACTGACGAGTCCTCTCCTAACTGGGATTCCTCCAGAGGATCCACCAGAGGATCCTACAGCTGCTGCCGTGAGTCCAATGTCATCCCAGAGGTTAAATCGGAAGACCACTACTATTTCAACTAAGCAATTGACTGTCCAACAGTCCATTGCGAGGGAGATGAAATATGACAGCAGTCACCCTGTTGCAAAGCGGATTACTGAGGCCATAACAACTATGTTGGTGTTAGATGTGCATCCGGTATCCGCCATTAGTGCAGTGGGATTTAGACAGTTGATGGACGTACTGTGTCCCGGGTACCAAATTCCGTCTAGATTCCACTTTAAAAGGAAAGCGATTCCCGGACTGTACATGGACATTAAGAAAAGTGTCCGCCGTGTCCTGAAAAATGCAGTTGTACCCAGTGTCCACTTAACCATGGACATGTGGAGAAGTGGAGAAGTGCAAACTAAGGACTACATGACTGTGACAGCCACTGGGTAGATGAATTGCCTCCGGCAGCAACAACAGCAGCGGCACCAGTAGCAGCATCTCACAAATGCCAACTCGTTCCTAGGCAGGATACGCTGTGTATCAATGGTTTCTGTAAGAGGCACACCGCTGACAACCTCTTACGGAAACTGAGGGACATCATCGCACAATGGCTTACCGCACTTAGACTCTCCTGGGGATTTGTGAAATTGAATAACACCACCAATATTGTGCGTGCATCTGCGAAAATTCCAGCACATCCCATGTTTTGCACATACAATTAATTTGGTGCTGCTAAAAAAAATTTAAAATGACAGGGGCGTGCAGGCAAAGCTGTCAGTGGCCCGAAAAATTGTGGGCCACTTTCGACATTCAGCCACTGCGTGCCAAACACTGGAGCCCCAGCAAACACTCCTGAACCTGCCCTGCCATCACCTGAAGCAAGAGGTGGTATGCAACACTCTATATGCTTCAGAGGATGGAGGAGCAGCAAAAGGCCATTCAAGCCTATACATCCATCTATGATATAGGCAAAGGAGGGGGAATGCACCTGACTCAAGCGCAGTGGAGAATGATTTCCATGTTGTGCAAGGTTCTCCAACCCTTCGAACTTGCCACACGTGAAGTCAGTTCAGACACTGCCAGCTTGAGTCAGGCCATTCCCCTCATCAAGCTTTTGCTGAAGCAGCTGGAGAAATTGAAGGAGGAGCTAAGATGGAGCAATTCCGCAAAGTATGTGGGACTTGTGGATGGAGCCCTTCATTCGCTTTGCCAGGATTCAAGGGTGATCAATCTGTTGAAATCAGAGCACTACATTTTGGTCACCGTGCTCGTTCCTAGGTTTCCCAATGACAATTCCATCTTGAACCTTTTATTTTTTTCTTTGCATCATGTGCTCTTTGGAGCCTAGTTTTTAAAACTGCCATCCTGTTTGCCACTGCAGTGCCACTCCTAGATAGGACTTGTGTTTGTGCCACCCACTTGTTTCGCTTAGCTTAGACATCCAGCGACCTTGGTGCACCTCTTTTTTTCTTTGCATTATGTGCTCATTACGGCCTAGTTTTTAAAACTGCCATCCTGTCTGCCACTGCAGTGCCACTCCTAGATAGACCAGGTGTTTGTGCCACCCACTTGTGTCACTTAGCTTTACTAACATAGTAACATAGTAATTTAGGTTGAAAAGAGGCAAAATGCTCATCGTGTTCAACCTGTATTCTGTATTACGTTGAGTTGATTATAATGTACCTGCTGAAGAATGTTTTATGACAAGTTAACAACTATAAATTATGTTACACCCGGATTATCAATGTCAATATTTTAACTGTTATAACCTTGGATATCCTTTTCAATCGGAGATTCATCCAATCCTTATTTAAATGCATTTACAGAGTCTGCCATTACCACCTTCCCTGAAAAGGAATTCTAAATCCTTATTGCCCTAACAGTGAAGAACCCTTTCCTCCATTGCATACGGAATTTTCTCTCCTCCAGCCTTAGCGAGTGCACACATGTCCTAAACAGAGTTCTTTTAATAAATGATTCAGCTGATAACTCTTTGTAATGACCCTTTACATATTTGAAGACATTAATAATGTCTCCTCTCAGACGCCTCTTTTCCAGTGTATACATATTCAACCTAGTAAGCCTTTCCTCGTAATCCAGTCCCTCTAGCCCTTTAATCAATTTAGTAGCTCGCCTTTGAACTCTTTCGAGTTCACCGATATCTTTTTTATACAGTGGTGCCCAAAACTGAACACAATATTCCAGGTGCCGACGTACCAATGATTTGTACAGCGGCAGGATTACATGAGTACCTCCAAATCTTTTTCCAAAACTGTTACCCCTAGACTTTCCCCATTTCATATGTAGGATGCAAGTTTGTTTTTAGTCCCAAAATGCATAACCTTGCATTTTTCTATATTGAACCTCATTCTCCATTTCGATGCCCAGATTTCAAGTTTAGATAAGTCATTCTGCAGAGACTCCACATCTATTTCTAAATTAATTACCCTACACAGTTTAGTATCATCTACAAAGACTGACACTGTGCTTTCCAGGCCTATTTCTAGGTCATTGATAAATATGTTGAACAGTAGTGGCCCGAGTACGGACCTTTGTGGTATTCCGCTGACTACTGGTGTCCAGCTTGAGGACTTCCCGTTGACCACTACTCGCTGTACCCTGTTATCCAGCCAGTTACTTATCCATGTACAAACAGTTTTTCCTAGGCCTAGCTCCTTTAATTTGATGATTTGTCTACTGTGAGGCACTGTCTCGAAGGCTTTTGCAAAATCTAAGTAGACCACATCCACTGCTTTTCCCTGGCCAAGAATGTCGCTCACTGGCAGATATAAGAAACAGGCCACAAACAGCACATCATGCAAAGAAGTAAAAGAGGTGCAATGGGGTAGCTGTATAACTAAGCTAAGCGACACAAACAATTGGCCCATCTAGGAGTGGCACTTCAGTGTCAGACAGAAGGGCAGAAATAAAAAAGGCCCCAAACAGCACATCATGCAAAGATGAAAAAGAGGTGCAATGAAATAGCTGTATGACTAAGCTAAGCGACACAAACAATTGGCCCATCTAGGAGTGGCATTGCAGTGTCAGACAGGATGGCACTTAAAAAAAATAGTACCAAAACAGCACATCATGCCAAGAAGTAAAAGAGGTCAATGAGGTAGCTGTATGACTAAGCTAAGCGACGCCAGTGTAAGGCACAAACACCCGGCCCATATAGGGTTTGCACTGCAGTCCCACTGCACTAACAGCGGATATCGGACGCACGTCTAACACCAGCATAGTTCATAGCATCAGTAATCCGCTTTGCAACAGGTTATATATATATATATATATATATACGGCAGTATCACTGGAATTAAATGGCAGTACCACTGGACATATACGGCAGGATCACTGGAATTATATGGCAGGATCACTGAATTTATATGGCAGTACTGGTGGACATATATACGGCAGGATCAATGGACATATACGGCAGTATCACTGGACATATACGGCAGTATCACTGGACTGGACTTATACACCAGTACCACTGGAATTATACGGCAGGATTACTGGATTTATATGGCAGTACAGCTGGACATATAGGACAGTACCGCTGGACATATACGGCAGTATCAATGGACATATACGGCAGTATCACTGGACTGGATTTATACACCAGTACCACTGGAATTATACGGCAGGATCACTGGATTTATATGCCAGTACCACTTGAATTATATGGCAGGATCACTGGACTGGATTTATACGCCAGTCCCACTGGAATTATACGGCAGGATCACTGGACTTATACGCCAGTACCACTGGAATTATATGGCAGGATTTATAGAGAAGGATCACTGGACATATAAAGCAGTAGCAATGGATATATACGGCTGTTTCACTGGACTGGACTTATACGCCAGTACCACTGGAATTATATGGCAGGATCACTGGACTTATATGCTAGTACCACTGTAATTATACGGCAAGATCACTGGATTTATACGGCAGTACCGCTTGACATATACGGCAGTATCACTGGACATATATAGCAGTATGACTGGACTTAGACGCCAGTACCACTGAAATTATACGGCAGGATCACTGGACTTATACACCAGTACCACTGTAATTATATGGCAGGATCACTGGATTTCTATGGCAGTACCGCTGGACATACTGTATACGGCAGTATCATTGGACATATATGGCAGTACCACTGGACATATACAGCAGCACAGGGACACCACCACTGGACTGATGCAGGACAACATAGCACCACTGCAATGGACTAGACTTATACAGCAGCACTGGACATATGGCAGCAGAGGACACCACCACTGTGGCTGGACTGATGCAGCACAAGACACCACTGGGGAAGGACATGGGGCTGTTGCTAAGCATGGTGATGAGGCTTAGAAAGGTGATGGGGCTGGGGGTTGAGGAATGTGATGGGACTCGGGGCTGAAGAATGTGAAGGGGCTGTGGATGGTGATGGAGCTGAGGAATGGACTGGGAGCTGAGGTGATGGGGTTGAGGTAAGAGTGTGGGCAGAGGAAGATGATGGGGCTGAGGAAGGTGATGGGGCTGTGGCTGAGGAAGTTGATGGGGGCTGTATCTGAGGAAGGTAATGAGGCTATGGATGAGCATTGTGATGGGGCTATGGCTGAGAGAGGTGATGGGGCTATAGATGACCAAGGTGATGAGAGGCTGAAGAAGGTGATGGAGGCTGAGGATGGTGATGAGGGGTTGAGGAAGGTGATGAGATACATGGACAAGCAGAACTAGGAAAACTAACAATTACATGACTTTAGGTGAATCACCTTCAGAAACAGGAAGAACAGTAGCATCTAACAAACAACTCCAGCTCATTCAGAGGCTGGCTACTCTCTGCATCACCAGCTTCACTATCAGGCATACCACTGACAACCTTTTAGAAAAATGAAGGGATGTCATAGCAAAATGGCTTACCCCGCTTGGACTATCCTCATGATTTGTGATTTGTGATAATGCCACAGATATTGTGAGAGCATTACAGCTGGGTAAAATCCAACACATACCAGGTTTTGCTCACACAATAAACTTGGTGGTACAGAGGTTTTTAAGACATGACAGGGGCATGCAGGAAATTTTCCACATTCAGTAGCTGCATGCAGAAGACTGCAGTGTTTGCAAAAACAGTTCAATTTGCCCTGCCACCAACTGAAGCAAGAGCTAGCTACAAGGTGTATTTTCACACTTTATATGCTTCAGATGATGAAGAACAGCAAAACGTCATCCAAAGCTACGCAATAAGCAACGACATTGGAAGCGGAGGGTGAATGTACCTTTTTGCAGTGCAGTGGAGAATACTTTCTATGTTGTGTAAGGTACATTCAAAGTAGTCCCCTGTGAAGTGAGTTCGGTCACTTCCAGATTGAGTCAGGCGATTCCCCTAATTAGAAGTTTGGAAAAGCAGCTTGAATAATAGTAGGAAGAATGAAAAAAAGCTATTCCTATAAGTTTGTTGGACTTGCAGATCAAGTCTTTTATTCACTACAGCAGGATCCAGGGGTTGTCAATATCTTGAAATCGGATCACTATATTTTGGCAACTATGCTTGATCCTAGGTTTAAGTCATTAGTTGTGTCTTTCTCTCCAACTGACCCACATCTTAAGAGATGCAAAGATGTCCTGATGAGCAAGTTGTCAGCTCCTTCAGGTTATCTGACAAACTGCTGCTGTGAGGAAGAAACTCAGCTTTCCCAAAGACCCAGTGGTGATGCAGAGAAGTCAACACAACATTTTGATATCTGGTCAGGTCTAAAAAATTATCCAGAATTAGTTACACCTGTACCATAACTCCATCTGGTATGGTCAACACCCAAAGAATGGTGGTGGATTATTTAAATAACAGCATACAAACAGGCATGTCACAGAGTCCCTTTAAGTACTGGAAAGAAAAAAAGCCAATTTGGACGTCCTTGGAAAAACTCTCTTTGCATTACTTGAGCTGCCCACCCTCCAGAGTGTACTGAGAGAGAGTTTTTAGCACAGTCGGGAACCTTGGCACTCATTCCGAGTTGATCGCTAGCTGCCATTGTTTGTTGTGTAGTGATCATTTTTAAAAACGGCAAATCTGCGCATGCGTATGCACCGCAATGCATATGCGAGACGTACGGGTACAAATAGCATTGTGGTTTTGCACAGGCTCTAGCGATGCTTTCAGTCGCACTGGCGGATGCAAGGAGATTGATAAGAAGTAGGAGTTTCTGGGTGTCAACTGACCGTTTTCTGAGTGTGTTTGGAAAAACGCAGGCGTGGCCGGGCGTTTGCTGGGTCATTACTGTGTCATTCGTTGCAAGAATCATCGCACAGAATAAGTAACTGCAGGGCTGGTCTTGTTTTGCACAAAATGTGTTTGTAGCCGCTTGGCTGCACAGGCGTTCGCACTCCTGCAAAGCAAAAATACACTCCCCCGTGGGCGGTGACTATGCATTAACATGGCTGCTAAAAGTAGCTAGCGAGCGATAACTCAGAATGAGGGCCCTTGTCAGCAGTGTAGGTTGCTACTTCTTCAATATGTAGAAAAGATGATGTTCATCAAAATGAACTGAAAATTCCACCAGGAAGACCTTTACCAGTATTTTCATCAAAGTACAAAGACTTCTTAAAATGTGGATTCCAGAAGGGATGAATTTATATTGTGTGAGGATGATGTAAACAGCAATGATGAGGGTGAGGATGATAATGAGGAGGACATCTTGCCACTGTAGAGCTGTTAGCTCAACTGCCTTAAGCCTATTGGTAGCTTGCTTTGTGGGGGTCAAATCAAAACAAGCACTTCAGCTACAAAAGGGGAAGTCACTGTCACTGAAGTGCTTGGTTTGTTAAACTGTGCATGTTCTTTTTACTATGCAACATAAGGTTGGGTGGGAGCCCAGGGACAATTCCATCTTGCACCACTTTTATTTTCATAATGGGCTGCATTTTTTGGGAGCGTTAGTGAAAGTGTTATCATTTTATTGTCTTTTTGCTGCTAGGTCTCACCTCACAGAGAATAAATATTTATTCATTCACATCAGTCTCTGCACTAATGGACCATACAGTTGCCTATCACAATCAAAAAATAAAAAAATCAATAATTTATTTATTCTTCTTTAATTGTATTTTTTCTGCAAGGACTAACCTCATTGAGAATAAGTACCGTACAACTGCCTACCACAATAAATCAATTAGTATTTTTTATTCTTCTATAATTGTAATTTTTCCACTAAACCTCACCTCAAAGAACAAGTACCATACATTTGCCAATGCCTGCCACAAACAATCATCTTTTTATTCTTCTTTTATTGCATTTTTGATGCTAGGCCTCACCTCACAGAGAATATTTATTCATTCACATCAGTCTCTGCCCTACAAGTGCCAATGCACACCACAATCAATCAATCAATCAATTTTTTTTATTCTTCTTTAATTGTATTTTTGCAGTGAGGCCTCACAAAGAAAAGCTATTTAGTCATTCACATCAGTCTTTGCCCTAGTGGTACAGTTACCTAACACAATCAATCATTCATTTTTTATTCTTTTTTTATTACCTACATTTCCCTGTACCTCCCTTGGGCCTCTGATCTAGTTCTTGATTAATGAAAACATTTTTGGTTACTTTCTATTGGTCATAAAGTTTATAAAACTACCATCCTGTCTGCTACTGCACTGCCACTCTGTTTCCCAAATGTGCCATATTTTAAGTAGTGATGAGCGGATTCGGTTTTACTCGGTTTTACTCGGTTTTACTCGGTTCTCAAAACGGCATCTTATTGGCTCACGGATGTCACGTGTTTTGGATAGCCAATAAGATGCCGTTTTGAGAACCGAGTAAAACCGAGTAAAACCGAGTAAAACCGAACCTCGCTCATCACTAATTTTAAGTTGAACAGCCCCATGTGTGTGCTGCCCACTGCTGTCGCTTAGCTTACCCAACCAGCTAGCTCTGTGCAATCTTTTGGCCTGAGCTGGATGAATTATTGTAACCTGTGAGGTGGTCAAAATTGACTGGAAATTATTGGAAATGTATGTTATTGAGGTTAAGAATGCTATCAGAACAAAAAAGGGCAACATTATGTGATTTTAGCAGTTTTTATCATTTAAAAGAAAAAAAAAAAAAAACAGATTCATCACCAAAACCTGTCAAGCCGGTTTTGGCAAAACCAAAACATGAAGCTAATATGGATCCAAAACACTGAGGTCGGTGCAAATCTCTAAAAGAGATGGTTCTGGATATTTTAGAAGTAAAGTTTCAATCATGGAGAATATAGTATTCTCTCAATAACTTTTATTATTTGCAAGACGTACTGTACCAAGACTGACACTTCTCACAGAATATGTTTCATTGTGATATCTCCTTGATCCAACTCTCAGGACAGTGTGAAAAAGATAACACAATACGTATGATAAACAAATTTAGGAAATGGTTTGATGTTTGGCAGTACCAGTATTTGCCATGGGCCCATATTGAAACCCGAGATAGCACTGAATTCTGCTTACTACAACCAAGAAAAAAATACAGTACGGGGGCCCTCCAAAACTGTGAGTACTCACATTTCTGTGAATAAATCCAAAAGACTATTGACACTGGACAATTAGGAGCCACCAAAACATCCACAGAGATTCCTTACTAGTCCTAACCAGAAAAAAAGCTAAATATATATTTCTGTACAATGACTGTTTTACTTTTAGTTAAAACTAAAATAATGTTTTTTACTAATAATGTTTTTATGACAATTTATTTTGGGTTATTGTGGTTTATAAATGAACACCATACTGTTCATTTCAACCTACAGTAATTGGAGTGATATGTCTGTTCTAACTTGCACATACTGTACGTGCAGATGAGTCCTAGCTGCGAACAGTCACAGCTCATTAGCTGAGATTACATCGCCCATGGATGTGCACGGGTACTGTCTATGCACCCTCGATTCATAGGATTTCATGGTGCATACACTCCTGCAAAAGGGGTCACACACGGGCATGGCTAAAATGAACTTCCAATGGGCTCCTTGAATTTTCTGTATGATGTGTTTACATTTGGATAATAAAAAGTTATTGGAAACAATAATATCAGGCAATGATATGCCACTGATTGACATTGATACACATCCCCAAGGAGATGGGGGGTGGCTGATGGGGAGACTATGGTTACATTTAAGGTGTCACCAGTTCCTGACAAAAAGACCTGCAGCTCATTTAATACCCCTTTCAGACCACCTGAGGCAGTTCGCACACGGGAACTCTCAGTGTGCAACCCGCCTCAGGTGCCCCTCTGCCGCTGTCTGCAACCCGGCATATTGCTGGGTTGGTGATGTGGCTGGGGCAGCACTTGGAGATCACATGATCTCCAAGCACAGCCCGTACACAGAGAGTGAACAGGAAACGGGTGGCATCAACCCGGATCCCGTTCACACCGACAGCGAGCCAGGTTGAACACGAGTTCAACCCTGCTCGTGACCAGGGTTGAAGTACCGGGTCGCTCAACCTGGTATTTCAACACATGCACCTTTCAGACTGCACCTGAACACAGGTTATGCGCGCTCATGTGCCAATAACCCGTGTTCATAGGTGGCGGTCTGAAAGGGGTATTATTGTTGCTGTAGGCCTCTAGTTGGCCTTACTGATGAGTGATCTCTTTCTTCTGTTATCAACTTGGACATCCTGTTTCATGTCACTTTTGTAGAATAATTTTTCCACTTAGTGATTACAGAGAAAGAGTTGACAGTATTTAGCTGGAGATAAAGGAAGATAACTGGCAGTAGTCTGTGGGAGAGTTTAACTGGCCAGTTTAACATTACAGGTTGAGTATCCCATATCCAAATATTCCGAAATACGGAATTTTTTGAGTGAGAGTGAAATAGTGAAACCTTTGTTTTCTGATGGCTCAATGTATACAAACTTCGTTTAATACACAAAGTTATTAAAAATATTGTATTAAATGACCTTCAGGCTGTGTGTATAAGGTGTATATGAAACATAAATGAATTGTGTAAATGTACACACACTTTGTTTAATGCACAAAGTTATTTAAAAAAATTGGCTAAAATTACCTTCAGGCTGTGTGTATAAGGTGTATATGAAACATAAATGCATTCTGTGCTTAGACTTGCGTCCTATCACCATGATATCTCATTATGGTAAGCAATTATTCCAAAATACGGAAAAATCCAATATCCAAAATACTTCTGGTCCCAAGCATTTTGGATAAGGGATACTCAACCTGTATTCACATTTCTAGCTCATTATGGGGTCCATTTATGGAGATAAAGTACTAGCCAACCAGCGCCTTACTGTCATCCTTCAAACCAAGCTTGTGACATGGCAGTTAGGAGCTAGTTGGTTGGTACTTTATCTCCTTCACTTTATCGCCATCCAAGGCTTAGTAAATAGACCTATGTCTCATTTCTTATCAACCCATATCATTGCAATAACATATGTTATATTGGAGCAATTTATCAAAATAGTCTTGCTGGGACTTGTCCGTGGCAAAGACTTAAACATAGACAAACACTTTACATCTGGGTGCAGACCCTGCTGAGTAACTGCACTAGTACTGGTCAACCCTCATAGAAAATCATTTTGATTTGTAGCCCTAAAGATAGGACTGATGTTCAGCCACATGGCAGTAGCTAGTAATGCCAAGTTCCAAACAGCTAAGCTTTTCAGAGCTTGGTATTGGAATATTTTCACAGTCCCCATATAAACATATGTGGACTCCATTTGTGAACAGAAAGAAAGGGATAAGATATATTGTTGGTAAATACCCCCAATGATAAAAAATGAAGCAATTCTCTGAGGATTTACTGCATTTGTAAGGCTAATGAATAGACCTAAGAGAATAACTACAGCGAGCGCTAAGATTTAACAACTACAGATATATATATATATAACAGGAATGAAGCAACATCTGAGATTGATACCCTATCTGAAAAATACAGTGAGGTAATGTTTACCAACAGAGCTGGCCCTAGGCATAGGCAAATTAGACAAATGCCTAGGGCAGTTGATATGCCTAGGGGCACTAGCAGCTTCTGCTGAATAAAATGATATGCAGCATGGCTATATTCTGTGTGTAGCATTTTGTATGCAGATAGAGCCACAGTTGCACACAGTATATAGGCATGCTGCATATTATTTTAATCAGCAGAAGCTGCTGGTGCCCCAAGGCATATCAAATGCAACTAAGATGATTTTTCATTAAAAAAAAGGTGGCCGATGTTATCAGAGCTGGCAGGGAGCTGCAAGCTGATACATGCCAGGCATCTCCTGCTGCATGGCGCATTGAGGCAAGATTTATGAGGACATATCTGTATCCAGCAGGGGTCACAGTGTTAACGGCTGTATGAGTGCTGTGTGTGAGTTGGTTGTTTGTGCAATAGTGTTCGGCATAAGTGTAAGGGGCATTATGTGTGTCATGTGAATAAATGCATTAATAATGTGCAGCAAATGTGTAAGGGGCACTGTGTGTGTCATTATGTGTATAAGGGCATTAATAATGCGCAGCATATGTGTAAGGGACATTATGTGTATAAGGGCAATAATAAAAGTTGGCATAATGTGTGAGGCGCATTATGTTTATAAGGACATTAATAATGTGTGTCATGTGTAAGGGGCATTACTGTATGGTATTATGTGTATAAATACATTACTAATGTGCGGCATTATGTGTATAAGGTGCTCTACTGTGTGGCATTAGGTATAGAAAGGGCACTACTGTGTGGTCTAATGTGAATAAAGAGCAATATGGTGTGATGTAATGTGAATGAGGAGCAATTCAGTGTCATGTATTGTGAAAAAGGGGCACTACTGTGTGGTATAATGTATAGAAAGGGCACTACTGTGTGGTCTATGGTGTGGTGTAATGTGAATAAGGAGCAATTCAGTGTGATGTAATGTGAATAAGGGGCACTACTGTGAGGAGTAACATTTATAAGGTAAAGTGGTACTAAGGTGTGATGTAACATGAATAAGGGACACTATTGCATGATAAAATTTGAATAAAATTGCATTACTGTGTGGTGGAATTTGAATTGGAGGTACAGGTCGGGTATCCATTATCCGGACACCCGTTAACCGAAATATTCCGAAAACCGGAATATTTCAGTCCTGTAGTGACGTCATGATGCGGCCGGCGTCATGACGTCACTGGAGTCTGCGGCCAATCACAGACAGGTGGGGGAGTGGCTTTGCAGCCATTCCCTCACCGCCGCTGACTCCCAGTACCCGCCGCTGACCCCTCGGACTCCCCCACTGATGCGCCAGTTCCCAGGGACCCTCACCGTCGTGCTGGGCTCACGGCGGTCCCCCCTGCCGACTCGCTGGATCCCCGAAACCCATACAGATAACAGGTCATCTGTTATCCGGAAAAATCCCATATCCGGAATGCTCCTGGTCCCGAGCATTCCAGATATGGGATACTCAACCTGTACTATTGTGTGGCCATGCCCCTTCCCAGCAAGAACACGCCCCTTTTTGGGCTGTGCGTCGAATGTGCGCACTGTTCCTATTTAAATTATAGGGGGTAGGAACCCCAAAATAAGGACTGCTATAGGTGAGGGGTGATGGTGCTGGGAAAGGGGTACAGGGTCAGAGGCAGAACTAGCGGTGGTGCTAGGGGGCACCAGCCGAAATCTTGCCTAGGGCATCATATTGGTTAGGGCTGGCTCTGTTTACCAACAGTGATTACTTAGTATCCTCAAATATTTGTATATTACACTAACCAAATATCATAAATTGTACAAACAGTATAAGACCTAGTAATGTGAATGTAGTTGCAGATCACACATACGGTAGTAGCCAAGGAGAGGCTACCCATATGAGTAAAACTTCACCACATACAGAAACAACTCGAAAGTGAGTGTCCACACCAACAAATTCCACTTTATTTGTAACAGACATAACTGTTATAATAAAAATCTAATTTCCGAGTACTAACAGTTCTATGGTCCTGAATATATACTCTGTAGATTCAATTATAGTACTGCATCATTAATAATAATGGTGATTATTCAATTAGAACACCACTTAATGTAACAATATGAATCCAATAAACTAGCTAAATCTTGATTATCCATAAAGTAATGTTCATATTAGATTGCTACTGAATTTGCTTATTGGGTAATTTTAGAATACTGCATACTGTACCTTTTACAGTGACTTAAGTTTGGTTTTAGAGAGTTTTTTTTCAAAACTGTATTGGGTTTTTTTGTGTTTTTTTTTAAATAAGAATCAACTGGAAAATTCCTCCCCAGTAAAGTTTTTCCTGATCTAGAGGTCCCTCTCACTAAATTGGCTGGGGTCTGTCCTCCTTCTGCATTGTAGTCAGCAACATCTTCTCCAGAGACAACAATGCATACTGTCAGAGTAACACACCATGACACCACCTTGATCCAGGATCAATGCATATCTAACAACAATTAGTGTAATCATCACCTTCTCTAAACAGTTATAAGCAAGTGCGGTGCCTCAGCGCTAGTCCCGGTCATTGCTAGGCGACCAGGACGTCACAGCGCTTCCACCTATCAGCTTCCCCAGCAGTTGCCCAGGCAACAGGGATGACAGGCAACCACTTGGGATTGTGGGTCATCCACAGGGACATGCAGCGCTTCGGCTGCATGGAGTTTGAAATTAATAGGGGGCTTGTTCCTGCGGGCCTGTGGATTGGCTCTCCTCCCCTTTATCTCCCAGACACTTCTGCCAGTCCTTGTCGGTTAAAGTCCTGAGATACTGTGGGAACCCTTGTCAATGTTTTGTACTCTGGATCTTCCTGGCTTCCTTTGTCTGCTGCAGCTGTATCTGAAAACTTGGTCTGTCTGCTAAACTTCCTGCAATACCTAACTTTGGTCAATCCTGCACACCTGGTCTCTCTACTAAACATCCTGCAAGACCTAGCTTCCTTCAATCCTGCACACCTGGTCTGTCTACTGAACATCCTGCAAGACCTAGCTTCCATCAATCCTGCACACCTGGTCTGTATGAAAACATCAGGCAAGACCTACAGATGGAGCCACACTCATTAAGCATGGCTACATTGCAGTTGGGGGCGCCCTGCGTTTTTGGGCACTTCTGCGCCCAGCATGCTGCCGAGTGCATAGAGACGCTCCCATTCACTGTGAATGGGGCGTATGCGCGTCCCATTTGTGCCTGGGAATCTGCATCATTGGGTGTGCCTAGTCACAGAGTCACAGATGGAGCAACAATTAGCATGGCTCCATCTCTAGCTCCAGTCAACCCTGCACACATGGCCTGTCTGCTAAACATCCTTCAAGACCTAGCATAAGTCAATCCTGCACACCTAGTCTGTCTCCTAACATCCTGCAAGGCTAAGCTTTGGTCAATCCTGCACACCAGGTCTAGCTGCTAAAATCCTGCTAGCTCAAGCCTTCGGCCAGTCCTGCATACCTGGTCTGTCTGCTGACATCCTGCAGTGCCAAGCCTCAACCTGTCATTCATACCAGATCTGGCTGCTAACGTCCTGCAAGGACAAGCTTTAACCAGTCTTGTACACCTGGCTATCAGACATCATCCTGCAATATCAAGCTACTACTGTCCTGGTATATCTGGCTTGACTGCTGTACCCTCCACAGCTGAGCCACAGCCGTTGCTATCATACCAGTCTGTCTGCATCTGCCAACACTTACTCAACCTCTCTGCTACCCCTGGTATAGGAGGATCTCATAGGACCCAGTGGTACCAAAGTCTAGCCGAGTTGTATCTTTGTTACCAAGACTCTGCCATGTCTTCTTTCTTCAGTCATTATTCTGTGCAACCGGGGTCTTCAGTCCATTGGGTAAGCTTCTACTGCTAGAGGAATTAAGTCCAGGGGGCCCCCTAGGTACCATTGTGTGCTACTAGCACTAAGGGAACAGAGGGGGGTTACTAATGTTGAAAGAGGGCTCTAAGAGTCTCACCCCTATGGTACCAGAGCTCCCCACAACATCTTGCAAGTCCAAGGATCTTAAAATTGGAGCACTCCATGGCATCTTGCAAGTCCAACGATTTTGTCTCTCTCTGACATTATGACGTAAACCAAGTAAATATTCAAAATATATTCTTTTCTTTCCTTGATATGTGTTTAAATGCAGTATCACAGTATACACAAACCTGAGGTATTTCTAGTAGTGCTACTTTCTTTAGTATTTATGAGCTATATGATCTAATAAATACCTGGAACTGTATATCACGCAAACACATATTTGAATGTAAAAAAAAGACTCCAGATAATTAGATTCTATTGCTGAAAGTGTAAGAGCAGACATGTTTATAAGATTAAAATCCTCTGTAGATTGTCCTGTACGTCTCAATAAAGAGTATACAGCTCTCAAACAGAAAAGTAGAGTCCTTGGAAGAAAAAAAACAAGATAGTTTTTTTTGGCTGGCATTCAGAAAGGCACTTTGTCTACATGATTAACGTGCATCCTGGATGTCTCTTATGTTCAGAGATCAGTTACTTTACTTAACAATATTAGCTTTCCAGGGTCATTGCCCTGTTGTGTGAACAACTTCAAGACAGCTCTGAAGAGATGCAAAATGATTGTCAGGAAAACACTGCTCAAGCAATTGTTAGAAGATGCCCCTTTGGTATGCTGTTATCTCCATAAAAGATATTTGATTTGTACTATTTTATATCAATACTATCCTTCATTTATAAAGTGCCTGCATATTATGTAGAACTTTACATTGAAGTGATAATGATACAAATAGCAAACAGAGCCTGTAAGATGGCAGTTAAGATCTGATTGGCTAATACTTTATCTCTCTGCACGTTATCAGTCTCCAAGGCTTAGTACATCTCCCTCAATGATATGAAACAGAAAGTTAGTTGGTCATGCCCATAGAGTATGAGCTTATGATCTAAGAGGTGTGTGGTGTACATAGGTATCATAATGTTGACAAGTGCCATGCGAATGCTGGAACACAGTCACCTGGAAAACTCAAAGTGTACTTAAAGCGTTTCACGTGCACCTCCAGAACAACTGTAATGTGATGATCAATCATCATGTTTACAATTGTACTGCTAAAGCGTATGAAATGCTGTGAAGTAGCATTGTTAATCTCCTAGTGCCTGTGTTCCAGGGTCCACATAGTGCTTATCAACATCATGATTTTCAAAAAGACCTATATATATCTAGAGATGAGCGGGTTCGGTTTCTCTGAAACCGAACCCGCACGAACTTCATGTTTTTTTCACGGGTCCGAGCAGACTCGGATCCTCCCGCCTTGCTCGGTTAACCCGAGCGCGCCCGAACGTCATCATGACGCTGTCGGATTCTCGCGAGACTCGGATTCTATATAAGGAGCCGCGCGTCGCCGCCATTTTCACACGTGCATTGAGATTGATAGGGAGAGGACGTGGCTGGCGTCCTCTCCATTAGAAATTAGATTAGAAGAGAGAGAGAGATTGTGCAGAGTCAGACAGAGTTTACCACAGTGACCAGTGCAGTTGTTGTTAGTTAACTTTTATTTATTTTAATATAATATATCCGTTCTCTGCTATATCCGTTCTCTGCCTGAAAAAAAACGATACACAGCAGCAGCCAGTCACACAGTGTGACTCAGTCTGTGTGCACTCAGCTCAGCCCAGTGTGCTGCACATCAATGTATAAAAGGCAAAGCTTATAATAATTGTGGGGGAGACTGGGGAGCACTGCAGGTTGTTATAGCAGGAGCCCCCAGGAGTACATAATATTATATTAATTTAAAATTAAACAGTGCACACTTTTGCTGCAGGAGTGCCACTGCCAGTGTGACTAGTGGTGACCAGTGCCTGACCACCAGTATAGTAGTATATTGTTGTATGTATTGTATACTATCTCTTTATCAACCAGTCTATATTAGCAGCAGACACAGTACAGTGCGGTAGTTCACGGCTGTGGCTACCTCTGTGTCGGCAGTCGGAACTCGGCAGGCAGTCCGTCCATCCATAATTGTATTACAATATATACCACCTAACCGTGGTATTTTTTTTCTTTCTTTATACCGTCGTCATAGTGTCATACTAGTTGTTACGAGTATACTACTATCTCTTTATCAACCAGTGTACAGTGCGGTAGTTCACGACTGTGGCTACCTCTGTGTCGGCAGTCGGCAGGCAGTCCGTCCATCCATAATTGTATTATTATTATAATATATACAACCTAACCGTGGTTTTTTTTTCATTCTTTATACCGTCATAGTGTCATACTAGTTGTTACGAGTATACTACTATCTCTTTATCAACCAGTGTACAGTGCGGTAGTTCACGGCTGTGGCTACCTCTGTGTCGGCAGTCGGCAGGCAGTCCGTCCATCCATAATTGTATTATTATTATAATATATACCACCTAACCGTGGTTTTTTTTTCATTCTTTATACCGTCGTCATAGTGTCATACTAGTTGTTACGAGTATACTACTATCTCTTTATCAACCAGTGTACAGTGCGGTAGTTCACGGCTGTGGCTACCTCTGTGTCGGCAGTCGGCAGGCAGTCCGTCCATCCATAATTGTATTATTATTATAATATATACCACCTAACCGTGGTTTTTTTTTCATTCTTTATACCGTCGTCATAGTGTCATACTAGTTGTTACGAGTATACTACTATCTCTTTATCAACCAGTGTACAGTGCGGTAGTTCACGGCTGTGGCTACCTCTGTGTCGGCAGTCGGCAGGCAGTCCGTCCATCCATAATTGTATTATTATTATAATATATACCACCTAACCGTGGTTTTTTTTTTCATTCTTTATACCGTCGTCATAGTGTCATACTAGTTGTTACGAGTATACTACTATCTCTTTATCAACCAGTGTACAGTGCGGTAGTTCACGGCTGTGGCTACCTCTGTGTCGGCAGTCGGCAGGCAGTCCGTCCATCCATAATTGTATTATTATTATAATATATACCACCTAACCGTGGTTTTTTTTTCATTCTTTATACCGTCGTCATAGTGTCATACTAGTTGTTACGAGTATACTACTATCTCTTTATCAACCAGTGTACAGTGCGGTAGTTCACGGCTGTGGCTACCTCTGTGTCGGCAGTCGGCAGGCAGTCCGTCCATCCATAATTGTATTATTATTATAATATATACCACCTAACCGTGGTTTTTTTTTCATTCTTTATACCGTCGTCATAGTGTCATACTAGTTGTTACGAGTATACTACTATCTCTTTATCAACCAGTGTACAGTGCGGTAGTTCACGGCTGTGGCTACCTCTGTGTCGGCAGTCGGCAGGCAGTCCGTCCATCCATAATTGTATTATTATTATAATATATACCACCTAACCGTGGTTTTTTTTTCATTCTTTATACCGTCGTCATAGTGTCATACTAGTTGTTACGAGTATACTACTATCTCTTTATCAACCAGTGTACAGTGCGGTAGTTCACGGCTGTGGCTACCTCTGTGTCGGCAGTCGGCAGGCAGTCCGTCCATCCATAATTGTATTATTATTATAATATATACCACCTAACTGTGGTATTTTTTTTTCTTTCTTTATACCGTCGTCATAGTGTCATACTAGTTGTTACGAGTATACTACTATCTCTTTATCAACCAGTGTACAGTGCGGTAGTTCACGGCTGTGGCTACCTCTGTGTCGGCAGTCGGCAGGCAGTCCGTCCATCCATAATTGTATTATTATTATAATATATACCACCTAACCGTGGTTTTTTTTTTCATTCTTTATACCGTCGTCATAGTGTCATACTAGTTGTTACGAGTATACTACTATCTCTTTATCAACCAGTGTACAGTGCGGTAGTTCACGGCTGTGGCTACCTCTGTGTCGGCAGTCGGCAGGCAGTCCGTCCATCCATAATTGTATTATTATTATAATATATACCACCTAACTGTGGTATTTTTTTTCTTTCTTTATACCGTCGTCATAGTGTCATACTAGTTGTTACGAGTATACTACTATCTCTTTATCAACCAGTGTACAGTGCGGTAGTTCACGGCTGTGGCTACCTCTGTGTCGGCAGTCGGCAGGCAGTCCGTCCATCCATAATTGTATTATTATTATAATATATACCACCTAACCGTGGTTTTTTTTTCATTCTTTATACCGTCGTCATAGTGTCATACTAGTTGTTACGAGTATACTACTATCTCTTTATCAACCAGTGTACAGTGCGGTAGTTCACGGCTGTGGCTACCTCTGTGTCGGCAGTCGGCAGGCAGTCCGTCCATCCATAATTGTATTATTATTATAATATATACCACCTAACTGTGGTATTTTTTTTTCTTTCTTTATACCGTCGTCATAGTGTCATACTAGTTGTTACGAGTATACTACTATCTCTTTATCAACCAGTGTACAGTGCGGTAGTTCACGGCTGTGGCTACCTCTGTGTCGGCAGTCGGCAGGCAGTCCGTCCATCCATAATTGTATTATTATTATAATATATACCACCTAACCGTGGTTTTTTTTTCATTCTTTATACCGTCGTCATAGTGTCATACTAGTTGTTACGAGTATACTACTATCTCTTTATCAACCAGTGTACAGTGCGGTAGTTCACGGCTGTGGCTACCTCTGTGTCGGCAGTCGGCAGGCAGTCCGTCCATCCATAATTGTATTATTATTATAATATATACCACCTAACTGTGGTATTTTTTTTTCTTTCTTTATACCGTCGTCATAGTGTCATACTAGTTGTTACGAGTATACTACTATCTCTTTATCAACCAGTGTACAGTGCGGTAGTTCACGGCTGTGGCTACCTCTGTGTCGGCAGTCGGCAGGCAGTCCGTCCATCCATAATTGTATTATTATTATAATATATACCACCTAACTGTGGTATTTTTTTTTCTTTCTTTATACCGTCGTCATAGTGTCATACTAGTTGTTACGAGTATACTACTATCTCTTTATCAACCAGTGTACAGTGCGGTAGTTCACGGCTGTGGCTACCTCTGTGTCGGCAGTCGGCAGGCAGTCCGTCCATCCATAATTGTATTATTATTATAATATATACCACCTAACCGTGGGTTTTTTTTCATTCTTTATACCGTCGTCATAGTGTCATACTAGTTGTTACGAGTATACTACTATCTCTTTATCAACCAGTGTACAGTGCGGTAGTTCACGGCTGTGGCTACCTCTGTGTCGGCAGGCAGTCCGTCCATCCATAATTGTATTATTATTATAATATATACCACCTAACTGTGGTATTTTTTTTTCTTTCTTTATACCGTCGTCATAGTGTCATACTAGTTGTTACGAGTATACTACTATCTCTTTATCAACCAGTGTACAGTGCGGTAGTTCACGGCTGTGGCTACCTCTGTGTCGGCAGTCGGCAGGCAGTCCGTCCATCCATAATTGTATTATTATTATAATATATACCACCTAACCGTGGCAGTCCGTCCATAATTGTATACTAGTATCCAATCCATCCATCTCCATTGTTTACCTGAGGTGCCTTTTAGTTCTGCCTATAAAATATGGAGAACAAAAAAGTTGAGGTTCCAAAATTAGGGAAAGATCAAGATCCACTTCCACCTCGTGCTGAAGCTGCTGCCACTAGTCATGGCCGAGACGATGAAATGCCAGCAACGTCGTCTGCCAAGGCCGATGCCCAATGTCATAGTACAGAGCATGTCAAATCCAAAACACAAAATATCAGAAAAAAAAGGACTCCAAAACCTAAAATAAAATTGTCGGAGGAGAAGCGTAAACTTGCCAATATGCCATTTACCACACGGAG
Organism: Pseudophryne corroboree; assembly: GCF_028390025.1. Taxonomy (NCBI): domain Eukaryota; kingdom Metazoa; phylum Chordata; class Amphibia; order Anura; family Myobatrachidae; genus Pseudophryne; species Pseudophryne corroboree. Next base: position 316,358,755 of record NC_086451.1, on the reverse strand, counting down.
TGGCAAGGAACGGCTGAGGCCCTGGCCTATGTTCATGGCTAGTGGTTCAGCTTCACATGAGGATGGAAGCACTCAGCCTCTCGCTAGAAAACTGAAAAGACTCAAGCTGGCAAAAGCACCGCAAAGAACTGTGCGTTCTTTGAAATCCCAAATCCACAAGGAGAGTCCAATTGTGTCGTTTGCGATGCCTGACCTTCCCAACACTGGACGTGAAGAGCATGCGCCTTCCACTATTTGCATGCCCCCTGCAAGTGCTGGAAGGAGCACCCGCAGTCCAGTTCCTGATAGTCAGATTGAAGATGTCAGTGTTGAAGTACACCAGGATGAGGAGGATATGGGTGTTGCTGGCGCTGGGGAGGAAATTGACCAGGAGGATTCTGATGGTGAGGTGGTTTGTTTAAGTCAGGCACCCGGGGAGACACCTGTTGTCCGTGGGAGGAATATGGCCGTTGACATGCCAGGTGAAAATACCAAAAAAATCAGCTCTTCGGTGTGGAGGTATTTCACCAGAAATGCGGACAACAGGTGTCAAGCCGTGTGTTCCCTTTGTCAAGCTGTAATAAGTAGGGGTAAGGACGTTAACCACCTCGGAACATCCTCCCTTATACGTCACCTGCAGCGCATTCATAATAAGTCAGTGACAAGTTCAAAAACTTTGGGTGACAGCGGAAGCAGTCCACTGACCAGTAAATCCCTTCCTCTTGTAACCAAGCTCACGCAAACCACCCCACCAACTCCCTCAGTGTCAATTTCCTCCTTCCCCAGGAATGCCAATAGTCCTGCAGGCCATGTCACTGGCAAGTCTGACGAGTCCTCTCCTGCCTGGGATTCCTCCGATGCATCCTTGCGTGTAACGCCTACTGCTGCTGGCGCTGCTGTTGTTGCCGCTGGGAGTCGATGGTCATCCCAGAGGGGAAGTCGTAAGCCCACTTGTACTACTTCCAGTAAGCAATTGACTGTTCAACAGTCCTTTGCGAGGAAGATGAAATATCACAGCAGTCATCCTACTGCAAAGCGGATAACTGAGTCCTTGACAACTATGTTGGTGTTAGACGTGCGTCCGGTATCCGCCGTTAGTTCACAGGGAACTAGACAATTTATTGAGGCAGTGTGCCCCCGTTACCAAATACCATCTAGGTTCCACTTCTCTAGGCAGGCGATACCGAGAATGTACACGGACGTCAGAAAAAGACTCACCAGTGTCCTAAAAAATGCAGTTGTACCCAATGTCCACTTAACCACGGACATGTGGACAAGTGGAGCAGGGCAGGGTCAGGACTATATGACTGTGACAGCCCACTGGGTAGATGTATGGACTCCCGCCGCAAGAACAGCAGCGGCGGCACCAGTAGCAGCATCTCGCAAACACCAACTCTTTCCTAGGCAGGCTACGCTTTGTATCACCGCTTTCCAGAATACGCACACAGCTGAAAACCTCTTACGGCAACTGAGGAAGATCATCGCGGAATGGCTTACCCCAATTGGACTCTCCTGTGGATTTGTGGCATCGGACAACGCCAGCAATATTGTGTGTGCATTAAATATGGGCAAATTCCAGCACGTCCCATGTTTTGCACATACCTTGAATTTGGTGGTGCAGAATTTTTTAAAAAACGACAGGGGCGTGCAAGAGATGCTGTCGGTGGCCAGAAAAATTGCGGGACACTTTCGGCGTACAGGCACCACGTACAGAAGACTGGAGCACCACCAAAAACTACTGAACCTGCCCTGCCATCATCTGAAGCAAGAAGTGGTAACGAGGTGGAATTCAACCCTCTATATGCTTCAGAGGTTGGAGGAGCAGCAAAAGGCCATTCAAGCCTATACAATTGAGCACGATATAGGAGATGGAATGCACCTGTCTCAAGTGCAGTGGAGAATGATTTCAACGTTGTGCAAGGTTCTGATGCCCTTTGAACTTGCCACACGTGAAGTCAGTTCAGACACTGCCAGCCTGAGTCAGGTCATTCCCCTCATCAGGCTTTTGCAGAAGAAGCTGGAGGCATTGAAGAAGGAGCTAACACGGAGCGATTCCGCTAGGCATGTGGGACTTGTGGATGCAGCCCTTAATTCGCTTAACAAGGATTCACGGGTGGTCAATCTGTTGAAATCAGAGCACTACATTTTGGCCACCGTGCTCGATCCTAGATTTAAAGCCTACCTTGGATCTCTCTTTCCGGCAGACACAGGTCTGCTGGGGTTGAAAGACCTGCTGGTGACAAAATTGTCAAGTCAAGCGGAACGCGACCTGTCAACATCTCCTCCTTCACATTCTCCCGCAACTGGGGGTGCGAGGAAAAGGCTCAGAATTCCGAGCCCACCCGCTGGCGGTGATGCAGGGCAGTCTGGAGCGACTGCTGATGCTGACATCTGGTCCGGACTGAAGGACCTGACAACGATTACGGACATGTCGTCTACTGTCACTGCATATGATTCTCTCAACATTGATAGAATGGTGGAGGATTATATGAGTGACCGCATCCAAGTAGGCACGTCACACAGTCCGTACTTATACTGGCAGGAAAAAGAGGCAATTTGGAGGCCCTTGCACAAACTGGCTTTATTCTACCTAAGTTGCCCTCCCACAAGTGTGTACTCCGAAAGAGTGTTTAGTGCCGCCGCTCACCTTGTCAGCAATCGGCGTACGAGGTTACATCCAGAAAATGTGGAGAAGATGATGTTCATTAAAATGAATTATAATCAATTCCTCCGCGGAGACATTGACCAGCAGCAATTGCCTCCACAAAGTACACAGGGAGCTGAGATGGTGGATTCCAGTGGGGACGAATTGATAATCTGTGAGGAGGGGGATGTACACGGTGATATATCGGAGGGTGAAGATGAGGTGGACATCTTGCCTCTGTAGAGCCAGTTTGTGCAAGGAGAGATTAATTGCTTCTTTTTTGGGGGGGGTCCAAACCAACCCGTCATATCAGTCACAGTCGTGTGGCAGACCCTGTCACTGAAATGATGGGTTGGTTAAAGTGTGCATGTCCTGTTTTGTTTATACAACATAAGGGTGGGTGGGAGGGCCCAAGGATAATTCCATCTTGCACCTCTTTTTTCTTTTCTTTTTCTTTGCATCATGTGCTGATTGGGGAGGGTTTTTTGGAAGGGACATCCTGCGTGACACTGCAGTGCCACTCCTAGATGGGCCCGGTGTTTGTGTCGGCCACTAGGGTCGCTAATCTTTCTCACACAGTCAGCTACCTCATTGCGCCTCTTTTTTTCTTTGCGTCATGTGCTGTTTGGGGAGGGTTTTTTGGAAGGGACATCCTGCGTGACACTGCAGTGCCACTCCTAGATGGGCCCGGTGTTTGTGTCGGCCACTAGGGTCGCTTATCTTTCTCACACAGTCAGCTACCTCATTGCGCCTCTTTTTTTCTTTGCGTCATGTGCTGTTTGGGGAGGGTTTTTTGGAAGGGACATCCTGCGTGACACTGCAGTGCCACTCCTAGATGGGCCCGGTGTTTGTGTCGGCCACTAGGGTCGCTTATCTTTCTCACACAGTCAGCTACCTCATTGCGCCTCTTTTTTTCTTTGCGTCATGTGCTGTTTGGGGAGGGTTTTTTGGAAGGGACATCCTGCGTGACACTGCAGTGCCACTCCTAGATGGGCCCGGTGTTTGTGTCGGCCACTAGGGTCGCTTATCTTTCTCACACAGTCAGCTACCTCATTGCGCCTCTTTTTTTCTTTGCGTCATGTGCTGTTTGGGGAGGGTTTTTTGGAAGGGACATCCTGCGTGACACTGCAGTGCCACTCCTAGATGGGCCCGGTGTTTGTGTCGGCCACTAGGGTCGCTAATCTTACTCACACAGCTACCTCATTGCGCCTCTTTTTTTCTTTGCGTCATGTGCTGTTTGGGGAGGGTTTTTTGGAAGGGACATCCTGCGTGACACTGCAGTGCCACTCCTAGATGGGCCCGGTGTTTGTGTCGGCCACTAGGGTCGCTTATCTTACTCACACAGCGACCTCGGTGCAAATTTTAGGACTAAAAATAATATTGTGAGGTGTGATGTGTTCAGAATAGGCTGAAAATGAGTGTAAATTATGTTTTTTGAGGTTAATAATACTTTGGGATCAAAATTACCCCCAAATTCTATGATTTAAGCTGTTTTTTAGGGTTTTTTGAAAAAAACACCCGAATCCAAAACACACCCGAATCCGACAAAAAAAATTCGGTGAGGTTTTGCCAAAACGCGGTCGAACCCAAAACACGGCCGCGGAACCGAACCCAAAACCAAAACACAAAACCCGAAAAATTTCCGGCGCTCATCTCTATATATATCCCAATAAATAAGGTACTGTAGTTTATCAACCATTGTTGCTGGTTATGGGAAAAGTGTGAGTGGCTTCTGCAAATCAAAAGCATCACTAGCCACCAACACCAAGTTATCCAAAGCACTCAACATTCCTGCACAGTTACTGGTGCAAAGTACATTAGGAATAACAAGAAACTGTGGAAGGTAGAGACATGAAAGATGAGCCAGACTGTAGAAATGTCAAAGGAGTCACCTGCTTGGAGCCATAGCACCACTTACCTCAACTGAAATCACTAACCCCTCTTCATATTTTACAAGTCTTTATCTCTTGTGTTGAATGAGCACTCTGGAAATCATTATCAGAAATGTGTCTGATTGTAAGAAATTTCTTAAGCATGGTTGGCACTGCAACGGTACACTGGGAGATTTGTGTGAAGTTACAGAGGTGAGGAGCTGACATTACAGAGAGTTATAAACTGTGCATGAGGAGTCACCCTGAAGTGTTTCCAGAATGGAAGGTGCAGAGAGTATCAAGACAGAGGCAAGTACTTGCAGGAAAGTGATCATTGAAGTATATTAGAGAATAGCTACTGTAATAAAGGTGTTGAATAGCATTAAGGAAGAAAGCTAAAGTAGCATCATTAAAAACTAAACTGCATCTACATCTTCTCCAAATGGACAATTTGGCTCTGACTTCTCTTGCCTTATCCAATTTTTGTATGCCCCTCCCCGTTCCACTGCAATTACTAATGGATCATTAGGCAGTGATTATGTACTGGGGAACCTATTAAGGCTATCTGCTCTCCCCTTGACGTTTTCATTTAATACTGGATACCCTTTGCATTTTTCAGTTTCTGTCTACCTTTGACGACATCACCCTAGGCACCATTAGTACCAAAGTTACAGATTTTTCTGATCTTTTGTTAGGTATGTTTAATCCTTCCCACTCCCTTCTCCTTGTTTTCAATCAACTATCTGAATATAGCTGAGTGTCGGGCCTCTCTATTAACCAAGCAGAAACACTTGCCCTCTCTCTAGGCTCTGTTATACCTTAAGTTAGAACTTAACTTTGGTATAGTGATACCTTCTGACTGACCTGGATGACAAAATCTCTTCTATACTGTATCTAGGCACCAATCTACCTAAGCTACTAGACTCCCTTTGTTTTATCAACATACACCCACTTATTAAATAAGTCCTGTCAGAAACACAAAGCTGGTAAAAACTCCCTCTATTCTATCTTGTCTGACCCAACCTCCTTAATATGATTAACGTCCCCAAAATCCTTTACCCATTACAAACATTGCCCATAGCTCTAAAATTTAGATGTTAAACTACAGCAAGCGCCAGCGAATGGGAGTATTAACATCTCCAACTTTACTCTTTATAGCTTTTTAAGTACTCTATCACAAGGGATTGGCCCCACAATGCTTATATTAAACACAAAAACAAGTGGACCTTCCACATTCTTCCACATCTATCCTTCCATACATGGGTCTTATCCTATTCCTCCATATGCACAAATTGTAGCTATCTCCCGAAACGTTAGGTTACTTCCTCCTTATGTCAACTTGGAACACAAAGTTCATAAAAATTGGGCCTTAATGTTCTTACCCCTTTTATGCTATCCTAACTGCACCACAATGCAGTATAGCATCAATTTCAGGAGACGTGAGGCATTACATTACTGTGTTCACTAATTGTGTTTCTAGAGTGAGATTGTAGATAAGACTTTCATCTCGCCCTTTCAAATATTTTTGCTGCTCAGCACACTGCCCATTATAGCCCTACTGTCATCACATTTTCACAGTCAGATTGGTCAAACTCTCTAAACTGCATGTTATCTATTCCACTTACCATACACTACAAATGTTTCTGCACTGCTAACATCAAAACTGGACTTTCCCACTTGTTGGAAGTTTTTCTTCACCTCTTTTGAACTCTACTCTTGCTCTGTACTCACTACCAGCTCTTACTGGGAGATGTTCCCAGCTCTTACTGGTAAATGTTAAATGATATTTTTTAGAGATGCCTCCTATCTCTGTCTCCTATCTCTGCACTTCTAATTGGTGTGACTGGGTATTGTGTATGTTTAAAATGTGGATACAGCGATATTTCATTTTTTTCACTATATGTAGGGAAGCTATAAAATAAGTACAACACTATACCTCCTCTCGTTTACTTTATTTTCCACTCTGTTTCCCAGAATGGGCGATATTAAGTACTACTGATCCTACAGATCTCCAGAGGAGGTAAATGTTTACTTCTAATAATCTCTGTGATGACCAGGAAGTGTTTTCTCCACTCTGGGATTTAAGTGCATCACCCTTCAATAAACTAGAGATGTGCAGCGGGCACTTTTTGTGTTTTGTGTTTTGGTTTTGGTTCTGGTTCCATGCACATATTTTTGATCTGGATTGATTTTGCCAAAACCACCCTTTCGTGTTTTGGTTTTGAATCTGGATGATTTTTGAAAAAAACATAAAATGGGTAAAATCACAGGATTTTGGGGTAATTTTGATCTTACAGTATTATTAACCTCAATAACATTCATTTTCACTCATTTCCAGTCTATTCTGAACACCTCGCACCTCACAATATTGTTTTTAGGCCAACAGGTTGCAATGAGGTAGCTGTATGATTAATCTAAGCAACACAAGTGTGCGACACAAACACCTGGCCCATCTTGGAGTGGCACTGCAGTGTCATACAGGATGGCAGATTTAAAAAATAGGCCCCAAACGGCACATCATGCAAAGAAGTAAAAGAGGTGCAATGAGGTAGCTGTATGACTAAGCTTAGCGACACAAGTATGCGGCACAAACACCTGGCCATTCTAGTAGTGGCACTGCAGTTGCAGACAGGATGGCACTTAAAAAAAACTAGGCCCCAAACAGCACATCATGTAAAGAAATAAAAGAGGTGCAATGAGGTAGCTGTATGACTAAGCTAAGCAACACAAGTATGCGGCACAAACACCTGGCCCTTCTAGGAGTGGCACTGCAGTGGCAGACAGGATGGCACTTAAAAAAACTAGGCCCCAAACAGCACATCATGCAAAGAAGAAAAATAGGTGCAATGAGGTAGCTGTATGACTAAGCTAAGCGACACAAGTGTGTGGCACAAACAGCATGGGACGTGCTGGAATTTGCCCAGATGTAATACATGCACAATATTGGTGGCACAGGAGAGCATACCCCTAAACCACACACACACGGCAAAGCCTGTGAAAATTAATTTGGATAATA